>NW_004955414.1:7754738-7772927 GCF_000276665.1 Chinchilla lanigera | reverse complement strand
AAGATGTGGTCTTTTTACATAATGGAATATTACTCAGCTATAAAGAAAGATAAACTTGAGGCTTTCATAGGTAAATGGATGCAACTAGAGTCCATGCTCATGAGTGAAATAAATCAGACCTGCATGTGTACATACCATATTGTCTCACTAGTATAGGAACCTGAAAAACTAAATAAAATCTGAAAGGTATAATAGATATTGTGAACAGGAAAGAAACTGTTCAAAGGGAGGGAACAACTGGGATGAGGGAAACGAGAAAAAGAAAGAAGGAAAAAAATATATATATATATGCATACACACACACACACACACACACACACACACAGGTAACTGAGTCGTACTACCGATCTGTTGCTTTATTGAAAGGAACAGTCAATGTTTAATTGTTTGATCAACCTTAAATGCCTATGTTTGTTTAACTGAGTAACCAATTTGAACATAACAATATGTAATACAATATCTATTGTTAATTTTCTATCACTTTGTCTGAAACTCTATATTGCTTCTATTGTTTGGGTGTTGTTTTGTTTATGTCTTTTTGTTAATATGTTTTCATTCTTTATCTTTAAAAATAAATAATAAAAAACCAGTTGACCAGCACAAGAATTATTTGCTTGAATAAACAAAATGGAGACTACAAAAAATACACTGCAAGTTTACAATAGAAAAATGTATAGTACAATCTTTAGATTACAGAAAAACATAACATTGACCTTGTATATGGTGAAGAAAAACCAAATAGTATTGCTATTGTCAATGTTACACCATGGTGATAAGATTGGTAGTGAATCCTCAACACAAATGAAGCCAGGAACGGTCACATTATGCAAGATGAAAAGTAAAATAGACATTGTTGATGAGTTACAGTCATAACAGAGGAAAAACCATATATACCTTCCCAAAGAATTCTGGAATAAACAGTCAGATGAAACATCCTAAGAACCTCCTAACAAAATAGCAAGACCAGTAAGATGTCAACTATGTCCTACCAAAAACAAGACAGGAAAGCAAAATACATGTGCTATAACTGTGATATGTGTGTATGGAACATGCTATTTTCACATGTGAAGGGTGCCATAGGTGGCATAATTGAAGTAAAGATTATCTTTGTTGTAGAGTTTTACTTGTATTTTCATTGTAGTTCAGATAGGAATTTATTTGTTATTTTTTTAGATTTTGTAAACAGTTGATGTTGAAACTATTGATATTTATTATAAATAATAAATATTAAAAATTCAATACTTTGTGTACACATTGTATAATATAATAAAACTCATAAAATGAAAATAAACAATTCATTAATAGAAATACTCCGAAAAAATAAACATCAGTGTTAGACACTCACTTTCCCTTCTTTTTCAGGAAATTTAAACTTACACCAAGTTAATCCATTCATAAAAACCAAACCCAATGTACCAATGACTTATTTATTTTATTTATTTCTAAACTGCAAATATTAGCAGCACTTATCATACCTGAAAATACAAAAACATTCTCCAGGGTAAACTTTTGTTCCTAACCAGTAAAATTTGAGCTCTTATATGTATATGTCCCTAGATATTTCTTTAAAGTTTTATATAGATTATTATGGTCAGAGCTAAATTCAATGAAAAATAAAATGTAAAATTGTTTTCAGTCATACTTTCATACTTTAGATCAAATTAGCAATGATAACTGACTGATAAAACTGATAAAATTTATGTGATGACTCCATCCAGATAGAAAAAAAAGACTACAAAATGTGAAAAATAAAACAAAATAAATAGTAACTTTGCATATCTGTCATCTGCAGAATGTCATTTAAAAGTTTTACTCATTTTAAATTCATTAACGTAATAAATATTTATGGAGTACAAGAGAATATGGAGATTAAAAGAAATACACAAAGCATTTATTTTACACTAAACTTCAAGATAGTCACTGTAGGATTGTCCAGAGGTAGAGAGAAAAAGCAAACAAAGCTATGCCATAGATGCATTCCTATATAACCTATATAACTCTAGATATATTTTATATCTGTGATAGAGATATACTGATAATATCAGTAATTCGCTGACCAGCAGCGTAAGTTGCTAGATGTTTTATGTACATTATTTCACACCCTTATTAAACATTTGCATGTTAAGAACAATTATACTTCTTTACAAAAACAGAATTAATGTTTATGGAGTATAAGTTGCCAAACTAGTAACGTCAATATCATATTCTTTTTACTGCCTTCATTAAATTAAAATATCTGAGGATTTATCAAGTTTATGCAGTAGTCAAAGATTCTGAATCTGGCCATGTCTTAGTTTCTCCACCTTAAAGCCATCTGTAATTAAATTGGCCCTATTCATTTCAGTGGGCTGGTGGGAAGATCAAATACAGTAATGAGAAAAGGATGGAAAATTATACAAGTACAGCTAGGCCGTTTATAGAACGAGACACAAGATTATAATGATGAAGCTCTTCCTCAGCATTAGAATCTAGGCCAGCCAGCTAATGAACTAGGAGTCACTTACAGGATTGAAAAAAGTATCTGAAACATATTTTATGCATTTGAAAGATTTTAAACATTACAGCTTTTGCTCAATAACCTCAAGGTAAATGGCACAAGATTGTGTTTTTGTGTCTGATTACTACTATAGCAACAATTAAAACACAGGCAAAGTTGAAAACTGTAATTTTTTCTCAGAATTCAATCAGCAAAGACAAGAAATTTGCATAATGCAGGGCCCCAAAGCAACTTTTTCCCTCCACAGCACATTCCTGAAGCCCGAAGGAAATGAATAATTGCCTTGACTCCTCATTGCATTTTGTCTATACACCCGCCATCTGCCTTTAAACATGCAGAAAGAATAGTGCCACTTGTAGAAGAATGAAAATCATCTGAGAGCTTTACGAGCACTCTTTATGTCTACTCGTATTGTTATCTTCTCCACACATGGACTTACATTTCCTGAGCTTTCTCTCAGTGCAGCTCTGCAAACACATCCTTCTGAGTTTTAGGCCTTTCTAACATAATTTCATAAATTTATGCCAATCAAAAACTCTGTACAAGGGCACAAATTCCTTCCTCAGTAGACTTTCTAATGGTCAAGTACATTCTGTGAAAATAAACTATATATCAGAAACTAGAAAATAAGAAAAATTAGTAAAAGATTGTACTGCTTCCTATGATAATTCTCATTGAACTGTTCATTTATTATTTAAAAATCACAATATGCCTATGTAACAGTTGTTGTTTAGACTGATTAGATTTACACTTAGTTGTGAATAAGTAGGCACTGAGAACTTTAAACTTTAATGTATTTTAAAATTAAAAGCATTCTGTAACTGTAAAATGATTTTTAATTTTACTAGAAAAAAACACACATACATACACTCACTGTACCATAATAGCACAACACATTTGAGGATACAGAGTATCCCGGAAAATTTATCTAAGAGAGGACAATAAACAATTTTTCTTCCTATTGATGCTTGAATTCTGAATGCATAACATTGTTGACACGTGGCCTCAGGCCCTGACCAGAACAGTTATCATAAAATAGTATTTCTGGAGTTGGGCTTTACTCAGTGAAATTTTGGAGACAGAAGCCAAGTGTAGCTTCATATATTAATAGAAGCTAATGGTTACAATTTAGGCCAAATTACTCTGACAAAAATTAATAATTTAGGAAATTTAATTCTTCTAAATAAAAAAACAATAAAAATTTATCAAAGAACATAAAAGGTAGAGATACGACCATATAAGATCACTTAATATAATTAAAATGGTCATGATAGTCATTATAAAATCTTAATGTAATTTTAATTAGAATTGCAAAAACGGACAAAGTTATTTCTAAAATTCATAGGAATAACTATCATAACTGCAAAGAAATTCTGTAAAGGTAGACTAAGACTAAGCCTCTGACCACTCAGATATTAAATCTCACTCAAAAGCTATCTCAATTAAATTGGACTGATATAACAGCATATCATGTGGAACAAAATTTAGAACTAGTCCTAAGCATACATCAGAACTCGATAACATTATGATTTATGTAACATTGTGTTACATCCTATGTTATGGAGGAAAATGGACTGATTAGTAAAAGATTGAGTCCAATTATTTTCTATTTGTTATTAAGCAGTGTTAAAGTCTCACCAACACATTGTATTAAAAAGTAACTCCAGGTAATTTAATGGTTAAAATGTATATAATGGATTAAAAATTTTGAAGTAAATATTTGAAAATATTTTGTATAACCTTGGTGGTACAGAAGACCTTTTCAAACATAATTTAAAAACCATCAGCTAACAAGAAAAATAAAATTTCATGCATAATTTTAAAAAGCTTCAGTTTCTGAATTATAGAAAAAAGGCAACATAAACAAGCTAAAATATAAATAATGAACTGGAGACAGTATTTATCAAGCATATACTATTCAAAAAGTTCTAAAATGTGAACTCAGGCAAATTAATAAGAAAAGAACATATTAGGTAAACTAGTAAAGAAAATGTAGAAAAGGATAGGAAAAGAAATTTGGCAGTGAAGAAATTATAAATCTCAACCTCAATTACAGGCAAGATACATAAATTAAAAGACTAGGTCAATTTTCCATGATAAAAAAATTTAAAACATACTAAGAATATACAGTTTTCTGAGGAATGTATAGACATGAAAACTTCTATAGAATTTTGGTGGAATATATTGCTAAAGCTTAATTGAAGGGCAATTGGAAGAAATCTTAAAATTCAAAAGAACCAAACTTTTTGATCTGGAATTTTATTCTTATAAATGTACTTTACTAAGATACTGTATTTACTTATGAGCACAGACTTTAAGTTTAAGGATATTCAGAACAATATTGTTTCTGATAACAAAATATAAATGAGTATTTATTAATACAAATGGTTGCATAAATTAGTTTGCCTATCTAATAAAATAGCAGCTGTCATTGAAAGAAAGAAGTATAATTATTGACCTAAAAGAAACTCATGATATATTTTAAATGATGTAAAAGTTGCAAAATAGCATATATAGCATATGTTGATTTTTTGCTAAAAGTATACATATTAAAGATCTAAGATATAAAACTACAGAATTTGAATACACATGAAATGCCCACATATCAGAAAGAATTTATCAATAGGTTAACTTTAGCAATGTCTGAGTATTCCTTTTTGACATATTTTAACTCCTTTTTCTCTGGCAGTGGTGGATTAATTAGAATTAATTATTAGAAAGTGCTAGTATTTTACTGTTCAAACATATGAAAAGCAGCAAATACATTACAAACACATCAATGTTTGCTGAAGTGTTTTAAAGTTCTCTGAGTATGGGAAATTAGTATATGAAAGTACAAAGCAATTAGTTAAATGAGTACTAATTTATTACAGAGGTAAACATTTACTAAGGAAAAAAGTTTAGAGTAATTGGAATGCACCAAGTTTCTACCCTGTGTTTATGAAATCCAAATAACTGTTGGACTCACTGTAACTTGAGGAAGCACTCATGGTAAAGGGGCAGGACCACAGCCAGAATCCTTGTAAATCCATCAGAGTGATATATAATTTGAAATGCATGACTCAGTGTTGGTGATGAAGGTACAGGGCTTGCCACTATCCACATTTGTTCTCTGGCAATTAGAAGGTACAGACATGGGGAGGAGTAGTTCAACCTCTAAGACATTTTCAATCTGGATGGAAAAAGTTTTCCATTAAAATTGTCAGAGAAACTCCTACACAAAATATAATTATCTTAATATGTGATTTAGAAGATCAAGTGTTAGCAAAAACCAGAATACAGGTAAAGTTACCAATATTTATCAGGCTTTTCCAGTGGGTAAGGAACAGTTTGGGGGATGCACATCTATCTTTTCATTTTATCCATTTTGAATATGTACTCATTAGTAGCTGTTACAGCTTATATCTGAATGTCCCGCTCAAAGCCTCATGAGGTCATGTGTGGGGCTTTACAGAGGGCGCTGGATCTAGAATGTGTGATGATGGAATGAAGGTGTGTGATAACTAAATTAGTGCACTGACTGGCTTGGCATAGTGCTCGGTGTGGATAATGGGAAGGCCCACTCTGGCTGTGAATGCTACCCACACTAAGGGCATACAGCCTACGTGGACTAAGGGACAGAAAGAGGGGTGCTGCCCTTGCTGCTTGCCACTTTAACTGCCTCTTGCCTTCTACCTTCTATGCCATGAGCTGTTTTGTCTTCTCTGAGATGCCCCTCTGCCACCCCACCCTCCCTTGCAGTTAACCAATTATGGACTGAAACTTCTACTGACTTTGAGCCAAAATAGACCTCTCCTCCCTAACTTTAGGTACTGGCCATTTTGTCTCAACAAAAGAGAAAAGTAACTAAGACAATGACTCAAGAAGAATAAAGGAGTTTTCTTGTGAGATTTATTATTGTGATTAATTTTACTATGTATGTAGGTGGTGTATATTGTTTTTTCAAAAATTTCTTTCCATTTTATGTTTCTGTTGACTATTGACCTTCACCCAGGTTACTCACTAACCTGAGAATTACTTTCTTTTTCTTGGGGTCCCTATCATTCTACCATGTTGCCTACAATAAGTGCTAAAATGCTTAATATTTTATTAAAAAGTTGATCTAGTTTGGATCCGGAAGGCCTCCTCATGGTCTGTGTGTTAAAGCGATGTGCCTCTGAGTGGTGCTGCCGGGAGGTGGTGGAAGCATTAAGAGATGGACTCCAGCGTCTTCATTCCCAGGGCTCTTCAGAGGCATACTGGGAGGTGAACAGCATTCTCTGGCACATGAGCCCACATGAGGCAATGCCTCAGCACAAAGCCCAAAGGCAACAGACCTCTAAAACTGAGTCAAAATAAACCTTCCCTCTTATGAAGTTTGTTCCATCTGAGCTATCTGTTATAGTAACAGAGACCTTACTCACACAAAAGATAAAGTGGTTATGCTATTTGCATGTCTTCCACGTTAGACACTTTAAAGCAATGCTAAACATTAGAAATACTGGTCAACTTGCTATATTCTGATGTTATCGTTAATTATCTAAAATTTTACTGAATTATATTGTTTTCTGTTGGATTTATTTAAATAACCTTTATTGCACTGTGCTGTCCACAGTGGAGATTGTGAAGAAATGTCCAGAAAAGACTTGTGAGAGATAATATTTACCAAAGAATCATTAAGAAATTAAGACTTATTAACAGAAAAGGATAAAGCCTAGTAACAGCAGGTTGGAATAATCACCAGAAATCCAGGGCAGACAGAACGAACTTGACATGTCTGGTAGCAGCAGAATGGACTCTAGCACCCACACTGCTCTATTTTGCCCTCAGTTATTGTAGGAAGGGGGTTGTACAGATTAAACTACACAGCAGTGATATCATTACCTTGCTTTCTTTCATTGTGTGACTAGCATTTCAAGGAACTGCTGATTTGGCAAACAGGCAGGCCCTTTCTACAGCTATCACTAGATTTTGCAGTGTCTAGAGTCCCTCAGAGAATAGTTATTCAATCTGGACCAAGAACACTGCAAAATGTCTCCTTGATTTGGCAAGAGTCCTGAGAATGCAAAATCAGTATCTCAGGGATGTGGTGCTCAGTGCCCTAGTTCTTCCTTAGGACAATATACGCACTCAGGTTTCCTTGAATCCTAACATTAGATTTTACATTAAATGTTTAAGAATTCAGTAATGGCTCACTGTCATCAAATGCTTTCCCTTTAAAATCTAAATATTCTTATGAAATTTTCATCCTTCATTTTAAAAAGGAATTATGCAAATAGACTTTATATCATTAAAATATTTTACACTTAACAGAAAATACTAGCATACCCAGTTGACATTTTTAAATAAGGTTTATTTCCATGTAAATTTTTATATAAATGAACTTCTCTATCATTTTTTTCTTTTTCTTCTTTGTTCCTCTCCAGGCTGCCAAATTGGGATTTGAAAAACACCTTTGGAAAACAAATTAGAAAACTCACTTTACTATCCATTGGAGGCAGTTTAAATAACAGGAATTATCTGTTCCTTAAAAGTAAGACAAGCATAACTGATAAAACCATCTGTGACTGGCACCATTTGGAAATGAAGTTACACTCTGAAATAACCAATATATTAGGGAGAAAAAAAAAATTATAAATTTTCAGAAGTAAATACAAAGTACAACATTTTATATAGAAAACATGAGTAAAATTTTAACATTATCTATTGTTTTATATAGTTATTAGTCTATAGTTTCTCTATACTTCAGCAAATTTTAGTATTTTATGATATAATTTAGAGTTCAAATGTACTATATTAAGATGTAAGATATAGAGACATGTAATAGTTATATTTTTTCTTTAAATGTACTTTGATATACATTAATATTATGCATTATATCTTTTTTGATTTTATTTTCTTTTGCATTAATTTCACCCATTTTTCTTCCTTTTCTGTTTAAGATTTTATTTTCAATTTTATTTCTAATAAAAGGATTATGCCTATAATTTCTTGTGAATGTAGTTTAGTCATACCCATAATTTTTCTCCATGAACTGTTGTACTTTTTATTAATTTCAAGATAATGTTTCAATTTTTGTTTCCATATATATATTACTTAAAGGAGTATCATTTTGTTTCCAAGTGCCTAGGGCCGTTTGGATTTTAGTTTGTTTTGTTTGTTTCTTTGAGCTTTTCCTGTGGCTTTGAAATCGTATTGATCAGACAAAGATATTGTTCCTCTGCTTTCAGTTTGCCATTGCATGGTATGATATTTGTCTAAACTTTTGTCAAGGGAACACTGTGTACTTAGTTTAAGTATGCTTATTTGTATTTGTAAGTAATGTATCAGTGAACTGTGTTTTTAGACCAATCTGAGAGCATGTCTTTTAAATTGATAATCTACTCATAATGGTTTTGATAATGTATGATTTTGTTTTTCTCATATTATATTTACTATTTTTATATTCATTTTCTTCTCCTTTCCTTTTCATTCTGGTTCTGCTGGTTAAAGTTTTCTTAAATACCCTTTTCATTCTCCACCATAATATAGAATTCTACTACACAGCTCACTCAACTATAGCTTATCTTTCCTTTTTGAATAATTGCATTTAAACCAACTACTCCTCCACTCCTTTCACCATCCAAATCTGATTTCAGTGCAATAAGTTAGCATTAGAATATGCGTCTAGGTTTTTTTAACACCTGAGAAATACCTAAAACAACATGTTGCCACACATCTTTCTGAATATTAAACACAATTTCAGGAATTTATTTTAGAGAATACCCCCAAGTTTACAAATGTAGAAGAAAAGCTTAACTTTGTTACCAGTATGTATTCACGCATATTCCAACAGTAATAATACAAGTGACTATGCAGAAGAAACTTCCAGGCAATTTCCTTTTAAATTTTTCAGGCTATTAATAATTTTGGCTCAGATATTTTCTGTTTTGTTTCCCTTATGATTTTAAGTAGCTTAGTATTTTCCCTTCGCAATCCAAGAGAATTATTGTATTATAAATCATTTTTACAAAGCAAATACTCCAAGTTAAGAGTTTTATAAAAGGGAAGTCGCTTGAAATATCCTGTTTGGGGGCAACTATATAGCAAATAATAATTTAATGGTAAGCCAATCCTTGACAAATTTGTTTGACAGCCAGGTCTTGTATTATGTCACTGAAATTGCATAATATTTATATTTTTCTTTCTTTATAATTAGATTACTAAAAGGATGTGTGTTCAAAGATTGACACATTTTTCAGAGGTATGGAATTCTTATATTCATAAGAGTATTTACTGGCTACCCATTAAATGATTTAAAAATGAATTTAGTCCACTACTTCTATTTTTAATCACATACGTGGATGCTTTGCAAATCTAGTGTAGAGAAAATAAAGAGGAAAAAATTGGGAGAAGATTACACCATGTGCAACTTGGCAAGTGAAATAGTCAGAAGGAGGCAGTCTCTGCTAATGAATTAAGACATCGCTTGGATTCAGATGGTGGTAGAGATGCCTCAGTACTGCTCTGGTTCAGACTCCTTCGAGGCTATTTCTAATTCCTTCAGAGCAGCTGGCACCACACGCCTTACCAAAAATGCCAATAATTGAGATAAGAAAGCTTTTAAAATTTCACGTGTTGCACAGTAAACTGAAAGCAAATCATACCCAATCTTGCAAAATACAAAAATAAAGGAATTCAATGCTATTTATATGTCTCAGCATACCAAGTTCCCAATAGATAAACAATAACTGTTGTGAATAAAATTGTCAAGGGGGTTGAGGTTATTTTATTACTGTAAAATGTCTTTTAAATCTTTTTAAATAAAGACGGGAAGTTTCCCACTAAAGATTTCATTTAACTACTGTGTTCCAACTATTTTTCAAATCATCCATAGTCAGATTTTTTGCCCCAGAAAGTTTATCCTCCTTACTATATTTTAAATCATGTATCCTAGCAAAATAAATAAATGAATGAATTAAAATAATATATATACACATATATATTTTATATATATACACATATATATTATATATACACACACACACACACACACACAAACACATCTGAGGATGGTAGTGAATAGAAACAGCCATATAAAATATATAATTTAACTTCCAAAAGATTTTAAATGGTTCAAACAAGGAATTTTGAGTTTCTCCTTGCTGACTGGCAACACTGCATGTTTTCATCATTACTACCCTCAAACATAGTGGCATCTAGAGTTTCATTCGTTCTTTGAGAGATTCGCAGCATTTAGAGAAGAAAAACCCTCTGTAAATCAGACAGATGCTCAAAATTGTTTGAATGCAGCAATCATTTAAGTATACTAAATCCCAGTTGGAAATAATTTAAAATTTTTTTCTGAAGAATGAATATATGACAAATAAGAACTTAAGTTTAAAGCAATTCTCAATGAATATCTGATGCTCAGATATTAATTTCACTGAAATAGTAGAATCTTCTCATTTTAAATGTGGATATTTTTTCTTCAGTAAACACTAAACAGCTCACAGAGGCAGAAAATTCTAAAATTCATTTCATCAGAGAATTAGTAGTGCAATTGATGTAAAGTACCTTGGGAGTTCACAGTTACTTCTCCAGATATAGAAGGTCATGGAGCACAGCTAATATGATTCCCAAGAAAAACGTCCCTGAGTATGGGCACACAGATGGAAACATTTATCTCAAGAAAAGTATTTATGGTTTCAGGTCCTCATGCTAAGTGTAGCAGTCTAGAGCCTGATTTCCAAATAAAAATTTGGGTAAATGACAATGGTAAGCTGAGATAATACCAGGTAGAATAAGAGTCAAAGAAAGCCAAAGAAAAAAAGCAAGACGTGACAGTTTGTGACGAGTTCGTTCTCTACCATAAGAACTGCATTTAGGGTAGCAAAGACTTCTGTATACCAGAGATTCAAAATTGTTTGAACTGAGCAGTCCTATAAGCACTGCTAAGTGCTTCCAGTTGAAAAGAATTTAAAATTTCTTCATGAAAGCTCCAGAGGTTAGTTTGAGCAAGCAGAGGAACAGTGTCTAGGGAGACGTTAAAGGAGCTGCGAAAAGCTATTCTTACCATCTCAGAGCCTCCCCATGATCTGCATCCCCTGATTCTCTTTTCCTGAGACTTCAGTTTCAGAGCTCTCTGTAGCAATGTTTATGACATTACCAGTGTATTCACAATTCCAAGCTAAAGTAGAACTGCTATTTGGAATATCTTTGATGACTTCCCATCTCTGATTATCCTTTCATTTTCTTCTGGCGTCCATGAGCTTATCTGTAATTATCCTTGGAAAATACATATATCAGAACATCTGTATTTGAATTCAGGTGAAATTCTGTGCCTCAAGCCAAAATCTCAACCCCAATCCACCCGTCACTAGATAAATAATAACAGAAGGTTGTTTTTTGATATGATATTTTGGGTTTTACTCCTCACAAAATACAGAAGTTGTTCTATAATAGTGGCATCTCTGTTTCTGGCTTGTAACTTTGTCTGATGTTTCAGCCAATGGCAAACAACCAATCTTTTGACCTAATCTATCTAGACATACTTGACCAGCCTGAACACTGTTATTTTTATCTGACTGAACTCTTATAAAAATGTTCAGATTGAGAAAGCAGATAGAAGACAGAGATGGGAAGCCTATTACTGACCCTTTGGAAATAGCACTATTTCTTCATAAATAACATCAGTTAACTAGCCCACCCAAACACTGTATGAAGCAGTTTAAATAGACCATCCCTACAAAAGCAGTCAGGATCTTCACATCCCAAAAGGGCATCATTATAAAAAAAAAACCTTTGGCTGGACTTGATGAGACTACTGACTTTGTCAGCTTTGAATAAGCTAAGGAGACATGGAGTTCCTTGAATGACTCACACTAAACTTTTCCCATAGCCCTTTTGCAAACACCTGATTGCTGAATATGTACAGGATTAACTATCTTCAAATAGTTTTCCAGTCTTATTGCAACTTTTTAAAAGTTTTTCTTGTTTGTTTTGTTTTAGACTGAAGAACCTAAAGAATGCTTCAGAACAAAAATTTAGGTATTTGAAGTGCAGTCTGGAAAATCATCTCCTCCATTTCTAGCTGCACACCTCAAACAAATTACTTTCTTATCCTCCAAACAGAATAGTTGTGACTATCTCAAAATGTCCTTCTGTCTAGAAATTTTTTTTTCCTGAAAATTGCAAGAGTGGGGCCCTAATCTACTTCAAGTTTTTGCTCAAATATTATCTTTTAGCCGAGGCTTTTGCATTGGTCTACTTAATGTTATACTCCCATGCACTTCTGAACTTTCCCCCCCTTTATTTTTCTCTTTAGCACTCATACATTTTCTTTGCTTATGTTTTATCTCCCCACAGTCTTTCCCTCAAAGAGAATGTGAGCATCACAGATTTTCTGTGTCTTTTCACCGCCATACCCTAAACACTAGATTATATATATCATGTAGTCCCAGTAAATATCTACTGATGAATGAATGGAGATAAGAAAATCACAGTTCAGTGTTTAGCAGTGAATAGTCAAATACAAGCTATTGATAATAATTATATATCATTTTATCAAGTAAAAGATAAACTATAGAAAAAAACTATTTCTCTAGAGTTGTATTATATACAGAAGTGGAGAACACAAAAATGTCTATCATAACCAGTGAAGACTTCAGAAGCAAGTTATACAGTTTCATTACATAAAACTAACAAGTACTCCTATGCATTCATTATTCACTTATTCAAAGAGTAGGTTATGCCTATGTTGTGTATATCATATTATCTTTCTTCTGTAGCTTAGAATTTGTTGAAGTAGCATTCTTTCATCTTTACATGGTTTATATCGAATAGAAATTCTATATTTGCCATATTTTCTGTTCTGAGTGTCAATAGCAAGAATCAGCCATCTATTAAAAGGATCCCTCACTACAGAGAAGGGAAAAGTGATAGCTACTGATCAATCATCTAGAAAGACAAGAAATACTGAAAAACAGGCAATACTGAAAGACAAGAAATCTTGAATCTCTTTTTTGAAGATACTTGAGATAATTTATTGAAATAATTTGTTTTTATTATAGAAATAATACATTTTAACACGAAAATGTCATACTTAAATAGCATAATAGGAATTGCTGGTTCTTCAGCACTAAACTGTGTACAAGCATTCACAAAGAGAACTTCTTTTAAGCCTTGTAAAAGGTATCACTGTGTTTAGTTTACACATGAGCCAACTGAGGTACTGAAATGTTTCAGTGGAAGGGAAACCATTATTTATACCCAAATGTATTTCACTCATACCATACATCCATCTACACATTATCCTAGGAATTTTACAACTCCTCCTCCTCCTCCCAAAAGTAAACCTCACTATTACTTTTTGAAGAACTATTATTTTTAATGTTGCTTTAAGCAATTTAGAATCGTTTTCTAATATTATAAATCAAGAGGAATAGCTCCATGAAGCAAAAAAATGAAGGAAACAATTAGTAACAAGAAAATATTAGGAATTTTTATGAAATGGCCACCATTTTCAGTATATCCCTATTGAAATGAAGGCTGTGGAACTTGCTTGGACAACAATGTATTAAAATTAGAGTTTTGATATATGATTAGAAAACAAAAGCAGAGGTCAGTGTTTTCTTTGGGTTAAAACATTATAACTTCCCAATGATACAATTTAAAAAATATTTGATTTGCCTACTGAATCTGGAACACTGCCAGGGATATAGCTGAGTGGCACAAGAGCCAGCCTGGCAAGTGTAAGGTCCTGAGTTCAATTCCTGATACAAAAAAAAAAAATGAATCTGGAACACCTAGGAATTATACAAAATTTCACAATCAGTACTTGTGACTTCTATAACAGTATCATAAAATAAGGGCATATATATATATATATATATATATATATATATATATATAACTTTTTTCTGCCTTCTGTTTTTTCTGTCATTTTTATGATCAATTTAATAATCATTTCATATTGTTGTAAGTAGCTAGACATTGTTCCAAATTATTGGGATTTCTTCTTTCCAATTTTCTATTATGTGTTGCTTCACTCATAGCCAAAGACAATAGCAAGGGTCCCCCCACCCTACCCTCCCAGAATATGATGTCTTTAACTGTTTTGGAAAGATGCCAAGAAGGGGAATAGCTGAGTCTGATGCAAGGAGAAATTGTGTAACTCACTGAAATCAGACAGTGATACCAGTGTAGAAGAAACTCTGTGGAAGCTCTACGTTAATGCTATGACAAGTACGTAAATTTTTTATTCCTATTTCTATTGTTCTGTTGGTAATTGCACTTATTGTAAACATATTGCTTGGTTGGGCTTGGACCATTCTGGTTTGACTGACTGATCAATTTATTATTTTCTTTCTATTCTCCATTTTCATTTTTATTACTCTTCTTTGTTTTGGTTTTCCTTTGTTGGTACTGGTTAAGTTTCAAGGGTTTTCCTCTCCATATGCTCATATGTCTAGTGTGCTTTCCTACCTACCTTCCTACTCTTTCCATGCTTTAATCTTCTGTACTCATTGTTATCTCACCTCTTTCCCTCCCTCTCTTTCTTGCCATATATCTAGTGGCATAAATGTAACAGGAGATGTATATGCTCATTAGAGAACAAGAATTAACCAGAGCTATAAATAAAACAGTACCATTTTAAGGTAGGTCATGGTAATCATTAACAAATTTAGTTTAGAGAAACCAAACAAAATTACCCACAAACATCTTAACAGTCACTGACAACCTCACAGCCTTCTTCCATCTCTAAATTCATGTCCACCCATTGTCACACATGTTCTTGTCTGCACAAATACTCTCTCAAATATCCTCAACACTAGCCCTTTCCCCAATTATAAAATAACTCCAACAGAGCTGGGATTTGTATTTTCATTTTAGCAATTGACATGTCTCTTACCTTCCTCTTTTCCCACAGACATATCTGCTTCCTTTTACTAATCTGTTGCACAACCCCCACCCCTCATATCTCAGTGCCATGAGTGCAGGACACACAGGAATTAGGAGGGAACTGACAGTGAGAGGAAGATGATAAGATTCATTGCTACAGCCGGGTGTGGTAGCGCACGCCTGTAATCCCAGCACACAGGAGGCTGAGGCAGGAGGTTATTGGGAGTTCAAGGCCAGCCCGGGCTACAAAGTGAGCTCAAGGCCAGCCTGAACTGCAGAGTGAGACCCTGTCTCAAAAAAACAAACAACAAAAAAAAAGATTCATTGCTACAGAAGAAACAGCCAGACCCAAGACTGAGCAGTGCAATGAGAGCAGCTGTGTAGTGCAACTTTGCTCATCACTAGGAAACAGACCTGATCTGGAACAGGAGAGTCTTGTACAGTCTGAGGTAGCAGTGAAAACAAGAGGCACTGTTTCCTGAGCAGCCACAACCCCCCAATCAGCTGTTGGTGAGTGAACTAAAGTGGCATCCAACACAGAGGAACACCACTGAGTGGGTAGGACCGCCACTTTATTTTAAAAGATGTTGGGCTTGAACTCTGGCAGCAAAACAGCTCCATGGCTGTTTCACTAACAGTGTCCCTGAGTGGAAAGAGGGAATGGTCATCCAGTCACAGTAGACTGCCAGCAGTTGGCCAGCAGACTGTGGGGAATTCTGCCAAGAACTAGATGGGACCACTCAGACTCTATTCTGACAGAGGCCAAAAGCCCATCTTAGCCCTAGCTACAATGAACTGGAAGCAGCCTCTCTTCTGTGACCAGCAGTGTAAGCATCCTTGGCTAGTGGTGGAATAAGGGGTAGTCCTACCCCCATCCTATGACTAACATATGAGAGGAGTCAGTGGTGTGGCCAAGATCAGCCTCATGTGCAGCAGTAATCCTACTGCAGACTTGGTGGAGTTACTCAGTACAGATCCTGGCTCTGACTAGAGAACTAATACAGAACTGGTGGCACCACAGGAATTTTTTGGGAGGGGTGATTATTTAGGTTTTGACTTTTATAGCATGGCATTTTTCTTTGACCTGTCTTTCTCTTGCTTCAACAAACTTTTTTAATTTTCTGATATTTACATGTGAAAGAAAATTGTCTCTAGTCTTTCCTGTCTGCCTCAACATTTGTTTGTTTTTGCCTTTGTTTTATCTCTCAAATCCTCTTCTCCAGCTACCCAAAGTTCAGGTGATCATCCCTTGTTCTTCAGCCTTGCTTATACTATATTTCTCTTCATTTATTGCTCTGTTTTTCCTCCCTATCCCTCCTACATTCCCCTTCCCCAAAGAATAAGACCACTCTTATCCTTAGGGAAAACTCACTGCATACAAATTTGTGTTTTATGTTGGATGCCATTATGTAAATATAGATCCTGCTTATAGGGATACCAAATTAGCAGTTATCACATATTGTCAGTCTCTAGGCTGTGCTTGATGATATTATTATTGCTAAATGTACTACTTTATCCAGGATGCCACACTTACAATCAGTTGTTCATCCTTGTATGATAACACTGTGATAATCTGGGGTCATAATCATCTCTATAATCCAGTGTCAAAGGACTGGGTGCTGAGCCAAATAGATAGGAACTACTCATCCTTAATAAAGTGGTAAGATCAAACCTTGGGACAGACACAAAACCAACATCAGCTATACCTAGATGACATCTTAGAAAGATAGATATTTCTTAGAAAATGCTCTATTCCAGTGACAAAGCTACCTAAGAAAAATGCAAAAAACAACACAGAAAAAAATTAAGGTTAAAAATAGAAAATGACAAAATACTGAAGCAAAATACAATCCCAGGCTTCCAGATCATGCAGGACAAATCCAGGAGACAATGAGATAGAAGTCAAAAGTTATCAACCTGAATCTTCTGGAATGACAGCAGCAAATATATATGGCTACAGTGGAAAGCAGAACAGAAATAATTTGACAGATTAATAAAGGGAAGACAACTATAATGAAGGACTTGCTCAACAAATCTAAAGTAGTCATAGATTAAAAAAATAGAGGAGCATACAAAAATCATGGAAAACATGAATGCCCAACATAGGACAGAAATGGAATCCACAAAACAGATTTAAACAAATATCCAGAAAAATTAAAATTCCATTGAAAGTTTGAAAAAACATATGAAAGAAAGTTCAGATATAATATCAAACCTAGAAGACAGAATTGCATTTAGCAATCATGAAAAGAAAGACCTATTAAAAACAGCAAGGGACCTTGAAAAAACAATTCAACAACTGCAAGATGATGCAAAAAAGAACAAGATGATGCAAAAAAGAACAACATACGATGGATTGTAGTTAATGAAAAAGGCAAGAGTCAGCATAAATGACATTGAAAACCTGTTCGTAGAAGTACAATCAGAAAAATTCCCAAGCATGAAAAAGAATTTGACATACAGAAAAGTTAGGCATATAGAACTCCAATTAATTATGACCAAAATATATCTACACCAACACATAAAATAATTAAGATTCTAGAAATTCTGCACAAGAAGAGCATATTAAAAGCTGTTAGAAAAAAAAGATTGATTCTTTTTGTTGTTGTTGTTCTGGAATTGAACTTCAAGGGTAGAAAATAATACTCTGTGTGACAGGAACCCAAAAAATAGCAGGGATAGCTATGCTATTCACAGACAATGTGAAATTAAAACCACGACCAATCGAAAGAGACAATGGGGCTGGGGATTTAGCTCAGCGGCAAAGCGCCTGCCTGGCAAGCGCAAGGTCGTGAGTTCGGTTCCCGGTACCGGAGAAAAACCAAAAAAAA
>NW_004955414.1:7656449-7754638 GCF_000276665.1 Chinchilla lanigera | reverse complement strand
AAAAAAAAAAAAAAAAATCGAAAGAGACAAAAAGGTCATTATGTTCTTGTTAAGGAAAAATTCTAAAAAGAAGACATAATAATCATAAATATATATACACCAAATACAGGTACACAACTATATAAAACAAATATTAGTAGATATAAAGAATCAAATAATTGCTAACACAATTGTAAAGTGGGATCTTAATACCCCACTGTCACAAATAGATGTATCAACTAGACAAAAAATCAACAAAGAACTGCCAGAGCTGAACCAAACCTGAGAACAAATGGACTTAGGCAATGTGTACAGAATGTTCCACAACACAACATCAGAATACACATTCTTCTCAGCAGTGCATGGGACATTCTGCATGGGACATTCCCTAAAATAGGCCACATACTAGCCCATAGAACATGCTTAAGTAAATGCTAAAAAACTGAAATTATTCCATGCATATTTTCTAACCACAGTGCAAGGAAATGGAAATCAATGGCACAAGATCACAAAAACTCCATAAACAGATGAAAACTGAATAACACCCTCCTCAACAACTAATGGGTCACAGGTGAAATTAAAGAAGAAATTAAACAGTACCTATAATTAAGTGATAATGCTAACACAACATACCAGAACTTATGAGATGCAATGAAAGAAGTTCTTAGAGGAAAATTAATTGTGGTGAATTCTCACGTTAAGAAAACAGGATAATCTCAAATAAACAACCTAATGTTGAACCCCAAACTTCTGGAAAAACATGAACAAATCAAGGTCAAAGCTAGTACAATGGAGGAGAGTATAAAGATCAGAGCAGAAATTAACACAATGGAGACTAAAAAATACATACAAAAAATAAATGACTCAAAGATATGGTTCTTTGAAAGAGTAAATAAAATTGACAAATCCTTAGCCAACCTTTTGAAGGAAAAAAGGAAGAAAAGATTCAAGTTCATGCAATTAGGAATGAAAAGGATGAAATCACAATGGAAATCCAGATTATCAATAGCTACTTACAGAAACTTTAATAAGATGGAAAACACAGAAGAAATTGACAGATTCCTAGATACATATGAATTACCAAAACTGAATCAAGAACACATAAAAATTCCCAATAATCCAATATCAGTCAGTAGAACTGAAAATGTAATTAAAAACTTACCAATAAAAAAAGCTCAGGTCCTAATGGATTCACTGCTAAAATCTATAAGAAATTTAGGATCTGATACCATTACTTGTCAAACTCTTTAATGAAAGTGAATGGGAAGCAATGCCCAGACTGGGTTCTGGGCAACATCTGAAGCCTCGGTGAACACAACCTAAGCCTCCCCCATGCTTGTGGAAGCTGGCCTGAACCCCAGATAGCTTCAGGAACTCCAGTAAGCCTTCCCTGCCTCTCCCCCACTAGGCTTGGAGCCAACTGAATACAAGAAAGTTTTGAGAGCATCTGTGACCCCACCTTCCCCCACACACCAGTGCAGGAGCCAAGCTGAGCACTGGGAACATTTGGATCCTCATGCTGCCACACTCACACCATTGTGAGAGTGAGGCTGAACTCCAGGGAACCTCTGGATCTTCCAAAATGACACAACAAAGGAGCAAAATGCAATCTCCAACCTCTACCCCACCCAGAGCAAACCCAGGGGAGATCAACACAAAAGCCTGGAAGTTACACACTTGAAATTTCTGAAATGATAGCAATGGAAGTAAAGAAAGAACTCATCAGGCCACAGAAGACAGAAGATCAGAAATTATCCTTCAGGTAAAAAAAGATGACAACAATAATGACAGAATTGCTCAGCATAACCAAAGAGGACATTGATAAGAAGTTAGAGGAGCACAGAAAACTCAAGGAAACCTTATCTGAGCAATGTAGTTGAAGATAACAATATGTAAAATAACAATCACTGTTAATTCCTATCATTTTGTTTTGAAACCCTGTATCACTTTTAATGTTCTTTCTTTTGTTTATGTGTGTGATGTTTGTATGTTCCTAGTCTTCTTTTCTTTTACTACTCTCTTAAAAATTAAAAACAAAAAAAAAATGAGAAAGAAAAAGGAAACTAATGGAAAACTTGAATTAACAATATAGAAAAGAACTAGAATGAATGAAATAGATTCAAACAGATATCCAGGAAATTAAAAATTCCCTTCAAAGCTAGGAAATTGCTGGAATGAAGCATAAGATAGATTTTCAGACCTTGAAGACAGCATTGCCACTAATGAAAGTGAAAGGAAGGATCTCCTAAAAATAACAAGGAACCAGGAAATAACATTTCAACAATTGCAAGATGAAGCAAAGAAAAACAATGTGAGATTCATAGGTGTCAATGAAACAGCAGGTGTCAACACAAATGACATAGAAAGACTATTTGCAGAAATAATAGCAGAAAATTTCCCAAGCATTGAAAAAGAATCGGACATACACAAATAAGTGAAGCATATAGAACTCCAATTAGCCATAACCAAAATAAATCTATACCCAGACATATAGCGACCAAGATTGCAGAAATTCAACAAAAGATCAGAATATTAAACACTGTTAGAGAAAAGAAATAGATCACCTGTAAAGGAAAGCCTATCAGAATCATGGTAGATTTCTCAACACAAACCATCAAGTCAAGAGAGCTTGGAGTGAAGTATTTTAGGTACTGAAGAAAACAACTTCCAACCCAGCTTGATACACCCTGCAAAACTATCCTTCAAAATATAGGAGAAATAAAATATTTCCATCATAAAGAACAACTGAAGAAATTCATGAGTCTAAAATCAATTGTACAAATTACTAAAGATATTTTAGAAAGAGATACAGAAGACCACAACTTCAAGAACAACAATAGAAAGGAACCACCAATCAGAGGAAGCAATTAAACAGAGGGAAAAAGGAGGAACCAACAGCAGGAAAATAACATGGCAAAGATTAGCCAATACAAATCAATTATAACCATCAATATAAATGGTCTCAATTCACCAGTCAAAAGAAGCAGACTGGCACAGTGGATCAAGAAACAAAATCCAACTATATTCTATATATAAGAAACCTATTTAACTCAAAAGGAAATTCATAGACTGAAAATTAAAGGATGGAAAGCAATATTCCACATGACAGGAACCCATAACAAGGCGGGTGTAGTTATTCTGTTTACAGACAATGTGAACTTCAAACCAAGAAAATCAAAAGAGATAAAGAAGGTCACTATATACTTGTGAGAGAGAAAACTTCAAGAGGAAGAGATAATAATCATAAACATCTATGCACCAAATACAGGAACACCCAACTATATAAGACAAATTTTAACAGACATGAAAAATGAAATAAGCAACAATACAATCATAAAGGGGACTTTAACACCCAATTGTCACAAAGAGATAGATCAACTAGACAAAAAAAATCAGTAAAGAAATGACAGAACTAAATGTGAATAAATGGACTCAGTAGACCTAGAGAGTGTTTCACCCACCAGCATCAGAGTAGATCTCTAATACAGACCATACGCTAGCACATAGAACATGCTTAAGTAAATGCAAAGGAATTGAAATTATCCCATGGATACCATCGAGCCATAGTGCAATGAAATTGGAAATTAATGACAAAAGAAGTCACAAAAACTGCATAAACAGTTGGAAATTAAATAACACTCTCCTGAACAACCAATGGGCAACAGATGAAATCCAATAGGAAATTAAACATTATTTACAATCAAACGAAAAAGTAGATACAACTTACAGGAACCTCTGGGACGCAATGAAAGCAGTCCTTAGAGAAAAATTTATACTGGTGAATTCCTACCTCAGGAAAATAGAATGAGGACACACGGACAATCTTATGCTGCACCTCAAGCTACTAGAAAAAGAAGAGTAAGTAAAACCCAAGCCCAAAAAAGACAGGAAATTATAAAAGTCAAGGCAGAAATTAATGCAATGGAGACTAAGAAAACAATACAAAGAATTAATGAATCAAATATTTGCTTCTTTGAAAGAATAAATAAAATAGATAAATCCTAGCCAACCTTATCAATAAAAGGAAAGAAAAAACTGAAATACATGCAACAAAAAATTAAAGGGTAACATCACTACAGATCCTGTAGAAATTCAGATCATCAATACTCACTTCAAAAATCTTTATTCTCATAGGATGGAAAACACACAGGAAATGGACAGATTTCTAGATACATATGAATTACCGAAGCTGAATCCTGAATAAAAATCCTGAATAACTCAATATCAACCAGCAAAATTGAAAATGTCATAAAAAACTTGCCTATGAAGAAAATCCCAGGACCCAATGGATTCATAGCTGAATTCTACAAGAAATTTAGAGAAGATTTAGCACCAATTCTTCTCAAAATCTTTAATGAAATTGAAAGGAAGGAATTCTCCCCAACTCATTCCTGGAGGCAAGTATTATTCTGATACCAAAACCAGAGAAAGACTCAACCAAAAAAGAGAACCATAAGCCAATTTCCATAATGAATATTGATGCAAAAATTTACAAAAAAAAAATACTAGCAAATAGAATACAACAAATTATCAAGAAGATTATATACCATGACCAAGTGGGATTCATCCCAGGAATGCAGGGATGGTTCAATATATGTAAATCATTGATGTAATACACCATATCAATAGTGCCAAAAACAAAAATCATATGATCATCTCCATAGATGCAGGAAAAGTCTTTGATAAAGTCCAACACTCATTCATGATAAAAACCCTACAGAAAATAGGAATATTTTCTTTACCTCAATCTGATCAAAGCCATCTATGACAAACCAATGGCTGACATCATACTAAATGGTTGAAAAATTGAAAGCTTTCACTTTAAAATGAGGAACAAGACAAGGATGTGCACTGTCACCACTCCTATTCAATATAGTTCTGGAAATATTAGCTAGAGCCATTAGGCAAGAGAGACAAATAAAAGGAATAACAGTAGGAAAGTATTGCTGGATACAATATCAACTCTCAAAAATCAATAGTATTCCTGTACCCAAACAGCAAACAGACTGAGAGAGAAATTAGCACAACCACATCTTTCACAATAGCATCTAAAAAATGAAATACTTAGGAATCAACCTAATAAAAGAAGTAAAAAATCTATACAGTGAAAATTATACTACTCTGAAAAAAGAGATTGAAGAGGATTTCAGAAAATGGAAAGGTATTTGTTGCTCATGGATAGGAAGAAATAAAATTGTGAAAATGGCCATACTTCCAAAATTGTTGTACAGATTCAATGCAATCCCAATTAAAATACCATTAGTAGACCTCACACCTCTACAGAAACATTCCTAAAATTCATCTGGAACTAGAAGAGACCTAGAATAGCAAAAGTAATCTTTGACAACAAAGGAAAGGAAGGAGGCATAACACTCCCTGACTTGAAATTATATTACAAAGTCAATGTGATAAAATGAGCATGGTACTGTCAAAAAAACAGACATCAAGATCAATGGAACAGATTAGAAGATTCAGACACAACTACAAACACACTCAGCCACCTAACCTTTGACAAAGGGGTCAAATATGTTCACTGGACAAAAGATAGCCTCTTTAATAAATGATGCTGGAAAAACTGGCTTTCCACATGCCAAAGTCTAAAACTAGACCCTTATCTTTCACCATGCAGTAAACTAAAGTCAAAATGGATCAAAGATGTAAATATTAAAACAGAAACACTAAATCTACTGGAAGAAAAAGTAGGTAAAAGTCTTGAAGACATAGGAGTAAGCAGAGAGTTCATGAACAAAAACCAAACTGTACAGGAAATATTTCAAAGAATCAGCAACTGGGATCTCATCTTACTGAAAAGTTTTTGCACATCTAAAGAAATCACCAATAGAGTAAAAAGAGACCCTTTGAATTGGGAAAGAATTTTATCCAACTGTCCCTCAGACA
Organism: Chinchilla lanigera; assembly: GCF_000276665.1. Taxonomy (NCBI): domain Eukaryota; kingdom Metazoa; phylum Chordata; class Mammalia; order Rodentia; family Chinchillidae; genus Chinchilla; species Chinchilla lanigera. The sequence continues at coordinate 7,748,761 of NW_004955414.1, read as the reverse complement.
AAGGATTTCTATCTAGAACATATAAAGAATTAAAACAAATCAAATCCCCAAATTCAAAGACCCAATCCAAAAATGGGCATCTGAGATGAATAGACACTTCTCAGATGAAGAAATCCTAATGGCAAATAAATACATTAAAAAATGTTCAACACTACTAGTTATTTGAGAAATGCAAATTAAAAGAACCCTGAGATTCCATCTCACTCCAGAAAGAATGGCTATCATCAAGAAATCAACGAATAACTAATGCTGGAGAGGCTGTGTGGAAAAAGGAATCTTTCTCCGCTGCTGATAAGAGTGCAGACTGGTGAAACCACTGTGGAAGTCAGTTTGGAAATTCTTCACAAAACTAAGATTAGAAGTCCCACTTAACCAGCTATTCCCCTTCTGAGTATTTTCCCAGAAGAATTAAAAATATCATACCACAGGCATATATGTACACCCATGTTTATAGCAGCACAATTTGTCATAGCTAAATCTTGGAAACAACCCAAAAGCCCATCAACTGAGGAATGGATAAAAAAAGATGTGGTATTTTTATACAATGGAATATTACTTAGCTATAAAAAAGATAAACTGAAGACTTTCGTAGGTAAATGGATGCAAGTAGAGACCATACTCATAAGTGAAATGAATTGAATCCACATGTGTAAACATCATATTGTTTCCCTATTGAATGAACCTGAAAGAGTAAATAAAACCCAAAATGCACAATAGATGATATGAACAGGAAAGCAATTGCTCAAAGGAAGGAACAACTGGGATGAGGGAAAGAAGAAGAAAAAGAAAGAAAGAAGGGGAAAATATGTATGTATATAGAAGGAGAGCTGGGATAACTGTATTGCTGAAGTCTGGTGGTTTATTGAAAGGAACAGTTAATGCTTAAATTTTTTTATATTTTGACTAATTTTGCATGATTATATCTGATAATCTGAGCAACCTATTTGAAGACAACAATATGCAATATAACAACCATTGGTGAATTCCTACCATCTTGTCTAGTGAAACTCTATCGTCTCTAATGTTTTATTCAATATATTTTTTATTTTCTTTAATGGTTTGAACAGTCTTCTATTCTTACATCTGTTAATCTGAGCAACTTAGGTGCATATAACAATATGTAATAACAACCACTCTCAATTCCCATCATTTTGTTCTGAAAACCAGTATCATTTTAAATGTTTTTGCTTTATGTTTTTAATGTATGTGATGTTGGTATTCTGCTATTGTTCTTTTTTTTTACTACTCTTTTTAAAGTAAAAATATAAAAAAGTGGCAAAAATGTAAAGCTTTCCTTCTAAAATGGGAATAGGATAAGGTAGTTCATTATCACCACTCTTGTTCAATATAGTACTCAAAACATTAGGTGGTGTAATCAGGTAAGATAAGGAAATAAAATGGACACATATAGGAAAGGAGGAAGTCAAATGATCACTATGGGCCCTTTACATAGAAGATCCAAAAAATTCCATCAAAAAACTTCTAGAATTAATAATCAAATTCAGCAATGTAGAAGGACACAAAATCAACACACAAAATCAATAGTGTTGCAGTGCACCATTAATGATTCCACTGAGAAAGAAATTAGGAAAAAATACCACTTACAATAACAGCAAGAAAAATTAAATACTTAGGAATTAACCTAACCAAGAAAATGAAAGACTTATAGAAAACAATGGTACTCTGAAAAAGGAAGTCAAAGGTAAATTAAAAAGTTGAAAGATATCCCAGCTCCCTGGGTAGGCAAAACTGATAATGTTGAAATGGTCATTCTCCCAAAATTGATATAAAACACTTCTTCAAAGTTCACTTCTTGAACATTCAAATCAAAACATGAAGCAGCAATACAAGCAAGTGTACATGATGCAAACACAAAACAAATACCTAGTTTATTGCCCACTATACCATGTAATTCCACACTGTACTTGCAACAAGCCTGCAGAACAACTCACATCAGACTGTGTACATTTGAAACCAGAATATCTATTCATGACATGGTGATAATTATGCACCAAAATGATCTTGCTAAAAATTGCATTTTAGTAGATGAACAGATTGTAATGTACTCTCTGGAGAAAAATTTCATCATGTTAGTAGCAACAGACAGATACTTCTTGCTCTAAGGCTTAACCAATGCATCATACAACTATTGTTCTGCCTTGTGAATTTTGATAACCTTACTGTGTTATGGATATCATGAATCTTTTCAAATTAAGACTGTTTAGAAGCAAAAATATAGCATCTATCTCAGAAAATATAGAACTATGAGTGCCATAACTACTCTACTTTACCTACGGACTCATTTTATATACACTTTTTATTTTTTATTGTATTACTCCTTTCAGCATACAAATTCATCCAAAAAAGCTATTCAAAATTCTAAGTGTTTGAAACCTAGTAAGTAGCATTAAGTAGGTACCACTATTATCCATATTTAATGTATGAAAGAACTGAAACAGGTAAGATTTTTTAAAATTCTCTCCCATGTCCTAACTAGGGCGAGACTAGTTTCTTAACTAGTACATTGCCTGCCAACTTCACGGCATATATTTGCCGTGGTTGGTGGATGGGGTGGTGGTGAAAAAGATGGGGACAAGGGAACAGCAGTCTTTTTAATCCAGAAAATTTTATCTAATTTTACTTTTACCAATATTTATTAATTACTATTGATGAATGTTGTCCTGAAAAAAATGAGTATACCTTTAAGAACTTGCTGAGTTGATAGCCTTTATTGCTAAATAATGGTATAGGTATCACTGATACTGTAAAACATGAAAAGAGCTGGACTTTTAAAAAATGTGACAGTTGATTAGACCTCATTGACACTAGTGAAAAGATGATGAAAGCAAGTACTTTTTTAATGTTAGATTTTATATTTTCAAGTTTCTTCTCCATCAGCCTATCTGATTCACTGTCACTAATATAACACCAAGCATGGCACTTTGACTCTTAGCCTTATTTTACTCATGAAGAAAAAACAAAACAAAACAAAACAAAACAAAAAGGGGGAGGTTAATTTCATGGATTAGATAAGAGATCAGAGCTTTAAGCAGAGATAACATAATCATCATTGCATTTTTTAAAAAATCACTGTGGCCTTTACATAGAAAATATATTAGAGGAATATAACACACGAAATTAAGAATCAGATTCAGAGATAAGTGAAAGATGTGCTGATCTGCAGTAGCAGTGATTAGACTGGGGAAGGAAAATGAATAGATATTTATTTGGATATTTTGGTATAAAATCAATAACAGTTTGTGATAAATTTATTAGTGATAAATTAATTCCTAATTAGGGAAGAAAAAGGAAAGGCTCTCCATTTCTCCCACATAAGCATCTGAGTCAAGGGTGGTACTATATTCACATGGGCAAGACTGAAAGAAAAGTAGGTCCCTGTGAGCAAAGAGGGAGACTTAGATTAAGAATTCAGTGGGAGTGCTGGGGATGTAGCTCAGTGATAGAGTGCTTGCCTAGCATGCATGAGGCCCTGTATTTGACATCTAGTCCTGAAAAATAATAATAACTTTAACAATGTTTAACAATTTAGATGGAGACAAAAAGTAATTAGGTAGATCAGCTTGAAGCTCAAAAGAGACACATCACACTTAGATGCATATGAAAATTACTGGCTAGAAATTACTGAGTACTACTGACTACCAAAACTATAGAAGCATTGAATACAGGAAAATAAATGAGAATTCCTTAAAGAAGTCATAGACTGAAAAGAGAAAATAGGGTAAAACTCTGGAAATTTCAAACTTTGTTGTTTAATAGTTGGTAATATTTATTTGCAATTTACTTTGTACAAGGCTTTATGTCAAGTGTTTTGCACAGATTACTGAATGAACCATCATAATAACCCAATTTTCTGTTTTAGTAGAAGCGAAGGCTTTACAATGGTTAAGTAGTGTGCTAAAGGTCACATAGTTAATAACTTGGAGAGTTGGACTTTGCTCCATAACAAATTACCTAGATCAATAGAAGAGGGCCAGACAAAAGGTTAAAGAAGAAGTGATTGACACACTAAGCTTACTTATAAATGATAACTATTGCTACTGCTTTTTTGGAACAAGATGGGGAGCAAATATATAAAGTCAATGGATCGTCCATAATTTTGTATAAAAATCTATCATATACTATATATTTAAATATCTTCATCAAATAGTTTGAAGATAGACTCAAAGCAATTTAAAATGATTTATTGACAATATTTAGAGAACAAGGGGCTGGGGATTCAGCTCAGCGGCAAAAAAGCGCCTGCCTGGCATGCGCAAGGTCGTGAGTTCGGTTCCCGGTACCAGAGAAAAACCAAAAAAAAAAAAAAAAAAAAAAAAAAAAAGAAAACAAATGAGGAAAATAACCAATCAAAACCCTACAGCAAAATCATATTTTTATATCTACTCTTGATGGTGCATTTCCAGTCTGTTTTTATATAAAGAACTAATCTTTAGAATATGCAGAACTATTTCAGATATGTGATTTTATGTTTTCTTTTAATAGTCTGATATATGGTGAGCCCTTTTGCTATTTTGTTATAGCCTTTGCAGATGCTTCCCTCCTATTTTCTTAAATTTTTATTAATGTAATATGCCCATACCTATACTAATGGATTTTTTCAGTCTATTTAGTTACTACTTTCTATTGAACATTTATACTATTTCCAGTTGTAGAGCTTACAAAATTCTGTTATGAATAACTTTACTGGGAGTTCCAAAACTGAATTACTAGGTCAAAGACTTCCCATTCATACCAGGATCTTGAAGCACCAAATTTTATATGGAGCTCAGTTTTATTCCCAGTGGTATCTAACACAGTGCTTTCCAGAGTAGATTCTCTAAAATTACATATGGTTTAAATGACTAAAAAATAAGAAACCGTAACTAAACTGTTATTGCCACACAGGTTTAATCTATCAGTATATTAAATAAAATTCAAAACGAAGCAATTATCTTTGTAAACATATAGCAACAGAAAATCAACCATAAAATATTTAAAAGTAAAATGAACTCTATATGTGCAAAATGCTGTTATTTAGATGCACTGTTCTCTAACTTCCAGTTTATAGACCTTAAGCACGACAAAGAATTTTATTTAATTCCTTGCCAATAACAAAAACAAACATGAAATGATAGTTGTGCTGCTTTTAATGAAATAATTGTAAATGATTCCTTAAATTTAATTCTAAAAGTTCTGCTTGTAATAGGATATTATACATGAAGTACTAGTTCATGAATATGAATATTCAATACTATTCAATATTATCTCACAAGTTTTTCCTTACTCCCCATTACCTATCCCTCCTCCTACTTCCCCTGCTACCATTTACTCATATTCACAAATTAATTATACACACAATTATACATGCACAATTGTAACAAATTCAAACTTCAGTAAGACATTTATATATTCAGAACAATTTTAATGAACACTGTTCATAGTCCAGGCACTGTACTATGAACTACCCAAAACTTTAGGCAAGTTCCTAAATATTTCCTACATTTTCACCTCAGGAGCTCTATGCACATGCAGCTATCTGTCCCACTACCCTTGTCTAAGAATTTTTACTTTAATTTTAAATTTCCATTATTTATAACTTCTGTTAAAAGATGCATTTAAATGTGTAATATACCAAGAATGTGTAATATCACCTTCATGAGGGGTTAGTATAATCCTTTACATATCCCTTGTCATTATGTCTTAATTTCTGGACAATGTTTTGGATGCCCCTAGTAACCTATACCTACCTAGAGGGTAAATGATTTACTTTTTCTATAAATAAAGAGGATTTCAATTATCCTTATTATATATCCTCTTATGAGTGTGTAATACTTACAAATACAAACTGTGTTGAGACTAGTTGGTATAATATGGCACAACTTCACAATTATAATTGGGTCTAGAGTTGCCTTTGCATTAATTCCTCAGATTAAACTGAGAGCTCCCTGGGGTCAGGGTTCTTATATAAACCTTCTTCTTTCTTCCATAACCACCAGTGTCCTAGGAAAAAATACTTTTTGTCTTAATTTCTTTTCTTGTTGCTGAGACAAAATACTTAACATCCAAAGTTAAAGGAGGAAAGAGTTATTTAGCTTGCTTTGTAAAGATTTCAGTCTATAGTCAACTGGCTACAAGGCAAGATGAGGTAGCAGACAAGTATTGCAGAGGAGAGACAGTTTGTGGAGGAAAGAAGGTAGCAAAGCAAGCAAGCAAAAGAGAACCACAACTCTGTCTATTCCTTATAGCTTATCCAGGATGCTCAGTGGGGGTAGCACTCACATCCTTAGTCCCAGTGCCCTGGAGCTCAGCAGTGCATTATATCAGTTCCAGCACCACATACTCTAGATCCGGTCACCTCTGAAAAAGCCCCAACTATGATCACAAGAGGCTTTGGGGGACATCTAAACATAAGCCAAAACACTCATTAATTAATTGGTTTTTCTCTATTTATTTTATAAAAAAACTAAAATATTTCTTCATGACTAAATAATGAGAATAATGATACTTATTAATCTGTGTATTATTATCTTCAAAGTAGTTAGTACAAGACATAAACCAAAAATATTCTTACCAAAAAGAAACAAACAGATAACATAAATTTTGTTTTCAACAAACTCAGGTAAACTTTTAGTATAATGAAACAAGTCAGTATATATACTGAAATATTTTTAAAACAATGGAATATGTAATTTGGAGAAGTACTTGAACATCTCTCTGCTTCCTGTGTAATCTCTCTTCTGTTTTGCTTCTCATTAGTTTCATATACCTTTTAAAACAGACAAAGTTTAATCAAATGAGGAATAACTTTTTCCCACGCAAGGTGTCTTTTCCTTGATAGGATCCAACTTAATATAAGGCCCAGCCCTTCTATGCTGCATAATTCATTCTACCTCAGGTGGAGATGAAGAAGTAGGATGACTTACCTGTCAATCTGGCAAAAAAGCAAACCTGGCATGTGTGACCCACCGGAGTCCTTCTTCCTCCAGGGATCAAGTGAGCCATGGGGAGTAGCTGCTCCCCAGTGTCTGCAAGCTTCTCTTCTTAAATTCTATCTGTAGGCCTGGTACTTTACTGGTTTCAACTGGGGAGAAAGTCGATTTCTAAGGTTTAGTCAGCAGACCCACTTGGTTTTCACAGTAAGCTACATGTTTCAACCCTGAATTACTTGGTATTAAAGGTAGTATTTTGGCTCCATCTGCCAAACTTGTGTTTCATTTCTCAAATTATTCAAAGCCCAGGCAGAGAAGAAGAGTATATTTGTTGGCTCCCCTCAGAGACCAACAGATGGGAATACACAAAAGTGAAAATAGCTTTGCTGTTATAGAAGTGAAACTACAAAAGATACTTCCCTTCTATTTTCTTAAATTTTCAATATTGCAAAATAGTATCTTCATTTACAAAAAAATTGGGGTCATAGAAAGGCTAAAACAACAAAAAAGAAAAATCAAAACAAAAATATGTCCTTAATATATACCAGGCTAATCTTTTATTACCACCGTTCACTTGAAAATAATTAGACTGAATTTCAGAGATGAAATAACATATTTAAAACTATCAATGTTTTTAAGACAAAATAAAATCTTCAAAGCACTGCTTATGTTTAAAGTTCAAGGGCATGAGTTTAGGCTCTGTGGGTAGTCTCAGTTTTTCAAAAGGGAGGAAGATATATTATAACTCTTTTCATTGACTCCAGAAGTTGGTTTTGAATGAAAAGGACCACTTCTCTAAAGTTGCTGGTTATACTCTACAGGATTTTAGCCACAATTATCACTAGTGAGCAGAGAAAAAACAGATATGTCACTGAAAACTATGTCCCTAAAAGAAGCAAATGATGGCCGTGAGAAGCTGCGTCTAAACCTAAACTTGTAACGTGGCTTTCTAGAGGCTCAGATCTGATGGGAAGAGCCAGATGTCTACCCTAGTACTCCAGCTTCTATCAGTAACACTGCTGTCTCCATCTTATTTCCAATAAACTCCTTTCTGATACATGGAAGGGTGATGGATTTCAGTTCAAAGAATTCCAAAGACAGTTTGCAAAGTGCAGACTATGATTAAAAAAGAGCAATTAGTTTCCATCTGAGAGCCACGTATCTACTACAAGAGAGGGCTGTGGATGGGGTTTCCTTCCCAGTATGCTACCAGCTATTACACAGCACTCCTTATTAGATCCCAGTAGGTGTAGTAACTTTTATGTCGTATTCTGATACATGAAGAAATGCAAGTGGATAAATTTAAGCATATGAATGGATATAGGAAGATAAGCTTGAAACATTTCAAATGAGACCAGTAGTTAAATTTTCATCACTAGTGAAGAAAAATAATTTCTTAGGAAAATATATTATAACTTGTATACTGAATTATGTTCACACATTTCTGCATCATTGATCTGATAGACTATCACTGATGTAATCCACAGAAAGGCTACAAGTACTAGTTTTGTCTACTAGTATCACTTTCATAATCTACACAATGGGGATAATATTTTAGAGTGATGTGTAAATAAGGCTGTATTATTGTATTTGGAGAAGTTTGCCACCTCATCTCATATAGATGAGTTAAAAAAATAGACATTATTTTACAGTTTATATGTGTCTTGCTTTAATGATTTCCCTAAACTTCATGCAGACAAACTGCTGTTGACTTGCATTTCAAACCTCAGTATATCCTTAATTCTTCTGCTTTACCCTATATGTACAGTAGCCATGCCTGTACACTAGCTCCCTTTCTGGAGACTCACAGTGCGCCCTGACATGGCAAGCATTCCAAAATGCTCTACAAAAAAGAAATACACTCCCTTTATTTGCATGTTTGTTTACATTTCTAAGTGGCTCTATTTTAATATCCTCTTGGGTGCTTTTCCATAGAACACAGTAAGAAATAAAATACCAAAATAGAGCGATACTATAGTATAGTGATATTATAGAATTGTAGATGATTTTTATTTTCTTCTTTATTTTTGTACATATTTTGTATCCAAATCTAAAATTGCTGTATCTTTAAAATCAGAAAATAATTATTCTTTTAAAAAGGAGCCTAGAGATACTATGGCCATTTATCAAGTGCTCACTGTCCCTATATCCTTATTTCCAGATCATTCTAGGTATTTTAATTTTCTCATTAAGTACCTTCAGCATTTCATCAGAAGAAGGACTGTATCACTTCCTTAATATTGCTTATGGTAAACATTTTGAAATCCTAGTATAGTAAAATACTAACAGACAAGAATAGGCCAGGAGAAGAGGTATAGCTCAATGATTTTTTTTTTTAGCTCAATGATATTTTAAGACTTTTTGAAAATTCAAATACAAGGGTCAATAAGTATATTCACTAGGTTCAGGCATTCTGATCCAGACTTCATAGGTTTAATAGTCAAAACATTTATCCTCAGTGACTACACGGGCAATTTCTTAGCTGCACAATCTAGAATACAATGTATTGCAGTCTCCTAGAGTACTGATTTTTGATCTGCAAAATGAGTACAAGGTCACCTATGATTCAGAGTTATGAAAGAACTAAATAGAACAAGTCTCTGGGAAAGTACCTTGGACATTAAAAAAAACTGCACAGAAATAATTTTAAATGAAATTGAAAAAAGTCATTTCTTTTAATTCAGGCAGAGAAAATTATATAGAAAATTATGAATGTCTTATGGCAATATTCACATGTCTTAAGCACATGTTCTAAATACTGATTTTCAAAAAAATTACCAGTAAATGTCAGGAAGACACTTATCCTTAGCTGAAGAACATTCTAATTATTAGTATATGAAAATGCAGTTTCTGCTAAGTGGGATAATTTGGGGTTTTTTGTTTTGTTTTTTTAAGACAGGGTCTCACCATACACTGCAGGCTACCCCTAAACTCATTATGTAGCCCAGGTTGGCCTCAAACTTGTGGCAATCCTCCTGCCTCAGCCTTGCCAGTGCTGGGATTATGGGCATATGCCACCACACCCAGTTAAGTGAGATATTTACTTAATATCTCCATGAGTATTCTCTGAGTGTTGTAGAGATCACTTTTCTAGCTTCTATTTATAGTAAGTGTGGAGACATTGCTTTGTTAATAGTGTATTAATTTATTTTTCTAGGAACTGAGAATAGTTTTCTCTGCACTGATAGGATCTTCTTTCTTTATAAAGCAATATCATTTTTAACCTGCAATGCATGATACAAAATTGTTGCTTTTTTGTTTTCTGCATTTTCAACTGAAAGAACATTCTATCAACATGTAAAACTAAAAATTATTAGATGATATGATTAGTAAGTGGTAAAAAAAAAAACTAAGTTTTCACCTTTTAATAGTCCTTCTCTGTAATACATATTAATATTTCTTAGAATATAAGCCATGGGCTAACATATCTGGAACTGGGTATAATTTACGTGCAACATGGGAAGAAAAAGGAAAGTAGATAAAATTTTAAAAGGATGGGAAAGAAATGATCACTTAGTGTCATGGCACTCTACTATCACCTTTGATATGAGGTTGACCAAAAGACATGTTAGTAAGATCTTTTGGTAGTATGGAATCATACATTGTTGTTTCTGCTCTGCATTAAAGCAAACCTTTATATTTCTCTATATTGATTATATATCAATTTTTAGACCAGTGAACACTATCTGTCATCCTATTATGTAGGTAAGTTCTTTAGTATCCCTAGCTACAAATGTCTCTTAAAAGGACAGCACAGAGTTCATCATTACAATGAAATTTTATGGAACCATTAAAATGATAAATGTTAGTACTCCAACAAAATGAAAACCAGATTTTTTTTAATGAGAGAAAATAAAGATAACATTGGTAGTTCCAGGATAAAATGGCAGAGTGGTCAGCAGCAACAACTCAGCATCTCTGAGATTCAGAATCCAGATACTGGAAAATAACAACTTGAGGAAGAAAAAATAAAAGAGAGAAGTAGATTCTCAGGAACCAGAGAGGATCTGACAGGAAAATTAAAAGCTAGATATAAAATGAAGAGACAGAACACAATGCAGAGAAGGGAAGAAACAGTCTACACTTTCTCTCCAGCTCCCCAGTCGCAGCTCATGTGAGGAGAGAGAACCTACAAAAACAAAGTGAATGCTGGGGACTCCAGAAGGCCCAGGGAGAAATGCAACCTGATGACAGGTTGCTGTGGTCTGCCGGGACAATGCAGATTCTGTTCCCATGGGCGTCCTTGACAGGCAACAGCTGTTTTTCTAGGGTTTAGAGAATTTTCCTTTGTCCTTTTTCCTTGCTTCTATTTTTCTATCAGTTTTTCTGACTTTTTCTCTTTTGGCTTTCTTTTTTCTATTCTCCCTTTTACTTTTTCTCTTGTTAATTTTTTTCACTCTCATTTTATTTTCCATATAATTTTTCCCTCTTTTCTTTTATGTTTTATTTCTCATTCTATTGCCTTTATCTAATTCTATAAACATCTTTCTACTCTCCAACGGGATTCTATATCCCACTTCTCTCTCCTCCTTCTCATATCCTATAGTTTAGGATTACAAATTTTTCTTCTCATTCCCTGATTCTCTACCCCTTATATCCTCAATAGTATAACATCAAGCCTTACTAACATTTAGATAGTTAACACTACTAAATTTCTGTTGAATTTTTTTCTACCATTGGAAAGATACAGCTGTCAAATCTAGTACATATTAGCTATAAATCAATACTTGGATTATCTTTATAAATTTAGTATAATTATGGATGTATCCTCTAGGGTTCATAGTAGTATAAAATTGGTTCTTATGGCATTTTAATATACAATTTGTCTTGGGTGATACTAATGTAGCTTATTTGCTTGATAGCTCCAGAATTGTACAGTTGTTGCTATTAATTCTTCTCTATAAGCCAATACTCATATTACCTTTATGATACTAACAATACTACGATACCTTCACAGAAAACTCAACATTGGTCCAATTACACTGCATCTTGCACTCCCTAACTGAGATGGTCAGATCTTAGGGCAGATGGCAAAGGATTATAGTTAACCACACCCAAAGTCCATCACTGAAGAGTGACTAACTAAAGAGGCCTCTATATTAGCAACAAAGCCTTTACACTATAGACATGCATAAATTTCAGTACAAAACAAAACAAGCAAATGAACAAAAACAATTAAAGCATGAGAAAACAAGGCAACAAAATATTTCCCCAATCCTAATACTTCCAAAGCCAATCTAGGGGGCTTGGAGATGGAAAACAGGATAAACCAACCTCGCCACCACCAAATTATTCAAAAAGATGACATAGGGCATTTGAAGAAGAACAAAGAGGTACTCAGCAGGATCACAGAAGATATAACAAAAGATACAGTGGAAATAATAAACAAAATGATCCAGTAGCTTTCAGAAGACACTAAGAAAGGTACCTGAGGTTAAAAAATGATACAAAACATGAGTGACTAATTTAGCAAAGAATTAGAGTGCATGAAAAAGTTTCAATCAGAAATACAGGAGATTAAAAATCATATTGAAAGTATAGGCTCCAAAAGCAACCAGTGTGAGGAGGACATGACTGGAGAACTAGAAGACACAGATACTTTCAAAGATACCTGAAAAGCAATGAGAGAACATAAAAATGGATTCAACAGCTGCTATAGGATGCAAAGGACACTAATCTAACTGTAACTGGAATAAGCAAAAAATCAGAAGAACAACACAAATGGCATAAGGAAATATTCACAGAAAAAATGGCAGAAAATTTCCCATATATGTAGGAAGAAATGAACAGGTAAGTGATGCAGTAATGATGCATATAGAACTCCAAATAGCCATGACTGAAAGAGAATCTCTCCATGCCACATTAAAATCAAATTACTCAAAGTCTATCACAGGGACAAAATCTTGAAGGACATATAAAGGTAAACCTAGTAGAATTATAGCAGTCTTCTCAGTAGAAACCTAAATGGCCAGAGAGATTTGGAGTGAACTTTCAAGCCCGAAAAGATAACAACTTCCAAACTCAGTTTATATATCTTGTAGAACTTTCCTCCAAACTTGATGGAGAAATAAGATATTTCCATGATAAGGAGTATCTCAAGAAATTCGTGACCACCAAACCAGCACTATAAAAAATTTGCCAGGATATCCTGGAAGGAGATAATGAAACCACCAATGCCAATAAGTCAAATAGAATGGATACAGCTAGTGGGATGAACTAGGAGGCAGGAAAAAAATTTTAAAATCAGCAACATAAAAATAATGCAATGAAAGGAATCAATCAATATATTTCTCAAATAACTCTCATTGTGAACAGTATCAATTCCCTGACTAAATGATGCAGACAGCCAGAATGAATTAAGAAACAAAACCCAGTAGTACACAGTATACAGGAAATACAGTTATTTCAAAAAGAAACTCACAGATCAAAATGCAAAGGATGGAAAATATCATTCCCTTCAATGAGAACTGGAAAAAATAGGAGTGGCTATACTAATTTCACATAAAGTGAATTTCAAGTCAAAGCTGATTAGAAGAGATGAAGAAAGTCACTACATATTAGTGAAAAGAACAACTCAAGAGGAACAAGTGACCAACTGATTTAAAAAAAAAAACACTAATGGACAAGAGAAGTCAGACAAATACAAAATATAATTGTAATGGGGGTCCTCAATACTCCACTGGCACAAACAGATCAATTACACAAAAAGAAATCAACAAATAGTAAGAAAGTTGAACCAAATTTTGAATACATGGACTTAATAGCCATCTACAGAGTGTCTCATCCAACAACAACAGAATTGACATTCTCAGTAGCATACAAGGCTTTCTCTAAAGTAGTATACTAGCCCATAAAGCATACTTCAATGCAGAAGCAAAAGAATAGAAATTATCCTATGCATATTACCAAATAATAGTGTAATGACACTAATGGCAAAATAAAACACAGAAACTATTCACATAGATAAAAATTAAATAATGCCCTCTTGAATGATGAACGGGTCACAGAAAAAATTAAAAAAGAAATTAGGCAGTTCCTAGAATCAGATGATAATGACAGTACAACATACTGGAACCTATAGAACACAATGAGAACAGTCTTAAGAGGGAAATTTATTGTAGTGGATACCCACATCAGAAAAACAGAGCAAGCTCAAATAAATAACTTAATGATCCATCTTAAGATCCTGGAAAAACAAGAATGATACAAAGGCAAAGCTAGTATGGAGTAAGGAAATTATAAAGATCAGAGCAAAAATTAATGAAATTGAGACTAAATAATCACACAAAGAATCAATGAATCAAAGAGTTGTTTCTTCAAAAGAACAAAATAGACAAACCTCTAGCCAATCTGCTGACCAAAGAGAAGAGACAGACTCATGCAATTAGAAATGAAAATGGGGAAATCACAACAGATTCTGCCAAAAATCCAGATCATTATTAACTACTTTGACAACCTGTACTCTAATAAAATAGAAAATTCAGAAGAAAATGGATAGATTCCCAGATACATATGAACCACCAAGCCTGAACCAAGAAGATATAAAAATCCTGAATAATGCTATATCAGTGGATATAATTGAAGAATTATTAAAAAGTAAAACTACCAACGAAGAAAATCCCAGGTTCTGATGGAATCACTGCTGAATTGTACAAGAAATTTAAGGAAGATCTAACACCAATACTCCTCAAAGACCAGTGAAATTGAAAGGGAAGCAGTAATCCAAAATTTATTCCTGGAAGCAAGCATTGTGTTGATTGCACAGCCAGAAAAGGACCTAATCCCCCCCAAAAAAACTACAGGCCAATCCCTTTAATGAACATAGATGCAAAAATCATCAATAAGATACTGGCAAACAGAATAGAGGAAATCATCAAAAAGATCGTACATCATGGCCAAGTAGTTCTCACTCCAGGGATGCAGGGTTGATTCAACACATGCAAATCACTAAATGTAACACATTACATAAACAGAAACAAAGACCAAAATCTTATAATAATCTCAATAGACAAAGAACAAACATTTGAAAAAATGTAGCATCCATTCATGCTAAAATCCCTGAAGAAAATAGGTATAAAAAGGACTTTATCTCAAACTAATGAAGCCATGTATGACAAACCAATGGCTATCATTATATTAAAAGGAGAGAAGCTAAAAATTTTCCCCCTAAAATCAAGACAAGGATGTCTGCTATTATCACATCTGTTCAATATAGTTCTCAAAACATTAGCCAGAGTAATCAGGCAAGTGAAATAAAAGGGATATGGATAGGAAAGCAAAAAGTTCAGTTATCTTTATTTGCAGATGACATGATCCTCTACACAGAAGATGTTAAAAACTCCACAAAAAGACTCCTAGAACTAATATCCAAACTCAGTAGTATAGTATAAAGTGAACACTCAGAATCAGTAGTGTAACAATACACCAATAATAAACTGACCGAGAGAGAGAAATTAGGGAAAAAATAATTTTCACAACAGCATCAAGAAAAATGAAATACTTAAGAATTAACCTAACCACGGGAATGAAAGACCTTCACAATTAAAACTACAGGACTCTGAAAAAAGACATTAAAAAGGATATCAGAAAATGGAAAGGTATATGTTGTTATCAGTGCTTACAAGGGAAAAGATTTAATACAGGACTCATAATTTATAGGATTCTTTTATAATATTCACCCAAAGAGTCAAATGCAAGAGTGTGGGAAATCTGTCCACACACTAGAGAGCCAAAGAATCCAGCTGAGGTCCTGGATCCCACAGCAGTGTCCTATAAGAGTCTAGCTGAAGACATAGAGCCCATGGCATTGTCCTCCATGAATCCAACTGGAGGTCTAGAGCCCATGACAATGTCTCGTGCAAGTCTGTATCAAGGATCTGCACTGGGAAGGCGCAAAGATCAGTGGTGGAAGTTAGAAAGTCTGCGCCAGCGGAATGAAGGATCTCTGCCAGCAGGCTGAGGAATCTGCTCTGGAGCCAGGAAGCAACACTCTTGATAAGGACCAGAGCTCCCCTCAAAAATCCACAGCCATTCGCAGTGACAGTGAGGTCCAGAGCTCCTTTAACAATGAGAACAGCTGAGTTCATATCAGAAAAGCCAGTGTGACAGGCTTCTCCAGGAGAATCAACAGCATGCCATCTTCCCCTCCAGTTGTCCTTTATGCTGTTGCCAACAATCCTGAGGTGGGCCTTACACACCCAGAATGACACTGATTCAGTTCACCTGGGTATTACAAGTTGACCATTAGTTAATCCACCACATTATCCGTTGTTTCTGGACAGGCAGAACCAATGTATTCAAATGGGCATACTCCCAAAACTGTTATACAGATTTAATGCAATTCTATTCAAAATACCAATAACTTTCTTTACAGAACTAGAGAAAAAAAATCCTAAAATTCATATGGAACCAGAAGACTGCTTTTGGTTTGAAGTTTACATTGTCTGCAAACATAATAATTACACCTGTTTTTGGGTTCCTATTGCATGGAGAATTGATTTCCATCCTTTAACTTTCAGTCTATTACCTTTTCGATTAAAATGGATTTACGGGATTACCTTTCGAGTAAAATGTGTTTCCTGTATACAGCATATTGTTGGACTTTGTTTCTTAATTCAATCTGCCAGTTTGTTTCTTTTGACTGGTGAATTGAGGTCATTTACATTAATGGTTATAACTGATATGTGTTGGCCTATCATTATCATGTTATTTACTTGCTATTGGTTTCTTACTTTTTCTACCTGTTTAATTGCTTGCTCTGTTTGAGGGTTTCTTTCTATTGTTGTTCTTGAAATTGTGGTCATTTTTTTCTCTGTCTGGAATATCTTTTAGTACTCTTTGTAAGGATGGTTTGGCACTCATGAAGTTCTTCAGTTGTTCTTTGTCATGGAAATATTTTATTTCTCCATTAAATTTGAAGGATAGTTTGGCAGGATACATCAATCTTGGTTGGAAGCTGTTTTGTCTCAGGACCTGTAATACTTTGCTCCAAGCTCTTCTCAATTGGATGGTTTGTGTTGAGAAGTCTGCCATGATTCTGATGGGCTTTCCTTTATAGGTGATCTGTTTCTTTTCTCTAGCAGCTTTTAATATTCTATTCTTTTGTTGGATATCTGGGATCTTGATTATTATATGTCTGGGTATAGTTTTATTTTGGTTATGACTACTTGGAGTTCTATATGCCTCATTTAGAATAGCAAAAGCAATTCTGGGCAACAAGGGCAATCCAGGAGGCATCTCAATTCTGGATTTCAAGTTACACAATGAAACTACAGTCATAAAAACTGCATGATATTGGCAAAACCAACCAAACCAAGTCAGAAATGTGGATCAAAGAAGAAAACAGAAGATGCAGAAACAACTACAAGTGCATTCAGCTACCATATCTTTGACAAAGGGGCCAAATACTTTCACTGGAGGAAAGATAGAGTCTTAAATAAATGTTGCTAGGAAATTTGGCTACTCACATGCCAAAGGACCCATCTCTCCACAATGCACTAAACTAAAATCAAAATGGAACAAGGATCTAAATATCAAACCAGAAATACTTAATCTGCTAAAACACAAAATAGTAAAATCTTGAAGACATGTTATAGGCAAGACTTCCTGAATAGGACTCTAGTTACATAAGAAATATACCAAGAATCAACAAATGAGATCACATCAAATTAAAAACTTTGTGCACAGCAAAAGAAACCTCCAACTGAATGAAGAGACATCATATAGAATGCAAAAAACTTTGCCACTCTCCTAAGACAAAGGACTCATAACTAGAAAATATAAAAAACTCAGAAAAAGTAGACTTCCACCACTAAAAATCTCAATTCAAAAATGGGCATCTGAAATGAAGAAACTTCTCAGGTGAAGAAGCACATGAGAAAATGTTGAACATCTCTGGCCATTCAAGAAATGTAAAGTAATACAACACTGAGATTTGATGTCAGGGCCTGGCTATCTTCAACTAATCAAATAATAGTAAATTCTGGAGAGGAAATGTGGTGGGTGAGAAACCTTTCTTTATTTTTGATGACAGCGTAAACTTGTCCAGCATGATGGTAATCACTATGGAGATTCCTCAAAAATGAAAACTAGAAATTTCATTCAACCCAGTGAGAACAGCTGAGAACAGCTGAGAAAGTATCTAAGTATCTTCCTGAAAAAGTTAAAGACATCATATTATCATGATACGCACATATCCATGTTAATAGTAGCATGCTTCACAACAGTTAAATCTTGGAAGTGTCTTATATGTACAACACAGATTAATAGATAAAAAAATATGGTGTTTATATACAATGTAGTAGTGTACTGCCATAAAGAAAGATAAACTGATAAAAAGTCTCTTGTGGGAAAATAGATGTACCATGAAACCATAATGTTGAGTGAAATAAATCAGGCACATGAGCTTAAATATCACATGGTTTCTCTTATATGAAAACTGAATTCTCTGATTGACATACTGTGTCTTTCCACACATACACACAAACACACCCTACACATACTCTACACACATATATCTTCTGGATTCAGTAGAAATTCATAAAGTGCTGGCAACAGAAAAACAACTAAAAATGTAAAGTAAACATTTTCTCATAGACCTGTGTCCCACATTCCTTCCTGCCTTCTTACTTTAATTGTGTTGGCTTGCCCACATGAAAAACAAAATTAAAAACCTCTTTTTCCTAAAGTAGAGAGAATAACCATTTGGCTTTCCTTTCTTCAAGCCTTACTTAGACCCTCAAACTTTCCAGAGCCAAAGGAAATTCCCAAGAGAGTATCACAGTCACTTTCAAGTTTCATTACTAAAAATTCAGGAGGAAGGAACAAGAAGTGAGAAGGTAGTTTTTCTCATGGTTTCTTATTTCATTCATCTCATTTGGGTTCCAAATATTTTTCCCTTAAGAAGGTGAATGGAGTTTTGTTCAGTGTTGATCTGACATATGTCAAAAACATCTTTTCCAAATCCTCTTGAGAACTGGTTTAAAATAAAAAATCAAATATGTTTAAAAACAATAGATTTAAGTAAAATAATATGATTTATTATGGCCTTAATATACCTTACATCAAACTTAGTCATCACTCAATTTCCATCTGGATTTCAAAGTCAGATTCTTTCAATCATGTCTCAATGTATAAAACTTATGCTTTTTCTGTTTTTCACAAACATGTAGTTTGATAGGCACTTGGCCAGCCTCTGTTTGCATAGCATTAGCAGTACTGTAAGGCTTAATAGGTTTTCCTTTTGCTCTGTAGCTGGGCCTGAGTACCCAGTTAAAGCCTTAAGCCACTAGTGGCATCATTAATGCCACAGTGATTAAGTGAGACAGCTGAGCACCAGTGCACAATGAAGAACAACAGATTTCAAAGTCATCAAATTTGAAGCACTGTCATGCTTCTTAAACAAGGTGAAGTGCATGAAGATCCTATTATTTCCACATTCTGCAGGTAGATGAAGAGGGCTGATTCTGGCTGTCAGTGGTACCCCAGAACTTTAACTGGATGTTATGAATAATGATGGATAATCATAACATTTTTACCAGTTTCAGTCTAACAGTACTATTGACTTAACTCTACTGGAAGAAATGAATTTTTACAGTAAAACCAGAATATCTATTTCTAACTTTGCAAGACATAGATCATCGTTATATGATAGAAATTTGCTTGATGATTTACCAAGTTACTCAAAATCTCATACATATATTATCCTATTAATTAAAAACATCATTTTATTCATTAATAAATCAATTAACTTACCCTACAAATTATGTTTAGGTTAATCTCTTCTCAAATTTCTGCTTGTTCCAGCAGGGAAACAGATATTTTTAAAATACTATTTTTAAATAATTGTATTATAAGTCTTAGAAAAATTGTTGTGCAAAATTATTGAAAATTTTTATAATCTGAAGTATGGAAAGGTATTGCTGAGAAATTAATCCTGGGTCCAAATGTTAATCCTTAAATTTACTAATTGTATAATAGTGGCCAGTCATTGTAAGTTTCTTAATATTTAAAAGAGAGCTAATAATATCTTCCTGTGATAGTACAGTAAATATATATATTATATTGTATGTGAAACTACCTGGAATAGATGTGGCACAAAATAGGCACCTGTATTGCCTGCTTTCCTGTAGCTGGGACAAAAAATGTCTGAGAGGCACAACTTAGAGAAGGAGAAGTTTAATTTGCTTCATGGTTTCAGAAGTTTCAGTCCATGGTCAGCTGGCTCCAAAGTAGGAAAATTAGAGCAGAGGGGGTAGTAGAATGCAGCTGCTCTTTTTTGGACCTGGGAAGCAGACTACAGGAAAACACTACACACAAAAGGCACACTCCAAAGGCATGCCACCAGTGACCCACTGCTGCTACTGCCCAACCTTTTAACAGCATCAGTTATAAATATCAATAAATTAAACAACTGATAACTATCATATCTCATGATCCCACTGCCTCTTCAGAAGTCTTCTAATTCAGTCAGGTTAACAATTAAGATCAGTGCGTCACACAATAAATGTTAGGATTCTCTCAACCATCTCATAACTTGCTTTTGATGAGTGTGGTTTGAAAATTCAATTGCTTTGTAGTATATACCTTATCAATCAAAATGATTAATAAGTAATATATTTAAAATTATAAGTAATATATGCTTTAAAAAGCCAGAAAAAATTTTTTGACAAGAGATATTTTTAAAAGAATGGCTAGAATTGTTTTCTTTTGGATCAAGAAGGAAAGAATAAACATATTTGCTGCAAGATTGAAAATCAATGTGTAACACAAATGAAGAGAATGTTTCCTAACATTAAAAATGTAACTATATAGACCAGGGAGGTATATAATAATCAAGGTTCCTAAGTGATAAAAAATAATCAGATGAGTATAAAATATTTGGAAGATGAACAAACACCATCACTGCAAGTTGACAGGCTGTTTCTAAGGAAAAGAATAATGGATTCTGACTATCAACAAAGTAGTTGCAGTAGCTTGGATCTATAGTGTTCCCCAAAGGTTGGCAAGCTAAAGGCTCAGTTCCCAGCTTGGCATTAGTGGGAGGTGGTAGATCCTTCAAGTGGTGGAGCCTCCTGGCAGGTCTTCTGGTCACTGGGAGTGTGCAGCTGACGGGGAAAGGGGGATCCCACATTTTCTTTCTCCTCTTCCTTTTGGTTCCTGGTTGCCCTGAGTTTAGCAGCTGTGCTCTACAGGCCCAATAGTAAAACGTTCAACTGGCCAGGCACAGAAACCTCTAAAACTCTGAGCCAAAATAAATCTTTGCTCTTTTTAAAACAACTGTCTCAAGTATTTGTTACAGTAGCATGAATTTGATGAACACCAGTTATCTCAAAATCGAGGCAACTCCTTTGTGTAAAATTTATAAAGCATCAAGAATTTAAATATTAAGAACAAAACAACTTCAGAAGAAAATATAGGTTTATATAGAGGTCATACTTCTTACATGCATTCTAAAATATGGGATTTTTTAAAAGTAAATCAGCAGAAATGGAACTCAGCAGTAAAATTTATGAGATGAACTGGTAAGTATTTTATGCACTTAAAATTAACTCATAGTTTTTAAGATGCTCTGGCAATATGACTAATATAAAAACTAGAGTCTCTAATATCTATTTACTAGTATACAAATTGACTGCCAAGAAAGATATCTTTGAATTTTTATTTTGCATTGATGTGGGTGATTTTAAAAAGAAGATAAAAAACATTAATTGTCTCACTGTTTTATCATTTTTGTGAATGTCTAAGAATCACGCCAAAGAAAATGGGGAAAGGGTATTTAAACGCAGAGGGCAAAAGGTGGTTGGGAACGTAAGGGTAATTAAAAAAGAAACAGTCTGCATTGTTTGCATGCATGTACCCCCCAAGATGAACATAAACTTCACGTATTACAAACATGTATAAATACAATAATTTTTTAAACAAAAAAATAGAAGTAAATCAATCCACTTGTGACCTGCCAAAGCTGGAAATCCAACTTCACTTCATTTTGCTCAGTCCTGTGTTTAATCATCTCTGGAGCTCAGAATCACTCCCCATCTAACTGAAGATTTTCCTCAATCAATTTATTACACTAAAGGACTTAACCTATTGATTTCACTACATTGTGCTTTAGATTTTTTTCTGTGTTGTCATTTCTGTTCTAGTTTGGCTTTCTTCCCATAACAAATAAAAGAATAAATCTGAGGCCTGAATTCTTGTCCCAGTGTAGTGACCTTCTAGCAAAGTGAATCTGACAAAGGCATTTCACATGTATGGTCCCAGTATTTGCTTTGTAAATTGCCAGAATTAGTCTAAATTATCATTGAATTACTTCTCAACCTTCTATTCCATGATTCCAATAAGGTTTGATGAGTTGCCATCTGTTTTATTAGAGAGAAAAAAATACTAAAGAAAGTGATCCAGATTATAATTGTGGCTCTGGTGACTTGGGAAATCTACATCACCTTTCTGAGTCTAATTTGTCTTATCTATTAAGTAGACATAATTCTATTTGCCTTGTTTATATCACAGGGTAGTTGCTCCAGCAAAGTGAAGACACAAGTTGGCAATGATATAACCTTCATTGTTACCAATCTCTTAAAATATGGCAAACTCAGGAAAAAAGATGTCAAGCAGAAAACTATGCATTGTTTAAAGAGTCAAATTGAGAAATATGTTTAAAATATGGGTTAATTCATTAATGTAAGAAGAAATCCATTTCTCTCTAGTGGCTGCTGAATATTTGAATGCCTTAATTTTATTAAAAGCAAAACATGTTAATTTTACCAAGACGGTAATTAGAACAGCAGCAAACAACGGACTGGATTCTAAAACTATTTTGTCATTACTTAGATGAATGAATGACTTTGAATAAATCATATTTGAAACTGTTTCTGCATTGCAACATTCCTTTTTTATAAAAATACTTAAAATGAGAGTGAGAAAAACTACTACTTCAACTAGGAAGGAATAGTTCATAAAACTGTAGACCTCCTGCTGAAAACAGCTCACAAGGGTAGATAATCAAAAAATATTTGAAGTCATCGAAAAGCCACTAGCATAAGTTGAATCTGAAGAACCACGAATCCCGGGAGAAGAAAACTCAAGCAGACAGAAGTGGGCCTCCTACTTCTCCCCTCAAAGTATTTTCCTATCAGTAACCAGTGCAGAGAGAGGCAGACCAGGTGAACAAGCGGGGCAGAAAGTAACTGCTGAATGGAGCTCTTGGCAGTCTGATAGGAATGAGGAAACAAAAATTGAAACTCAGGATGTAAAAGGCAGTTATGATTGAAAATTTAAGGATCATGTGCTAAGGTTTTCTCCTTTTCATTAAAGCAATAGTCAATTTGTTAGCAAGCAGAAGGGAGAATAAAACTGAGAATGAAAGTAAAAAGAAATTTTAATAATTACACTACACTGGGAGAAAAAATTTGGCTCAAGGCTCAATAGTGAGAAAATACTGTACCCTATTAAATATTTCAGAGCTAAGGTTACAGTTAAGATTAAGGTCAGGGACAGGGTTAGAGGGAAACTAGAAGTACACTGGCCTCATAAAGACTGAAACATTGTGCTCAGTTCAGCCCAGCTTGTAGACAGAATAGTGATTCAACACTAATGTACCTACAAAAGTAAAAGCTCCCTAAAGGAAAATATTATACAGCTTCTCTCTCATTTTTCTTTTATAATAGCTGTCATTCAATAAAACTTAAGCTGACTAAGAAACAATAACAAATAAAATAGAAAACAGAGCAGACCCCCCAGTTGACTCAGATATTCATCACTAGAATGATCCTTGAAATGATCACAGTTGATGTTTCATACAAAAACGTGTAATTTTGTATAGTTTCTATCCTTCACATGAAAGTTTATTTTAAAAGCTAATTTTAAACCAAAAAGACAGAAAATTTCATCAGAGAACTAGATCTTTAAGAAAGGATCAACAGAGATTCAAGAAATTAAAATTTCAATACATGAAATTAAGAACTCAATACCTAGGTTTATAAATAAATATGACTTAGCAATCATATTCATATGACTATGTCTTAGTAAACTGGACAAAATGTTAATTTAAAAATTAAAACTGAAGCATTGAGAGAAAAAAGAGATTAAAAATGATTTTCAGGCATCCCTGACCAGTGTGCAAGGCAGGCGAAACCTCGGGCACCCTCTGGGGCCTCAGAGGCTACCCGCCACACCCATAGCTTGTAGCCCCAGGCTGGGCAAAACCCTGGACATCTTCAGGAAGCCCGGTGAGTCTGGGCTCTGCCTCCCTGACCAGCGTGCAAGGCAGGCAAAACCTCGGGCACCCTCTGGGGCCTAGGAGGCTCCCTGCCACACCCATAGTGTGTCTTCTGGGGCTGGGCCGAATTTGACTTTTAGGTGAGCTACTCTGGGGCCTCGCCCACTAGGGTGTGAGGCATGTGGATCCCTGGACAATATCAGGGGCCTTGGTGATCACTGCCAGAACAACTCACATCCCCCTGGTAGCTCAGCTGAAACCTGAACATAGTCAGCGGCCTTGGGGAGCTCACCCTCACCCTTCTCCTTCCAGTGTAGGAAGTAGGCTCTGTCATGGGCAATATTTGAAGCCTCGGTGAACTCGGCCTGCATCCCCCACTACGCTTGTGGAAGCTAGGCCGAACCTCAGACAATCTCAGGAATGCCTGTGAGCTTCCCCTGCCCTTCCCACACACTCCTGGGAGCCAAATGAATGCAAGCAAGGTCGGCAGCATCTGAGACCCCACCTTCCCACCACTCACTAGCATAGGAGCTACACTGAGCACTGGAGATCTTCAGACTTTTGCCCTGCCACTCACACACAATCAGGACAATGAGACTACACCACAGGGAGTCTCTGGTTCTTCAACAAAGACAACATGAAGGAGCAAAAAGCAATCCCAGACCTCCACACTGCCCAAAATAAGTCCAGAAGCATCAACAAAGAAGAGCCTGGAAGTCATACACCTGAGATTTCTGAAATGATAGCAACTGAAGTAAAGAAACAACTCCATCAGGCCACAGAAGACACCAGATCAGAAATAATGTCTCAGGTGAGAAAAGAAATGACTACAATAACAAAAGAAGTTGAGCATATCCAAAGATGACATACACAAGAATACAGAAGAGCATAGAGAACTCAATGAAACCTTCAGGGAACAATATAGAAAAGAACTAGAAGATATGAAACAGATGCAAACAGATATCCAGGAACTTAAAAATTCCATTGAAAGCTTGCAACACCACCTGAACGAAGCTGAAGATAGACTTTCAGACCTTGAAGACAGCATTGCCACTAATGAACATGAAAGGAGGGATTTCTTAAAAACAAGGAACCAGGAAATAACAATTCAACAACTGCAAGACGAAGCAAAGAGAAACAATGTCAGATTAATAGGTATTAATGAAACAGCAGGTGCCAACACAAATGACATAAAAAGACAATTTGCAGAAATAATAGCAGAAAATTTCCCAGGCATGGTAAGAGAATACGACATCCAGATAAGTGAAGTATATAGAACTCCAGTTAATCAAAACCAAAATAAATAATAATGATCAAGATCCCGGAAACTCAACAAAAGCTCAGAATATTAAAAGCTGTTAGAGAAAAGAAACAGATCACCTATAAAGGAAAGCCTATCAGAATCACAGCAGACTTCTCAACACAAACCATCAAGGCAAGAAGAGCTTGGAATGAAGTACTTCAGGTACCAAAGAAAAACAACTTCCAACCCAGATTGATGTACCCTGCAAAGCTATCTTTCAAATTTAATGGAGAAATAAAATATATTCATGATAAAGAACAACTGAAGAAATTCATGAGTGCCAAAACAATCCTAGAAAGAGTACCAAAATATACACTAGAAAAATATAAAACAGACCACAACTTCAAGAACAACAACAGAAAGGAACCACCAAGCAGAACAAGCAATTAAACAGAGGGAAAAAGGAGGATCCAACAGCAGGAGAATAGCATGAAAAAGATAAGGCAGTACATATCAGTTATAACCATCAATGTAAATCATCTGTCCCCCCACCCAAAAAAAAAAAATTGACCACAGACAGTAATCCCCAGATCCCAAAAGGGATCTAAACTGTAAGTAAAAGACAATATATCAGGATACATAGTATTTAAACTGCTGAAATCCAGGGCCAAGATTGACTCTTGGATATAGTAATACCTCAGTTCACAAACATTTCTGTTTGCAAACAATTCTGTTTGCCAAGAAAAGCATTAGGCAAAATTTTGCTTCCATTTGCAAATTTCACTTTGGGTGACAAACACTGATGACCTTGTCCATCTTCCCCACACAAACAGAAATGCAGCCATCTTCCCCCAAAATAAAACAAGTTGTTTGTAAAACAAGGTACTACTATATATATTAACTATAAAGGAGTAAAGATAAAACTACCTCCTGATTTTTCATCAAAAATGATGAAAGTCATAGTGATCTTTACTAACCACAAAACAAATTTTGTATTCAGTGAAAATATAATTCAAAAATTTGGCCAAACAAAGATATTTTGAGATATCTTGGGCAAACAAAAAAAGGATTTAATTACTAGCAGATCAATATTATTAAAAGAAGTACTAATGAGAATTCTTGAGAATGAAGGAAAATGATTGTAGAAAGACTCATCAAAATGCAAAAAGGAGTGAATCACAAAAAAGAAATGTAAATATATGAGTACATTTAAATGAACATTGGCTATATAAAAGAATAATAATTGTTCTTCTAAGCAGTCCTTTGAAGAAAGCTGTAGCTTTTAATATATATTAAATAATAGGAAACCTGAAGAATCAAAATTTCTATCCCAGGAAGCTAGAAAAGGACAGGAAATAAAACTCATATATAAGCTAGGCACAATAGCATTTCCTTTAAAAGTCCCAGCTATGTGGGAGGTGAGGTAAGAGGAG
This sequence comes from Chinchilla lanigera, assembly GCF_000276665.1. NCBI lineage: Eukaryota > Metazoa > Chordata > Mammalia > Rodentia > Chinchillidae > Chinchilla > Chinchilla lanigera. The sequence continues at coordinate 7,721,938 of NW_004955414.1, read as the reverse complement.
AAGTTGAGCCCAGAAATTTGGGGCTCAGGATTCCACCCTGTGGGACACAGTCCATCCAGCTCTAAATTTATATAGCTATATATTATAAACCTTATAAATTATATATCTTCATATACAACTATACATATATAATTAAAGAAAGGGGATTTGATTTTTAAAAGTGACTAATGAAATACAAATGTATAATTGATTGGATATTAGAAAAGACTTTAAGTGAATAAATAACCTAACATGAATGATCAAAGAAATAAATGGGGCAAATCACTTATACTAGGAAATAAAAAAGAACATTACTTCAAATCTTAAAGGAAATTTTTTAGGTGAAAAGTAGAAATCCTAAGGGAGAAGGAACTTACAGAGTTAATATAAAAATAAATAGAAAAAGGCACATATTCTAGTCTTTAACTAATATATTATTAGTTTTAACCTTTTCAGAAAGCTATCTTCAGCCCAAAAGATTTTAAAGGAAAATTCTTCCAAAAATTAAAGTATAACTAATGTCATTTTAATTAAACTCTTCCAGAGAAAAGAAAAAGGAAAAATATCCCAACTTATCTAGCGACTATCCTAACTTTGACAACAAAATGACCAGAAAAAATAACAAGAAAGGAAAATTACAGGCTAATAATCTTTCCTATTAGCAAAGAATCACTTCAAAAAGCAAACCCCTCTTTGAAAAGAATAACACTTCATAACTAAGTAAAGTTTATCTAAGAACCATAAATTATTTTTAACTTTCAAAAATATAATCTGAGATAATAATATTGCAAAGTGTTTACTGCAAGCCCATTATGTTTAAGTACTGTGCTAAATATTTTAGCTCTGTGAGATAGGTAATATTACAGATGAAAAAGTTGGGACTCATGGAAGATAAATTCTTATCCAACATCATACAGCTCATTAGGGGCAAAGAAAGACTAAATCATATTTGTTTTACCTGCAAATCCTTGTGCTTAACATACCTCATGGTGATCTAACAGGTAAGAAGGGCTTTTTGAAAATTATATTGTACTAAATTAACTGAAGAGGTAGATCTGTTATTAAAAAAAGCCTCTTTGCTTTTGACACTTTGAAGCCAGAAATTAATACTCTTGTCAAACCAGGGTTGTGTTTCTTGAGATGAATTATCAATACAGCAGAGGCGAGGCTGTGGAGAAAAAATAACCCTTCTCCACTGCTAGTGGGAGTATAGATTGGTGAAACCACTGTGGAAATCGGTTTGGAGATTCCTCAGTAATTCCATTCAATCCAGGTATTCCCCTTCTCGGTATTTTCCCGGGAGAACTGAAAACATCCTATCACAGTGATATATGTGCACCCATGTTTATAGCAGCGCAATTTGTAATAGCTACATCATGGAAGCAACCCAAATGCCCATCTGCTGAGGAACGGATAAAAAAATTGTGGTATTTTTACATAATGGAATATTACTCAGCTATAAAGAAAGATAATCTCGAGGCTTTTACAGCAAAATGGACATAACTACAGACTATATTCATAAGTGAAATAAATCAGACTTGCATGTATAAACACTGTATTATCTCACTAGTGTAAGAACCTGAGTGACTAAAATCTAGGAGGTGCAATAGACATTGTGAAAGGGAAAAAAACTGCTCAAAAGTAAAGAACAACTGGGATGAGGGAAAAGAGGAAAGAAGGGGGAAAAATATATATATATGTATATACAGAATAGCTAACATAGACATACTACTGACTTTGATTGCTCTATTAAAATGAACAGTTAATGTTTAAGTGTATGATCAATCTTACATGTCTATATTTATCTGAGTATCCAAATTGAGGATATTAATATGTAATACAACAACCATTGTTCACTTCCTATCACCTTGTCTGAGATTCTGTATTGCTTGTATTGCTTTTGTATTATTTTCTAAGTATATGTGTGTTTGTTAAGATGTTTTTATTCTTTTCTTTAATTTTATTTTAAAGACAGTAGTAAATGAGAAACAAACAAACAAATAGAACAGTCGCAGCATACCAGTATCACAAATGTAAACAAATCAAAGAAAGAACATTCAAAGTGATACAGAGTCTCAAGACAAAATAATATGAATCAATGGTGGTTGTTACATTACATATTGCTATCCTCAACTATATTGCTCAGATTACCAGATGTAAGAATGAAAGATTGCTCAAACCATTATAGGGAATAAGAAAGTAATTCTTTCATAACACAGTAGAGATAATACAGAGTTTCACTAGACGAGATAGTAGGAATTCACCTTTTTATCTTTAAGATAAAAAAAGAAATAAAAAGAAATAAAATCTTTACTGTAAACTTAAAAAAATAGAAGAAAAATTCAGTGCCTATAGGTTCTATTGCTATAAAATATTTACTCTTTTTTTATTTTCCCAGTATCAAGTGATGGGACAATAAACCTCCATCTACATGAAGCTATTACTTTATGAGGCTCCAAAATTAAAAATTGAATACAGATGCCATGGGTAATGAGGCAATCACATTAAGACTAAACAAGTGATTGGAGGTGGTGGGGGAGTGTTTGGAATGAACATAGGGCCTTGTACATTCTAGGCAAGATCTTTATCACTGAGCTATATCTTCAGCCCCAAGACTAAAAGATTTTCAAAGGTTTAAAATGATTATTGGTTTAGCCGTGATAGTGAACCTATAGCATGCATGCCACAGTAGGCATGCAGAGCCCTCTCTGTCAGCACTTAAGCCAAGTGTATGAGTTGTTTTTCCTAAACTAAAACCTCGGTATTCAGGTTTATTCCGTATGCAGTGTTGGTACTTTGTGATATATAAGTGGGTTTTGTGTTGCAGTTTGGGCTCTAAGTCTCTAAAAGGCTCACCATCCCTGCCTTAGGGGATTCATTTCTACAAAATAGAATAGATTTAAATGACAAACAATAGATAAGTACTAACAGATTACCTGTCCCTCTAATTTACAAGTATATAAATGAGCTTTCCCTATTCTTTCTTAAAGGTAAAGCACCAGTCGGTCAAGCTAGAAATCTGGAAATCAACTTTGACACCTTCCTATCTCTCCTCTCAGGTATTTAGTAAATCAATAAAGTAATAAAAAATAATCATTCTATTTTGTCTCTTAATCATATACTCTCAAAACAGACATTAGCCCACAGGAGTGAAAACTGTTTCTAAGGAAAGGAGATACAATGGTGAGTTTATGTTTACTTGGATAGGCTATGGTACCCAGTTGTTTGATCAAACACTATTTTCAATGCTGTGAAGATATTTTTTTAGATTTAATTAGCACTTACAGTCTGTTAAATTTAAGTAACACTAATTACCTTTCCAAAAGTGGATGAGTCTTGTTCAGTCAATTGAAGGTCTTAAGAACAAACACTGAAGTTCCCAGAACAAGGGATTCTGCCTCAAGACTACAATATAGAAATTCTGCCTGAGCTTCCAACTTGCCTGTGTGTCTCTGTCTCTGACTCTGTCCCTGTCCCTATTTCTGTCCCAATCTCTCTCTGTCTTTCCCTTTCATATAAGGGTAACAAATACTTTTATGTACAAAGATAGATAAACATACTATACATAAGTAGGTATTTATGGAAGCAGGGTATATTAGGACAAAAGTTTCTAAAATTCTCCTGGTCTCCTACATTGGTGAAAAAATGGTAAAGAAACATTATACCAATTTTTTGTTTGTATAGTACTGGGGATGGAACCCAGGGATACTTTATTACTGAGAGTACTTGGACTTACCTCAGGTGTTCAATACATGTTTGTCAAATGAATGCACCTATAAAATTAAGGTAATAATACTTTCATTGAAAGTGAAATGAGGATAAGATAATATGCCATATAACCACCAAGAATGACAGTATATTAGTTTTTATTGTTTCTTAGATTCTTCATGATTATGGAATGTTCCTAAAGAATTCTTATCGACAGGACAACCTTGCTTGGTGGAAATCAGAGATGACACGTTTCAGTCATACGAAATGGAGACTGTACCTTCAAATAGAAATTGAAGCTGGAAGCCAAGAACTCGTCTACATATCTAAAGTAGGAAAAAAATAACTCAGATTCTCAATTTTCTTTTTTTAAAACATATTCCCCACACTTTATTCAAGTGTCAGCTTTAAACTTGAAGGATGACATTATATGTGCAATAGTACATTTTAAATCTTTCTGTGTAATTTTTAACAATTATGATGTTAAATGTATTTTAACCTACAGATTTGCATTAATATCAAATGAAGTTTTAACTTTTCATTCAGTGACATTTAAATTTTTTACTTTTAGCTTTGCATCTAATTTTTTTAAAAATTCTATCAAAGAAGTTAGAGGGGAAAAAAAGAAAAAAAGATTTAAGAAGGAAGAATTTGGAGATTTTATTGCCAAATAACTCTAGTAGCACAGACTTTTTAAAAGTACTGGTCTAAATTTGTTGCAATAGCTCCTTTTAGTGATTCTAATTAGAAATCATGTCCCAGATGAAACATTATTCTTCTATAGTTTTCCTTTCTACCTTATTCAAGGTCCAAAACCTAATTCTAAATCATGACACAGTTTTTCTTTTCCCAAACTATCTAAACCACAGTAATTTCCTTTCATGTCATGTTTAGAATAGTCATTATGATTATGCTTTTTCTAAAGAGACAGTTTCGATTTATTGATTTACTTATACAGTCAATAAAATATGAATTGCTGAATCTGTACTCAGCATTACCCTGGGCCTGTGGTTGCAAAGATGTGTGAGAGATGCTGTAGGCAAGGTTCCCTCTTCAGTAGACTATGATCTCTTTGAGGTTCAGTAACTAAGGCTGATATCATTCTATGCTTGGTAACTGGAATGGCACTAAGTAAATATATGTAGAATGCACGACTGCATGTCTTCATTACAGCAGGGATTCCTGAGGACTGGGCCATCTGAGTGTCTCCAGTGCTTCATTCAGCACCTGGTATATAATAAAAGCTTAGGAGCAATTAAATGGAAGATATATCTTGGTGGCCAAAAGGATATCTTTTGCCATGTTTCTTGGAAGAAGCCAACATTTAAGGACCTGAGATGAGAATTTGTGAACCCTGCTGGTTCAAATCAGGTTTCTGATCAGTGCGTCCATCAAGGCCCTTTTATATAGTACACATATCTTGTAGTAACTAGCAAAGGAACACTATGGATGTGACAGTAGTGTGTGCAATGATTTTGTCTAGTCAACCCAAAGGTGCTAAGCTTCACTGAGGAGGACCATACTGTATTTGGGGACTAATACTTCAAGGCAGTTCTCTGGGAGACTTTGATTACATGTCTGTGACACATGGATTCACTTGAAATTCAGGACAGTTTTGCAGAACTGTCACCTCAGGTGGGTAAAGAAAGTTTCGAATGTTAATTGGCTATTTCCTGACTGAACCTTGAAAAATGAAGGAAGTACCTTCTAGCATGTACCCATTTTCAGATATCTGTATTTCTTGATTAAAATGGTTTTAATTTTATTTGTCATATTTAATCAAAGTTTCCCGACTAGTTAATCCAAACTCATGTTACCTGTCTTACCAGAGTGAAGAAACAATTTGATTATTTCATTTCCTGAACTTTTGTAAATTTGATAGGCTTGTTGAGATCCAGTATACATTTTATTCAACTGCATATCTTTAGCTGTAACATACTTGTTCACATACAGGAAATAGTCTTTACTACTTTGATGAAGGAGAACAAATGATCAAATGAACCAATTCATGTACCTTAGACTGAAATTACAAGAGGACAGGTGCTCTAAATATAATCTCTGACAGGAATGACAAAGAGTGTTGCTGTTCCTATATTCCCTTTGTATAAATATCCTCTTTATAATAATTAATGTATTTCAGGCAAGGCTTCTTGGTTAAAAGGCCTAGTCAGTTTTATTCTTAGAGATTACCACTACTATCAGTTTATCATGTGTTTTTCCAGATGTTGATTAGTGTTTATATTTAGTACATATTATATATTAATATATCTAGAAAATATGTAATAACTCATTTATGTAGTAATGCACACCACAGTTAGTTATTTTGAAATCTTTATGTTTCACTCACTAATATATTTTAAAGATCTTTCTATGTAGGAGTACTTGGATTTACTGTATTATATTTTACCACATGAGTGCTATACTAAGTGGCACGGCTATATTATACATTATTTATTTCCTAAAAATGTAGATTGTCCCTAAGTTTTCACATATGTAAGGAATACTGCAGTGAACATCCCCAGACAGACATCCTTGTATATGTAGATGAATATTGGTATGCCTAGGTTTAACATTCTGATGTCACTGGGTATGCATACTTAAAAGTTTAAGACCTATTTACCAAACTTACCCTCCAAACTGGCTATACGCATATTCATTCTTACTAACAATGTGAAACAATATTTTCTTATACCAAACTTACCCTCCAAACTGGCTATACGCATATTCATTCTTACTAACAATGTGAAACAATATTTTCTTATACCTTTGCCACTATTTCAAAAAAGTTTTTAATTTTTGTCAATCTCATTAGGTAAAATGATGTGGCATTTTAGTTTTATTTTTAATATCTTGGATCACTCCTCATGTGTAAGGTTGAGCATCTTTGTGTGTTTGTTGCTCAGCTCTTTACCTTTTCCTTATGTTGTCTGTCTCCTCTTCTAGTTCTAACTTAACAAACCATGCAAAGTAGGGCATGATAATCCCAATTATGCTCGTTTTATTATAATTACAATTAAGGCGTATTTCCATAAAACATTCCTTTATAGATTTATTTGTTCCTTCCTTTACTAATCAATTCCAACTGAGCACATCCTATATGTCAAGCATACACCAGGACTGTGGATATAGTAGGTATCACTCATGGTTCTTCTAACGACAAAGCTCACAGCTACCAGTAGCTAAAGCCCCTTCCAGCAGTCCCAACAGGAATTTTCATAGAATTGCTACCTTTTGTGAATTAACAAAATAAAAGAATAGGTAAATAATTGTCTCATCATTCTAGCCTGTGTCCTGATGGGATCAGTTTCTTCCCCACTAATTTTGCATAAGGCAAGTCATTATTTTTTGATTGTAGGCAATTACTGACTCACTGCCAGAGATACATAAAATGGAAGCTGCACAAAGGCTTACAGGTAGTAAAAGCACATCTTAGAATACTTACAGAGAGGGCTCAATTTCAAGAAGCCCCAATATCTTATTTCCTAATGCTTCAGAAAGAATATTCTGTGACAGAAAAGCTATTCTAACACCTACTGATGTTTACTGATTACCACCTTGTATGATAGAATGTGGCAAAAAGGTGCAACTCTAACCTAATTTACAAATGGTGCTTTTGGGAGGCTGCAAGTAGAGAGATACAAATGTAGACAACAAGACAGCCACTTCCTCCATTTATTGCCAGGAACTGCGTTAAGACTTTTCTTTAGCTATCACTGTAAGCCACATGGTAAGCTTGTCAGGTGGATATTTATATTCAAAGTTTGCAGAGGAGAACTTTCTAAAGTATATACAGTCATTACCTGGCTAATACCAGTTTGTCTGGCAACATCAATCAAAATTTCTTTCTCTGAGCCATTGCTAGTAAAGCTGAAAATCCACTATTGATCTCACTAACAGAGAAGAAACTAAGGATTCTGAGAGTGATCTTACACAGAATTCACTGTTCCTTCATAACTGTGTTTTCCCAAGGCTCTGATTCCACACAAGATGAGGAAGAAAAAATTTAGGTGCCTGTCTGGAGGTTTGATAAATATACCAGTTTTTACTTTGTTTCATGTTAATATTGTAAAGAGAAAATATGTAATTTTTTAAATTTCAAAGAAAGTGTTTACTTGATATATTTATGATAAAATTTGTGCTTTTGGCCAGCTTTATTCCTCAAATTTGGTCAGAAAAATACAAGCATCTGTATTAGTATTTAATAAATAAGTCTGTTATCTTCCAAAGGACAAAAGTCTCCCATTTTTAACACTAAAATGAACTTAACCTTTTCATTTTGAATGAATTTAGTTTTGGGGTTATTTTGTAGCCTGATAGGGTGTAAGACCTTTGTGACTCATCATCTAGGGTATTTGTTGATGCCACGGAATGATGGACTGTCATATCTCTCAGGGACTGATCAACATTCTTAGCCAAATTTGCAGGTGACATTTATAGATATGCTGCTAAGGGAAACTATCGGCAGCACATAGCCTTTTCCTTTTGCAATAGAGTTGATTTTTTAACAATGGAGCTTGGATTCACACAGAGTTAAGTTTATATTCTTTCTCTTCCATGAATCTTATGACCTAAGACAAATCACTTAACCTATCCAACTCCTAATTTCCTCATTATAAAATATGGTGATACTAGAGTCTACTTCATAGATCCCCATGAGGATTAAATGAGAAAATGCATGTGGAGCCCTTGGCAAGGAGGGTGTCTTAAAAGTTAGTCATTATCATCCTTACTAAAAAAAGTAAATGTTAATGTTTCTCAAAATATAATTTCTGAACTCTTGCATCAGGATCACTTAGAATCTTTGTTTAAAATGTAGCTTCATCTATCCTTGTCTAGACTTAAGAATTTCTCATGTGTGGGGGGTTTGATAAATGTGTACAGTAGCCTTCATAAATTTCATCTACTCTGAAATTTGCCAACCATGGCCACAGGAAGATTTGGAAAGATGATGATTCTTTATGCTCTGATTCGGCCACATTTATGAGTGACTACTATATGCCAAGAACTGCCTCAGGCACTAGGGAAGTGAACACGATGGCCTATATTTTTAAAATCGGTAAGAGAACAGCTCCCATTTCTGTAGCAGATACAATTGTCACACTTAGGACAATGAACTAAAGAGAGAATGCAGATAATTCTATGCCCATATTTTATTGAAGATCTACAAATGATCACAAAGCCATCTTTAAAAGCTATGGAGATGCTAAAGTTAATCTTTTCCCTTCTATTTGTGTTCTGGCATGGACTGAACTATGTGAAGAAGTAATTTTCATCTTCTTTGTGAGTTTCATAAAAACAGTGTAGAATGACTTGTGCTTAATTTCAGAAAAGCATTTTTAGAGGAATATTCTCCATTTTTGTATAAAAAAGAGAGATGTAAAGATAGTTAAATAGCTCTTTGGCTTCAAGGCACAGTCCAGTCTACTCCAATCATAGGAATCTCTACAATTTAAATTGCTCTTGAAATTGTACTTTAAGGCATGTTTCTCCCTTCAAGTGCCTGATAGTTCAAGTTACAGAGATCACTTTATGTTTGAATTTTCTCCTTCTTGGGAACACATAAATTCTTAATATAATAATAAATTCTTTCATATAATTTATAATGCTGCTTAGCATGACCACAGACACCATGAGGGAGCATTTGCACACTTCCAGAGAAGTTAAGATTCAGAGTCTGTATGAACAAGATGTATCATATTCTTCAGAAGTCTATTGTTTTACACTTTAAAATACAGTAATGCATAATCATTTCTCATGTCGCTGTCTAAAGAGTAACCTTAGCTTCCAAGCCTGGAAACACAAGTTAGTAGAAGAAATGAAAATATGAATAGCATACTTCTGTCTCTAATAGTTAAATGACAAATGTGCTACATAGTTCTGAGAACTTTATGTAGATAAAGTCCTTTAATTATCCACAATAACTCTGTTCATTAGGCATTGTTGTCTATTTTGTGAACAAGGAAACAGTGACACAGAGATCCCATAGTTTTTCCCAAAGTTGCATATCTTAAAATCAGTGGTGCTAGACTTTGATCTCAGGTAGACTGGATCCATCCTCTTAACTGTTATTCTGCACAACTCTCCAGCCTGGTTTTGAATGGAAAGACAACTTTATAGGAACCTAAAAAGCAACATGAAAGTAAGAAATGGTAATACTGTTAAAATTTTTCAAAGGAAATCCTCTAAGTACTTTGAAACTTCAGAACAAGGAAAATGGTGTAGACTAGAATACTTTGAGTAGCTTATTAGAATAGTTTCCATTAAAAGAATGAGAGTGATTTATTCCCTGGAGAGTGATAGTGAGTGAATATATATATAATATATATATATATACACACATAATATCTCAAGGATATATCAGTAGAAAAAAGCAACAGGTCTCAACCTTTATAGTAAAATAGATTTGGTTTTATCTCCAGCTGCTATACACAGGTATGGCACATTTGTAAGTAAACTGTTTCTTCATCCACAAAAATAATAATAATAGTACCTACTCCATAGGTTTTATTTTTAGATGGAAAGTAGAGGATGAAGCAGGATGATGGAGAACAGCCACCACAAAAATTGAGGAAACAGAATCGTTTATGAAATAACATAAACTTGGGAGAGAGCAAATTATCTAATGAAAATGAAAAGATATTTTTGGAATAAAATAGGGATAATGAAAAAGATACTTTAAATTTTGATTTGGGATCAAACTGTAGAGACTATTAATGACTGTCCTGTGAAAAAGTTTGGGACTTGTCAGACATACTTGTGTCTACCTCTTGCTGCCTGGCAAACCTGTGCACAGCACTTAACCTCTCTGCTTCAATATTCTCATCTATGAAATAGAATCAAGTGGAATTTGTGAAAAATAGAGTCCAGTGTGCAACCCATACTAAATGTTTAGCTAATGTTATATATTAATATTATTATCTATAGTAGTAATATTCAGGAGGAAAATATTTACTTCTCCAATACAGTAAAATAATAAAAATGATGTGTTTGAGTAAGTTGGTAGCAATGGACAAAACAAATTGGAGAGGAGTGTCAGGCAGCGAAACCAAGAAGAGGATGAGGTCCAGGTTATCTTAGCACATGCACAGAAAGATGAACATGGTTGATAATAAGTCCAGGGAGGTGTCTTCAGCTCCCTGACAGAACAGCAGGATGTATGCACATGTCAGTGAGGGCCTGTGTAGTGCCTGCAGTAAGAATGAATGGAAAGAATGGCAATCGGAGGGGCTCTGAAGGAGATGCCTCAGGCTGAGAAGGAACATTTTCTTAAAGGTTTTTGAACCAACACAAAAATCAATCCCATAAAAATATTGAGTAGGGGGTTTACAGTAGATAATTAGCAGCCCAGGGAGAAGACATGGCTGAAAACAGAAATTTAAAGCCAGATGTTAGAAGTTATAATTATGAATGGATTCTTATTAATTAATGAAAATATTTTCCTATCATATCAACAGTGTTTAAAGAAAATTATACTTATGTTTCATAAAGCTCTATGATACCAGTGTATTATCTAGGTACCTTATTTTTAATACATGACAAATGACAAACTATGGTATAAGCTTGAGATATACAAACATGGAATGGGAACTAGGTTTCATGAAGAAAACAAAAGAACCATGGAATGAATGTGTGTGTTTATTCTGGAAATGGAATGTGGAAGAGGGTGTAGAGTTATTCTGCATGTTTAGAAAGATAAAAGATAAATGATAATTTTTTTCTGAGTAACAACTTCTTAAGAATCTTTTGAACTCCACTTAACTGGTCTTATGGTAGGAAGATTGGGCTGAGCACTTCCTGCACTACTCAGAGAAGAGATGTACTTTGTGGATAGAACTGAGTGGTTTGCAAGAAATTATGGTTTTATGATTAGGTTATATTATAAGCTTACCACGGGGAATGAAGTGAATGATGGCATATTCCTATGATGACTAAACAAGTTTTTGATAAAAGTAGGAAGTAGAAATACTCATTTTCAGCTTACACTCAGTGACAAGGATGGTTTCACTGATCCAAGAGTCTGAAAATGAGGGGAGAATCTTAGCTGTTCCTGAATACTTTTTAAAAAGTAGGAGGTGCTTGGAAACAGATATTCCCCATGAATATATCTATTGGAGACTTTGGCCTAGATTGGTGGCTATCAAAAGAAAGTGTCATTAGAGGTCAGAGTAAGGCTATTTTGCCACAAAACTAGGAGAAGGCATATAAATTCTGTCAAATTTTATGATAGGTCACCGAACTATCCCTAACTAGAATAGTACCTTAGGTAGAAGTAGTGTAGGATAACTATACCCACCCTAGTCAGCCATTTATTAAATACCTACCAAGATACCAAACATTACTGTGGTCAACTTGGAACACATGGCTAAATTAAGTCAGCATAGTTTTGGCTATGGACAGCCCACCCAAGAATTGCTGCCAATAGCATAAAAGGAGAACTGGAAGGGAAGATGGCATGCTGTTGATTCTCCTGGAGAAACTTGTCACACGGGCTTTACTGACATGAACTTGGCTGTTCTCATTGTCAGAGGAGCTCCAGACCTCACTGTCATGAGACTGACTGTGGCTCATTTTGGGGGAGTGCTGGTCCTTACCTTGAGTGTTGCTTCCTGGCTCCAGTGCAGATTCCTTAGCCTGATGGCACAGATCCTCCACCCTGCTGGAACAGACTTTCTAACTTCCTCCACTAGCCTTTGGGCCTTCTCAGTGTAGATCCTTGATATAGACTTGCATGAAACATTGTCATGGGCTCTAGGCCTCCAGCTGGACTCATAGAGGATATTGCCATGGGATCCAGGCCCTCATCTGGATTCCTTGGGTCTTTAGTGTGTGGACAAATCTCTTTGACTCTTTGGGTGAATATTATAAAATAAACATATAAATCATGTATCCTGTATTAAATCTACTCCCTTACAAACCCTGACTAGCAACAAAATTGGTACCTAGAGTTAGGTCATTATTGTGACTATACCTGGCCCTGTGGTTCAAGAGCCTTTGGGAATGGCTTGTGAAAAGAGTTTGGAAAGGTTCAGAGATGCTAGCTGAAAAAAGTAGCACTGGAACACCTTATGCTGTACTGCATGGGAGATTATGGTCAAAGTTTAGAAGATCAGACGGCCAGTAAAGCCCAAGTGAAGGAGATTTCTGCTGGGAAGGACTGCGTTGGCTGCTGGACTCCAGATGATGTGTACTATGGCTTGGCAGAAAGTTTGTTTGCATTTTGTTCATGTCCAGAGACTTTGCTTGGGGTTAAGATTAAGTGTAGTGGACTAATTAATGTGGCAGAAGAAATTTCAAGCAAGTCTAATGATGAGGCAGCGGCATGGCTACTCGACCCCTACAGCCAAGAGAGAGGGAAGCCTGCTATTGCTTCTGCTGGCAGCAGACCTTGGCATCATCCATGTGGTGCTGGTTTTAGGTGCATGTAGAATGCAAGAGTTGTGGGGGCAGGAAGGCTCCCACTCAGATCTCATAAGAAGGTCTGGGAGGCCAGGCAGTGTGCCCATGAGAGAGCAGAGTGTGAAGCTGTGAGTGTGAAGCCAAAGGTGCAGTGGAGATCCCAGAAGTTTAGAGAAGCCAGGAATGTGGATCATCTGAGGAAAACTGAAAGGAGGGAGCAGAATGGGCCCAAGAGAGAAGCCATGGGAGCTACAACCACTGGAAATGTCATAGGAGTGGAGGCACCCAAGTGCTTTGGAGTTCATATTTTGCCACAGATTGCCTCAGGTGCCGCACATGGAACTATAAGACTTAATGTTTGCCCTGCTGGATTTTGGACTTGCTTTGATCCTATTCCTTTGTGTCACTGTAACTTTGTATCACTTTGTAACTCTTGGAATGGAAATGTTTATTTTGTGCCATTGAATGTTGGAAGTGTTTAACTTTCTTTTCATGTGTAGAGGGACTCACAACTAAGAGTTTGATTTAAATCTCAGAGGAGACTTTTGAGTTAGACTTTTTAGCAATGCTTAACTTTGTGTGTCAGGTATTTTGTGTCAGCAATGATAAAAATAACTAAGACAATTACATGCTAGGTGTCATCTGTGTGCACATAAATGTATATGCATATAAACATATGCATATATTTAGTCTTGAGAGTAGAAATTTGAAGATACTATCTCAAGGGCATTTGATGATACTAGAAGCTTCTGGGATCATCTACTCCAAAAAATTGCTCAGTATCTTTTCTTTATAACTTAACATTTCTTCCCATATGCATATAAACATATGCATATACATATAATCAAGTGCACACATGTATCTACTTACTTATGAGCAAGAGAGTTTATTTAATCCTAGTATCAACTTTTAGAGAATATTGTCTCCATTTTGCTGATTAGAAAATGTAAGCTTTGAAGATATTTGCTCAGATTTTTATAATTTAATAAATCTATGTTGATATGGTATCCAACTATTGGTGTATCTAATGCCAAAAAGAGCATATTTTTCTAAGCAATTTGGGTATCTAGACTGTGAAATGTGGTTTCAAATCCTGAATTTGCCTCTACATAATAAGGAAATTTTGGGCAAGTCATTCAACTTAACTGGATCTCAATACCCTCTGTGTGAAATGTGGCGGGGGGGACCTGCTCTGACTGTAAATTCTAAACAAGTAGAGATGAGATGTCCCAAACCTGGAACAATCAAGGAATTTTTAAAAAGGGAAGAATATAGCCAAATTTCCATCTGTGATAGAGTTGTTAGATAGTGTAGAAGATGTATTTGAGAGAGAGACCATAATTTGCAATGTTCCTGATAATAAATTTTGGATTATTCTAGGAGAGTGGTATAAGAGATACAGAGTAAAGGATACACTAACAAAAAGTTGAAGCAGGGCATGGTAGCACATGCCTGTAATTGTAGCACTCTTGGAAGCTGAAGCAAGGGATCACAAGTTTGAACCTAGCCAGACAATTGAATAGACACTGTCTCAAAAAATAAAAATCAAAAATAAAGTAATTTTTAAAGGAGCTGAAGATGTAGCTAGGTTTATATGTCTGCAGTCTAAAACTGCAAAATGGGAAATCAAATCCCTACCCTCACAGAGCGTACACTATTGTGGGAAATGATTAAACAAACACACAAGTTAATACCTACTATGTGAGCTTCTGTGGAGAAAAATAAAGCAAGGTAAAAATGATAAGCAGTACATGGGAGAATATTACATATAAGATCATTAAGGAATTCCCACTAATAAAGTCACCAGTGCAATGCTTCGCACATAGCTGCATATGATAATATCTTGATCCGAGCATGAGACAATTTAATTAGAAAGGATATGAGTTTTTCAAAATGATATTATTTCAACTTTCCAAGGTAGACTGTCAAAGCCATGCAAATATTGTGAGTGGCTGCAATAATGCATTCTGTGTAAACTGCTAATTTGTATCTGCCTCTCAAGGAACCTTTGACTCTCATTCTGTTGGTTACCTTTTTTTTCTTTTTCCACAATTTTGCCCATAGACAATTTTTAAGAGACTGCAAATGGAAAGAGAGGAAGATGACAATTTTTTTCCACTATAATACTGAGAAATATACGGTGGCATTTGAAGCCTTCTCTTGTGCTATAATGCACCTTACTCAGACTTCCATCACTCCACAGTGTCATCATAACTCAACAGAACAGTCTATCATCCTATTCAACTCTTTTAAGTTATGGGCTTCTAAAATTAGTCTTGAGAGTAGAAATTTGAAGATACTATCTCAAGGGCATTTGATGATACTAGAAGCTTCTGGGCTCATCCACGCCAAAAAATTGCTCAGTATCTTTTCTTTGTAATTTAGCATTTCTTCCCATTATATTAACCATATGTTAACGTCTTCAATATTATAATTGCTCACTATATTTCTGTGTATTTGCCTTTTGTCTTCCAAATTTGATCATAAATTTATTTGTATTACAGTGGATATCCAGTGGAATATGTAGACATAATTGCTCATTAAGAGAATAAATAATACCCCAAACATCTTGCCACCGCTCCAGAAAAAACCATGCTATCAGTGTTTGAACATATTACATGCTCAAGTCTCTTAGGTAGAAATATGTGTCCTATGAACATAAGTTTTTGAAACATATAAGTTAAGTGACAAATTTGGATGAAATTCACGTCAGAATTAACTGCCATCATGCAAATATCACACCAGCTTCAAACATAGTGCTTCACTCTAGGCACTGACTCTAACACCACTCAACAAAAGACGCCATATTATCACATAAGTTGTCTATGTCAGCTTAATGCATTGTTTTAAATGTAATTTGTGCCATTTTTAGTAGAAATACCTGGGTGATACAAATTGTTCATAATCTGTCCTGTCCATTCTTTGCACTTTGCAAACTTTTATTTTTGTCTTTTTGAGACAGGGTTTCACTATGCAGCTCAGACTGGCCTCGAACTCACTTTGTACACCATTTTGGCCTTGACCTCACAGTAATCCTCTTGCTTCAGCCCCCTGAGTGCAGGGATTACAGGCAAGATCCACCACACCTGGACTTGCACTTTGGAAATTTTGCTGCGGCTATTACACAACATGCAGTTCTATGAGCATGCCATGCAACTTTAGACCATTATGGACTGGGAATAAAAAACATACTGTATTTATTTAGATTTAAAACAAAATGACAAAAGGGTGCAATTTACAGGGTGGCAGAGTTGAGTTCAATAAAATGGCCAACAAAATGACTACCTTCTAATGTATTAAGTATAAATGTATAATGTATAAAGTGAAAATAAATGTATAATGTATAAAGTGAATACTATAAAGTTTTGTGTCATATGTCTTCTCAATGTGTTTTAACTATATTTATACCAAAATTATTAATTTATATTTTATAAATATTTTATTACAGAATATATCATTTATTAAAATAATCTTATTTTTTAAATGAAAATGAGAAAATGATTCAAGTGCATGGAATTGTCGAGTACATATTCTGTTCCAGGACCTATGTTCAGAGTGTTATAAAATTTAACTGCATAAACATGAAGAAAGCATTTTTCAATTTAACTCTTTCATAAAATTATACGATTAGTTCAAAGTTGAGCAGAGTTTAAAGATTAAGCAACTTGATCAAGGTCATCTAATAGGTATTTGAACCACGACTCAAAAGTCAGAGATTTCAACACTTAACTACAATTCTTTCCTAGAAAATGTTCTTTATGTAATAGATTATATATAATATATGTTGGATCCATAAGAAATCTCAGCAGCAATTTTAGCACTCATGTTTTATGGAGTTACAGTGAGAAAAGTTATAACTACTTAATTCTGAATATTGTGAAGTTTATTATTATGACAATTAATCTTGATTTGTTGACTTCATTGGATTAGGAAATGTCTAGTAGATTAATAGAGCATGCTCCTAGGTGTACCTGAATGGATTGTGGGTGTGGCCTTGAGTAGTATATACGGTCACTTGCCTGTTCCTCTTCGATGTTGTTTCCCGGCTTTGCTTCCCAGCTGCCATGAATTAAGCAGCTCTGCTCCATCACACCCTTCTATGATGTTCCTGCCTTGAACCCAACTAACTATGAACTGAATCCTCCCATACCATGAAATAAAGTAAACCACTTTTTCTCTTTTAAGTTGTGGGTATCAGGTATTGTGTCTCAGAAACAAGGAAGCTGACTAGTATAGAGAATTGGTACTAGAAGAGGGGCAGTTGCCGTGACTAGATTGAAAATATGATTTAGATAAACAGAATATAGAAGCACTGGAATGCTAAAAGAACTATAGCTTGATAGATGATCCTGGTCACCTCTCAGAAGACCAGAATGCTAATAGAAATATGAAGAATAAAGGCTAGGCTACTACTGCTCCCTGGCAATACCCACATGATGCTGGCTTTTCAGGCGTGCAGAATGCAACAGCTATACTGTCACAAAGGCTTCCAGCCAGATTTGACAGTAAGGTGTGGGAAACTAGGACGGTCCTAGGTCCCCTGAAGGGGCAACACATGAAGTTGCAGGAATGAAGCTAAAGGTGCAGTAGAGACGTCAGAACGTCAATGATGCTAGGAATGTGAAAATTCAGCTGAGGTAAGTTGCAAGCCATGAGTAGACCCAGTCCAAGAGAAAGGACCTGTATGCTGCAACTGGCAAGACCATGGGATGGGACTGTCTACATGTGTTACAACTCACATTTTACCACCATGTGAACTTCATACTGGACATAGAGCTATTGGATCTAATGTTTTACTGCTTATTTTTAGTCTTTCTTTGATCTTCTTTTCTATTTTCCTATTCCTGTCTTTTGGAATGGAAATGGTTACCCTATACCATTTTATATTAGGATGCAACTTGCTTTTTTATTTTTATAGAGATTTATAGCTAAGAGTTTCCCCTGAGTCTCAGAAAAGACTTAAATTTAGGTATTTACAATTGCTGGAACTGTTGAGTCTTCGGGGAAGGAATTATTGAGTTTCTGGTTGTACACAGGATGGCTGTATTATATTAGGTGGAATTAGGATTTTGCTCTTGTGTTTATTTGGAAATTATGCCTTAAAGAGATGTACTTAAGTGTGAAGTTAACACAGGATGAATTGTGACCATTAATCTTGATATGTCAACTTCATTGGATTAAGAAATATCTAGCAGATTAGCATATCATGCTCCTGAGTGTGTCTGGATGGGTCATTGAAGCAAGGCCTTGCATCCTTGAGCACTTGGTCCATCCCTGTTCTTCTCCAGGCACCATGAACTAAGCAGCTTGGCTCAGCTGTCGCCTTTTGCCATGATGTCCCTTCCTTGGAGCTAGCTGATTATACACTGGATCTTTCCAAGCCATGAGTTAAACTCAATCTTTCTTTCTTTAAATTTTGGGTGCCAGGTATTGTGTCTCAATAATGGGAAAGCTGACTAAAGCATTCCTAACCCTTTGTCCCAAAATATCATGTGCAGTTTTTCTTAGGAGCTCTAGAAAAATATGAGATATAATTTTAATCATTTTAAATCACTCATAGTTCTTATTTCTAACTTCTGATATTTCCACAATCCCGAATTTCTTCAATTAATGGGATTTAACTTAGACATCAGTGTAAATTAATAGTATCAAGAATTTGTAATCCATCAGTCATAATATATTGAGTTTATTTTTAGTGTAACCAAGTCAAAGATACTTTGCACTTATGTTAGGGTTCTCTTTCACTTCTGACATTATGCATAAGGTATTCCTGGCCAAATAATCCATTCTCAAGGATTCAGAGTTTATGGAGCACAAGATGAAATGCAAGAGTTATAGAAGAGTAAGAAGTGATTTATCCACAGCTACTTGATATGAGCAGTACTACACTAGGTAGTCTGTGATATGAAATTTGATAGAAATGGAAAACCTAGAGAAACAAACAGCAAGAAGAAGCAATATTGCTACCAAATTCTGCATGGTATGAAGACCTAGAAGTTCCCAAAACTGGACTCACTGTCTGAAGAGAAACAATTCCTCTAAGACAGAACATCACTTCGTGATCAGGAAGAAAAAGCACATCACAAGTCTGTATAAGCCTTGTGCTTCTCACTAGTAGGAATTACTATAAACATATACACAAATCCTCCAAAGGTCATCAGACTTAACTATTCTTTGTTGAAGCAATTTTTTTCAGTTAATTAACTACGGCATATCAATAGGCGCCTACTAAATAAGACTGGCAAGAAAACCCAAATTGCAAAATGCCCTAAATATTTTTTATAGCACTAAGGCAAACTGAAATATGAAACAATGCAAAATGCAGCAAGTTTTGTATAATGTTTAATTTTTTGTGCTTTTCAAGTAGTTTCATGTTCCCTATGCGATCCCTTCCATAACCCTATGGTATTAAGCTTTTTCATCCTTCTTGCTCCATTCATTCACTCATTCATTTTTATTTATGCACTGATGTACCATCATTAAAACATATTAAACAGGGGCTGGGGATTTAGCTCAGCGGCACAGTACCTGCCTGGCAAGCACAAGGTCATGAGTTTGATTCCTGGTACCGAAAAAAAAAAACAAAAAACAAAACAAAACAACAACAACAAAAAAAAAACATATTAAACAAACCCTATACCTCAAGCATTATGTGAGGCATTATACAGTGAATAAAACCAGTTCTTGGCCCTCATAGAGTTTTTATGGAACACAGCAAAAAGTACCAAATAAATATCAAATATACTAAAAATTATAAGTTATAAAGGAAAATTTTTTTAAAGAATTTATAAAGTATAAAAATAAGTAATTAGGAATAACAGAGAGACTTCCTCATTAGGAACTTGATAGAGAAAACATCTCTGAAAATACAGCATTTAAATTGAAACACAATAGAAAGACAAAAAGGAGCAAGTCATTTAGCGTGTGCATGTAATAAAACACAAAGCAATGGTGGCCAAGGGCCACCCTTGGCACCTTCGAAACTCAAGTAAAACCATGTGGCTGAGCCAACAGTAAAAGAACAACTGTCATGTCCTGAACTAAAGGAGACAGAAAAGGCCAGATCAAACAGGGAATTGAAGATCCGAGGCTAAGGAGTTTGAAAGGAATCCAGGGCACTATGGAAAGCTACTAAACTAGTTTTTCAGTAAAAGAGGAGGGTCAGACGACCACATTTATATTTTCAGACTGTTAGAGCTAACGTACTTGTGTGTGAATAGTGTATTAGTGTTGGGAGAAGCACATAAAAATGAGAGGGTCTAGTTAAAAAGTTCTTGATTATAGTTCAGGTAAGATGTGATGTTGGCTTGGATTCCAGAATCATCAGTAAAGATGGAGACAAATGAATTTTAGACCTGACCAGAATGATGATGGGCTATATGTGAAAAGTAAGAGAAAGCAAAACATTAAGGGGAATATCCAGTTTCTGGTTTAAATAACTAAATAAATGGTGAGGCAAAGAGAACCGCATAATGAACAGATCTTTCAGAAGGTGAAAGTAATCAGAAAACCAATGCTGATTTGTGTTATCCTTTTAAATTCTATGTATTTGAATTTTAAAAACTTGTACCAAGCATCTTCCACATGCTGGGCAGTAGGCTAAAATCTGAGAAATAAAAACTAGGTAAGATTTAGTTCTTTTCACAAGAACCCAGACCTGGGGAAGAGAATCATATAAACATATATATATTCACACATGTGATTCATGCTGAAGTAATCTTCTAGGGCTGAGCAAAGGGAAGGAAGTCAAAAAAGGCTTCAATCAGACACAATTAGATTAAATCTTCAAACATAAAAATAAGTCACTTTTTAATATTATAAAGTGGTGAATACTATATCTATGATTTATTACAAAACCATACACAAAATGACGATATATTTGCCCCAAGTTCCTAATATAGCACGTCTCATATTTGACATATCCTTAATAAACTCTTTTAAGTTTGTTACTGAGAGATAAAAATGAAAACCTCAGTTTCAACTACCCAAAGACCAAATGCACATAACCACAAAATCAAAACAAATCACCCTGGTTTCCTCTAAATGCTAACTCTAATCATAAAACACGAAACATAAATTTTACATCCTGTCGGCATGATTCAGTAAAATTACACCAATAAGTTTAAACAGCTTTTAGCCTTAAAAAGAATGATAATGTACAACAGACAACCACAAAGAGGCTAGAATTCTTCCTTCACGATGTTCCATTAACTGTGCTGTTATGAGCAGATCTTCTTACCATTCAGAGGTCCCAACTCACAAATTATTCTTTCTGTATGCACAATAAACTTCTACAGTATCTTATTTTGACCTGATTCTATTTCTGATAAGTTCAATAAACCTTTAGTATTTCCTCTTATAGGTACAGAATTCTATTAGATATTGCAGAGCTGTGTTGTGTTCTTGAGTTGTCCCCTTCTGTTGCTGAGATTAGACACGAATGTATGGAAGTCAGAGGCTCATGCCGGTATGAGATGAGCCAGTGGACATGATTAGACAGAATCTACCTTTATATAAAAGCCAAAAGAACTTTAAAAAGTGACCACAATATGGAGTAGGATTAGTTAAAAAGCATCTTCCATAGTGGATGAAACTTCACTTGCGCTTTGAGGAAATTCTAAACAGGTCTATCCATTTTTCCGTCTCCTCTCATACTCAGTAGCTGACCTCACTCACTTCCTATTTCAGAGTAAACACAGCATCTTTCTCAGTGTTCCAGCACAAACAGTCAACTGTACCGATATCTTCAGTTATCTGCATTTACATATTCAAGACCAACCATGACACAGTCTTGGATCTCATCCATTTCTATCTTCTTTGGAAACACTTATTATTGATTAGTTCTTTTTTTTCTCTTACACATTTAATCTCTTGTCCTAAACAATACCTCCTATCAGCATTTTTTCAACAAGACTAAGCTTTTATTGGCCTAAAATATATAATAAACATTATTTGGTCTTCAGTTCCTATCACTTTATTGGAACTGCTGAACCCTAACTTTCACGTTGAATCATCCATTTTGCACTTTCAGTTCCTAAGTCAATAGGCTTATCAGCCTCATCAGTTTTTAAATGTGCTTACTTTTCACTCAGGAAACAAAATCAAATCCTCCTCATCAGAGCATCTCTTAACAGCTACCATCCTTTTCCCAGGTCAACTTGACCACTTCATTTCTTTCTTAAAGAAAGTTAGGTTCATAAACTTAACTTGCCCAAAATAGATTTTATGACCCTCCCACCACCACACCTGAAAACAAACCTTTTCCATAGTCCGAGAATTCAATAAATGACACTGCTACTCACTGTGTCATGCAAGCAAAGGTGTTAGGAGTCATTCCTGATACTACCTTTTCTCTTTCCACCCTGAAATACAATCATTGTCTTATTTTGAGCTGTTTATTCCCCAAATCACAGCTTTGTTCACGTCTCTTCATTTCCACCATAATCTTAATTCATGGAAGCATCGTAGTTTCCCTAGAATTCTAGAAAAGTTTTGTAACTAGTTTGATTTTTTTAAAAAGTTTTCAAAAACTTTTATTACTACATATTTACTGTACATGATGACTACATTCATCATGGGGACCTGGTACGTGTACATAACATCCGAAGGGGAAAGGGAAATAAAAAATACCTTTTCCTTATTTTCCCACTTGTGCTTCACAGGGCAGTCAGAGTGATAGTTTCAAAACCCAAATGTGACTATATTTCTCGACCCTCTCCACTTTCTCCATTTATAATACAACTATGAAGTCTTAAACATTGTCCGATTTGTGTCTTCAGCCCACTTCTCTGCCTGTCTGTGGTTGTCATCTTCCCTCATCTATTACTTGCACTTGAGCCGAAATGGCTTTGAAGTCTCTCAGAAGCTTGGATTTATCCTTCTGCAATAGGGTCTCTTACAAAGCTCTTCCTTCTGCCTAAATGAAGCTTTCTCTTTCCCTTCCCCAAACCGATCCTGCTTTTTAAACTTAAGCTTCATTAGCTTTCCCTTAAGGATACTTCTCTGATTTCCCTCTCAATATCAAGGCTTCCACAAATGTGTTCCTAACCTACACATCTTCACTTGTCATACTTACATCTTTATTGTAATCTATACAGTTATGCAATTTATTGGTGCTTCCACCTTGAAGGCAAGGATTTCTGTTTTCTCACAATATTTGAATTTATAGGACCTAGAACTATGCCTGGCACAGTAGTACTATCAATATTTATTGAATTAATTAAAGAGAAAGGAAGAAAAGATAGATGTATAAATGGCATTGGAGGTGCAGAAATAATAATGATGATGACCCCTGGAAGACTCAGGCTACTTAAATAATATATGTTGTGATGATAAACAAAGTTACAGGTAAGAGAACAGTCCTGAGAACAAGAAATTGAAGATTATCCATCTTTCCCATCATTGTTTCTTCAGGCAAACAATTGTAAAGAGAACATTTTCTTCTGTCCTACAAGAGACCACATTTCTTTTTCCCAAGGCTTGTCTCAGCCACAGGCCTGCCAGATGCCTGCTCCTGTTGCTGGGACAGTTTTGTTTTTCTCTGTCCACACAGTATAAGTCTTCAGAAGGCATTAGATATCTCCAGGCTGGAGATTTTGAAGTAAGAAATGGGTGATTTTCTTCTACTATAAAATTTTGTGAGTGGTGCTTATACATTCTGTACAATATTTTGCCCTTTTAGAGAGTGAAATGGAATTAGTTTTATTAATTATTTGACAATATTTTATGTTTGAGCAACATAAATTTAAGGAAAACTATTCATCTAAAAATGAACTCTTAGAATATGTACTCTTAAAAAGGAAAATCAAGCAGATAGCTTTAAATACTACCATAAATCACATGAGAAGGGAATGAAAAGTGCACTAGAATTTTACATATGTCGTTTCATCCAACTCATATAAATTACCAAAAAGATTAAGTTGCCAAACTATGTAACCAATGGAAACACAATTTTAACCAAAATTCAAGCTTGTTCCAGTGTGGTTCAAGTAATACAATGAAGCATAACACCCAAAACCCTGAGTCTGCACAACAGTCTCCTGCCAAGATTCTGTATGCCGTCCTGGTGTACAAGAGATATAATAAATAAAGTTTCTTCTAGGTCTTCCTAAAGAACTAAAGCTTTCAGAGAATCATAAAACTTCCATTCTGTGTGTACTTTAGAAAACTGCTCCTGGACATTAAGTTACAACCCTGAATGCATTTTTATTTCAAAGCTATAAATAGAGTACAACTTTTTAATGAAAATGCTGACACAAAAAAAGGAACAATGGTGTATGACCAAACCCTTTGCAGAAACAAACTGATTCTTTTAATACCATCTTTAAAGAGGTAGGGTTTAGAGGATGCATTTAATTAAGTCATGGATATTAAATTATGGGAAGTTTTTACTTTACCAAAATGCATTTTAAAACAGCCATTCAAGATCAATTAGTATATGTATTTATTTCCCAGAGGTAGAGAGGCTTTGCTAATATAGAACTGAATGGTAATTGTTTTTAAAAATGGATATTTGTTCTGAGTTGGTTGAAAATATATGGGTCAGCAAGTAGAATATTTAAATAAATGCATATATTTGTCCATTGTGAGAATGGAGTCAGTGTTATAAAACCTGCACTTACTCCATCTACTCCAATTATGCTCAGGATTAGAGTTTTGATCAGATATATTTGTTGCACCTCTTGCTACTGCAGCTGGAGAGTCAGTCCATTAACCCAGCCTGGGAGGGGCTGCTTGCATGAGGCAGGAAGGGCCTCTGCTGCCTGCTGCCAAACAGACCCTCCTTAAGGACTTATAGCAATTAATGTTCCATTTCTGTGTCGAGTACTGCTAAAAGATTATTTCAGGCCAAAGTTTATCAGAACATTTTGTATAATTCCACAGAGGCCTGGGGTAGCTGGAGGCTGCTTTGAGAGGTTTGGCATTGACTCCTGCTCTGGCATAGTATGAAGCAGGCTGTTGTTACAGACATGGCCTCCTGGAATAGCTTCTCCTGTCTGGACTACCTGAGGCTAAATCTAACAAGGCAAGTCTGAGCAGAGAGCGAGCACAATTAGAAAAGCAATATGAAAAGCCAGAGTAGTAAGTGGGTATCAGGAGGTCTGATAAGAAGCCTCCATATTTGTCTTGTACAGTTCACAAATTTAAATAGTATTTCCTTATTTTAACATTCCCTTATTTCCAAAGTCAGCACAAAAATACAGAAGAAACATTTTAAAGGCCTGTAATCATTACTATTAAGAACACACTCCTGTTTACACGTGGTAGGGCTTTCCATTTCAATACTAAATTGTATGATGTACTCATCCCTAGAATATTGTATGAAAAAGTCCTTTATGGAAACATGTGAAGTATGAGGTTTTCAAGTGGGAATATTCACTTGGAAGAACAGTCATTTGTATCCCCACTTCTGTGGATAATCAATAAATAACCCCCAATACCCAAATCTGTAGTACCTGATAGTGCCTGTGTGAGTTTCACAGCCATCTAACAGCACCAACTAAAAGAGAATGGGACAGAAGGAGAGAAAGGCACACACAGGAGTTCATAGGATATCAATTTACTTGTTTTCTAGAAAAGTGTTTCATCATAACTGTACTAATCATTCATGTTTAGTGAAATCACAATTGTCCCAAACCAATCATATATATTGCCAAAGGCTCTTTCCCCAGGAAGAGGTGGAAATAAGTCTTCAAAACTACTTTTAAGGAATTCAAGTAGCTAAAAATTTACAGTAATGTTTCTGAATTCAGAAAAGACTTTCAAAAATACAGAAATTATAAAATAAACCACTATCAGGAAAAAATCAAAATTTTATGTTCTTTTTCTAAAAAAAAAGTAATAGGTAATTTAAATATTCCATACTTTCAATTTTATCTTACAGTTTCTGAGGTAATCTGAGAGTAGTTAAACCGTCAGAGTTCATTCAAGTGCCTTTGAGAAGCAAAATAGATCTTCAACTGTATCTACTGTGAGAGTTCTCTTTAGCCAATAAAAGTAATGTCATGACAGAAACAAAAATAACATGCAGTAACCATGTGCCAGGAACTGAGTTAGGAATATTGCAGTTATTATCTCAAATTCTGAAAATAATTTTCTAAGGTAAGTATTAATGTTACTTTAATTTCACAAATAAGGAAAGTGAGGTAGAGATATTGATAGTGAAAGGCTTGCTCAAGATCATAAGGGCAATGAGAAAAAGATTTCATCAGTTCTGCCAGATTCCAAAACTGATGTCCTTCCTACAATGCAATACTCCTTTTTTAATGATGGGTAGGAAGTAAGAATGTTAACCTACCCTGAAAATCCCAGGCAACACCAATATATACATGCTGCAAAGTGAGTGCACTGTTAATGACCAATGACAGTATACCACCAAAATATATCAGCTTCTCTTTCCCTTAACTGGTGTTCCTCTAAAACTTCTAAAACACCCTCCCGGTGTTCCTCTAAAACTTCTACCCAATACCTCAAGTTACTTGAGTAAGAGAAGAATTTACTATCCCAGGAGTTTACACACACTGAAACATGCTGTTCATTTATCAGAAATATCAAGAAAAGAGACTTACAAACATGAATCTTCCTCACAATTAATCAATTGCAGCAACATACCTGTTTTTATTTTGAATGTTTTTTTTCAAAAAACCTTGCAAAAAATGTTTAGTAACTACAACTAGAAAACACAAATGCAATTCAAATGATGTTGCAAAAAAAAGCTTTGGTTATAATTTTAATTTTCTTTATGTGTTGACTCATGAACAACATTTATATGTCAGTTAAGAAACAAAACTCTACCATACCATTTCCCACCATTCCTACCCTACAATGTTTAAGAGCTTGTTCTTGCTTTTAACATTTCTTCCCTCACTGTTAGCTGCAATTTTGAAGGCGGCTAAAACAGCAAATTTAGGGATGCCATCTCTTAAATTTCCATATATTGTTCTCACTATCTGGATCTTCTAATAGCTTAGGTAATAAGATTGCCATGCTTATTAAAAAGGTACCGAAGTGGGTTTGGAAATAAAGTATTATGGGTCTCTCTTGTTCAAATATATGTGCCTGAATATATGAAGAAAACAACACAGTAAGGTCACAAAATAGGTATGTGATAAATTGTAAACATTGAAAAACTGATTTTTGTAAACTACAACACTGTTTTAGTACATATACAGGATATGTATATGTACCAATTCTCTACAATGAATATTTTATGTATCACAACCATATACTGATAAAAAATGTTTTAAATGATCCTCATTTCACGGTCAGCTGGCTCCAAGGCAAAAACATGAAAGAAGGTGTAACAGAGCAAAATACTTAAATTCGTAGCATCTAGGAAACAGAGCAGAGAAATGTCAGAGAGGAAGCAGATGGAGACCACATATAGTACACAGTCATAGCTCCCAACTCAATCAAGTTGACACAATTAAACTTAAACACCACTCTAATCTAAGGTGGATGGAAATCAAAATACAAATGAGGGCTGAGTTCTGCGGCCCATGACTGTAATCCAAGTAATTGTAGGGTACAGGCAGGAGGATCATAAGGCTAGCCTGGACAACTCATCAAGACCCTGTGTCAAAATAAAAAAGAATTGGGTTATAGCTCAGTGAAAGAGAACTTGCATAGCATGTACAAGGTCCTGAATTTAATCCCCAGTGCCAAAAAAAAAATGAGATACCACTTCACATCTATTAATTGACCCAGCAATTCCACACCTAGGCATACACCTAACAGAACTGAAAACATCTATCAACAGAAAAACTCTCACAAGAATATTCATAATGGAATTACTCATAATAGTCAAGAGTGTAAACAATTCAAATATCTACCAACCAATGAATTGAGAAACAAAAAATACTATATCCACACAATGAAAACTTTTTCAACAAAATTAATGAAAAATTAATACATGTAATAACATGATTTACCCCTGAAAATACATCTTCAGTGGAAGAAATCAGTCACATAAGACCACATGTTATATAATGCTGTTTATAGGAAATATCTAGGTTACTACACAAATCCATAGAAACAGATAATACATTAGTGGTTTCCCAAGGGTGGGGAAGGGCGGTTAGGGAGTGGCTGTTAATGAATATACAGCTTCTTTTAGGGTCATGAAACTGTTCTAGAATTGGCTGTAGTGATGGTTATACAACTCTGAATAGACTTTTAAAAGTTATTGAAGTTTGCACTTGAAATGGTTGAACTTCAAGGTATGAAAATTATATATCACTAAAGATGTGAAAAAATAAATAATACTGTTAGAAAACTATATAAAATAAAACTCCCAACACCCATAGAAAAATGTGTTATAAAAGCTTATATTCCTCCTATGTTCTATCAGATCTTTGACTGAATGACAAAAAAAAAAAAAGAAAAAAGAGGGAAGAGAAGTTCAGAACAGATGGGCAGATAGTGAGGCCTAAAAATCAATCAAATTAGATCAACACAGAACTAAATATTAAAGGGAAATATTTGAAAGTGAAGAAAGAGGAAGGTGGGAACACAGAACATAAACTTTACTGACCCGAGCTTTACTGTGAGTCTACCTTTGGTTCCCTGGAGGTTGTCTTCCATTCCTCCACTTAGCTTCTTAAACCTCAGGAACAATGTTAGAGCTACCAGCCACGATCTCTTCATCCGAGGCATGCTGCGTGCATGCTTATGTGGGGGTTTTTCTACTATCTGCTGTGTAATTTTTTTGTGTACTCCCTGAGGATAACCTTTCATCACATCCACAAACCGATACTCTCCTCCATAAATACTGTGGGCTCCCTTTCAAGACATATTTGAAAGATTAATGTAACAAAAATGATATTGTATAAGTACTCCAGTTCCCAGCAGAATGTTTCAGAACTAGGGAAGAAACTAGTGTACGCTTAAAATCTTATAAAGCCAGGAGAGAAGAGAAAAGAACAACTATCTATTGTATAAATTTCTTATTCCTTGATTTAGAAAACCTGGCTCCTGCAAAATCTGGACCAGAGCCATCCTACAAAGTTCACATTTCTTAAAGTGCATTGTGCTTTTTCTCAGATAATTTATTCTTTGGGTTCTTCTTTTTAACCCTGTAACCACCACCCATATGGCCAGATACACTCTTATCTCAGTGCCCACCAACTTAAGGTCCTACACTCTGCAATTTTGTGCAATTTTCCTAAAACTATGGTCATCTGACTTTTCATTTTGTAAGGAGACTGCTGATAGTATGAAAATCTTGCCCAAAAAATAAAACTTGGATGCAGTCTTTGGAAAGAAAATATATATCAAAGACGCTTTGTGTGTAATTTCCCAGCAGCAGAGTAAGCCCAGTGGGTTCTATCATCATAGGAACTCTGGAAACACCTGGAACATACACTATTCTATAACTGGGTTAGATGTTCCTGAGTGCCATGGTCATGGACTGCATACAAAATTAGGTCACACAATACAGACAGAAAAAATTGGCAAAAGAGGTACAAA
Organism: Chinchilla lanigera; assembly: GCF_000276665.1. Taxonomy (NCBI): domain Eukaryota; kingdom Metazoa; phylum Chordata; class Mammalia; order Rodentia; family Chinchillidae; genus Chinchilla; species Chinchilla lanigera. The sequence goes on along the minus strand of NW_004955414.1, from coordinate 7,692,388 downwards.
AGAAGGAGGAGGAGGATGATGAAGAGCGGGAAATGATGGTCTTTAGTACTACTATGGAATACCTTATGGACCTTGTATTAACGGTTTCAATTACAGTGAATGATCATGAGAGTGGGTAATGTGAGATGGTGTGGGAGAACATGCCGAAATAACAATTTAAAAGAATATCTTTCTGGTTTCTACAAGGAGTACCTGCTTTTATTGATTTCTCATAAAAGAGAAAAATGACTTTCATAATCTAGGGAGACACAGGAGAAAAATGTTAAAATGTATTCAAATGAAAAAGAGTACCTAGTCTGCAAAATGGCTTCATGTTACTCAGAATACAAACATGATAACACTCTTGTATAATCACTTCCTCCCTGTCAGCAAAAATTTTAAATAGCTGCAAAATTCTACTTTCAAGGGTTAGCAAATTGTATATGAATTAGCTTCTGGATTAATGCCTTTTGTGAAGAAAAATAAATAAATCTAAATAAGTAGCCCTAATTCATAACAAGTTATGGCATTTTTGTGTTCTTCTCATCAGTTCATCCTGCTCCATCCAATTCTTTCTGGAAAAAAACCTGTTCTTGCCTTTCTGTCCTCTCATTACTTACCAAGCACTTTGTGCCAACTATCATGTGAACTGTTGCTATTCTTTTTCTTATGTAAACCTCAAAATACACTGTAGTGCACATATCTCAGGGTAGTTAAGTAAATTGTCAATGGTCATACAGATAAGTAGCAGAGTTAATGTTTTAACAGAATTCTTATTCAATTCTGAAGCTTACAATCTTTATTTTTCTTTTTTTTTATTTTAAAGAGAATAATAAAAAAAACATAACTATGACCAAATACTAGACCTTTTTGGGTCTTCCAAAACCTATCTCTAGGTAATTTTCCATTTTGGAATTTTATAGCTTTTTGTACACACCACTATTATAGAATATGGCACCAAGTATAATAATTATTTAAATGTATTGTTTCCTGCTATAGACTGAGAAATCTAAGATTCAGTTATAACACATAATATATGCTCAATAAGTGCTTCTGGAAAGGGTAAACAAGAATTGATGTATTCAGAGTGCAGTGTTCAAATTTACAAATATTGACATGATTTTTAAAAATACTGTATTTATGTACTTAGGAGTAAATATTAAATATAGCGATATATATATATATATATATATAAATTACATATAGCAATAGCAAAATCTTTGATTAGCTCTAAAACAGCGAGGACTTTATTTTCAAATTAGCTTATGAAATTCTCTCTTGGCATTATCCTTTAATTTCCACTAAGGGACATATAAGTATAAAAAAAAAACAATTATTCTAGAAAATGCATAAGTATTTATGAAATATATATCTAATCAATAAAAATCACACGTTACAGCTATTAACTAGGGAGTGGGTTTAAGACTTTTCCTTAAAATGATTAAATCCCTATTTAGGCCATAGCTACATTAAGTGGTCCAGAGACATGCCTTGAAATGCAGCAGTCACTCAGTCTCCTACACCTGGTCAAATCCAAACTTCTTTATTTTCTAAGTTCCAGGAACTAATTCTTAGCCTACTTCACTAAAAATTCAGAGATCTGCTTTTCTTTGTCTGGGCCCTAGAATCCACGGGCATTTTCTCAATCGTTAAAAAGTGGCAGTGTTTCGGGTAACAATTGTGATCATATCCATGGTTATACAAACCAATGAGGCATACAACCCAATTAAACTTAAAGTATAGGGGTAAGGAAGTGTTTTGTTTTAGCGCTTAATGTGGCCAAATAATGAAAGATAAACTGTTATAACTCTCACTAGGGAAGATACTTCATTTACTGTCAGTCAGAAAGTATAATTATGTCCAGTTATGCATAATTACTTGGAACAAAATTTCTTTTTAGATTAAATCTTAATCTGTGCATTACAATTCTAACTAAAAAGAAAAGTCTTTAAAAAATAAAATAAAAACCTCTCTGACCCATTACAACACAGGCATGAAAAGCCAAAAATGGGAACATCTTGGGAGAAACTGAACAAATAGCAATAGAAGTCATTTTTGAGGCAATATTTCACTGACAACAGGCATTTGCAAAGCAATTTGGAAAAAGAAGTTTTCTTAGGAAAAACAATGATAAAATGCTCTGTACTTAAAATAAACTTGGGGCAAATGCTCACAGGAAGACCAAGACTTTTTTTTGCAAAAAGTAATAAAGTCTAATTACGAGGATACAATCATTCTAGGACAAAACACCAAGAAAGAATAGGGTAGTGGGAAAAGTAATGTAGGAGAGAATCAACTGAACTTGAAAAAGGCATACAAGTAATAGAGATGATCCATTTATTATGCATGTAAGAGTGTATTAATTTATTTATAACCTGATTCAGGGCTTGAAGGATTGGAGACAGTTGAGACATTCTCTTAAAAATGTGAAGGTATGATTTTTACTATGCCCTGAGAGATAAGAAGATGAATGACTTTCCACATCATATGTACTTCTTTGTTATAAAAATATATGTATGCTACTTAAGTAGTGTAGCTAACTGCCATTTTTTTTCATTCTATAATTAAGAATTTATCAAACTATTCTTTGGCAATTTTTAAAATTCATAAGTGTTACATAAAGTCAGATATATCACATGAATAGATTATTAAAAATTATCAAAATCCCAGTGTTTCGAATGCTTCTTTCTGTCTGAAACTACTACTCATTACCTCAAGTTTGCGGGTAAGGAGTGGAGGCTCAAAAAACATTGCTGCCTGAGCATATTACTGAATGAGCTTTTCTTTTGGTTTATAAGGAAATCAAATAACTCCCACATGAAATAAAACAAAAATCTAAACATTTTGAGAAGAATTTAATTTAATGAGTATCAGCAAGCTATTAGGACATTTTCACAGAATCAGAGTAGGTAACAACCTCAGATGGGCAATCCAGGGATCTCAGCAACTGAGGTTCACAGAATATTATCCACAGTAATGTCATTCATATGATTTAATGGGAATGACTACCAATTAATATCTGTATAGTCATTTCCCCTTCACTGAGATGCAATTCCCAATACTCACAATTTAAAGAAAAGTATGCTTAATGTGGGTCATTGCTCAGAGGATTCAGTCCATGACTGACTACCTCCAAGGCAGAAACATCATGGTGGGAAGGTGTGGTGCAGGGAAGCTGCTTATCTCGTGGTATCCAGGACGAACCAAGGAACACAGAAACAAGAACATAACCTTCCATGTTATGTCCCCAGTTCCCTGCTGCTTCAGGCCAGGTCTCATCTCCTAAGCACACATTCATCCACGAACTCATCAATGCATTAATCCACTGATGAATACAATGCCCCATTGCACAGTCACCTTCCAAGACCCCCACTTCTGAATATGTGAGACTTCAGAGGGATATTTTAGATCTAAAACATAACAATATCTCTCTAGGATAAATGTCAGATTCCAGAGCAAGAATCCATCTACCATTTCTTGGAACAAATGTCCACACCTGGATCAGTTAGTTATGGCCAAGGCCAGGCCCACCTACCCAAACATGGCCCCTGGGGGTCCACCTGTGCAGATGAGGGTCACCTGCAGAGAAGCAGATCATTATATGTTGCACAACTCCTGCAGGTCATGTCTGCCCCACTCAAAGAAAATAATCATTATCACATTTAAATGAATGCCAAATGAAATTTATGAAGCCAGCAGCCCCCAGTCCCATGGCAGAAGTGATAGGAAATGTCTTGCTGATGCTCTTGCCTGGCCAGATTTTAAATTAGGCATTTCTGACTTCTCATCCTTAGGAAGAACCCTAAACTAGTTGTATTGCTAGTTCTTACGGTCTCACAACCGGAGGACCTAACATGGAATCCCTAGATCCTAAGAGCCCTGCTTCCATCACAATAATGAAAAGTGAACTACTATTATTATTATTAGTTCCTAATAACTCAAAAGACTGCTTTCTCCTTGCAATAATACTGTACAAGGTAAGTAGGTTGTCAAGTTTCCTTTACTTTGGGTTGAAGTCATCAGGGTAGTCAAGGATCAGTTACTAATTAGAAATTCATATTGATGTTGTAGATGGGTACACTTGATAAATATAGGAATGGTGTCTTATTCATGTTTGTTTCTCTAGCAATGGTATAGTACCAGACATAGATGAATGAAATCACTAAATTTTGACTAGTTTGAAGACAAAAATTCCCAAAAAACATATACTGTGGTATTCATGCGAGAAGAAAAGTGTGAAAGAACCCATGAAAGAGAGAAATAAAAATTAGCAGCCTAAAAGGGTCAAAAAGCATTATTATTTCCCCTTAAGAAGAAATAAGAGTTGTAAAAACAATTACTGAAACATAGTATATAGTCTGTTTTCCACTGCCAAAGATACAATACCACAGACTAGATAAGCCGCAAAGGAAAAAGGTTTATTTTGGCTCATGACTCTGGTGCAAGGTCAAGGAGCCACATCTGGTGGTAGCCTTTCTCTGGCTGCCCTGAGCCAGCATGAGGCATCACATGAGGACCGCAGGGAGCACCCATGTGTCCAGGTCTCTTCCCCTCTTGTAAAGCCATCAGCATTCAATAGCAGGAGTTCCATGCTGATGACCTTATCTAATCCTAACCACCTCGAAAAGATCTCACTGCAAAACATTATAGTCAAGTTAAATTTCTGTTTTCTTAATACATGACAATGGGAACTAAATTTCAAAATGAACCTAGAAGGTGACAATAGCACCTCAGCACACACTAGACAGGAAATCAATAAACCAAAGAATCAAAATTGATTGATTTCGATTTACTTAGACAGCTCTAACCTTGTAATTGGCACTAACCAAGGACCCTTGGTCTCCTTGTGGAAGCAGACACGCAAATCAGTAATTATGAGATAGCATCATCAGGGATATAATAAAAGGAGTGACTGATGAAGATAAAGTCATTAAAACTTGTCCTTTCTCCGGCATTAGCAGAATCCCTAAGTATGCATTCCCCCCTGGCCATCTGCTCACAAAAGTGTGACATTTTTATTCCCCAAGTCTTTTGCAAGTCTGAGCTGCCTCTGCACTGCAGGAATCTCCAAAATTTAGCACCATCATCTCCTTCACCTTTTCTTTCTTTCACAGATAAACAAAAGCCAAGAAGAGATGCTTTGCCCCTTACATGACCTGAACGAAAACCAAGTTCCCTCATGCCCACTGCCTTAGAGCACAGTCGTAAGTCCTGCTATGGCAGCCCTGCTGCAGCGCTCAGCAGCATGTGCGGTGACAATAGATGCAGACATTGCGGAAGCACAACATATCACCTTTACTCTTCCTGCAAGGAGGGGAATGCCAAAAAACTAACTTTCTTATCTCTTGTCCCTCTCACAGCCATCACTCCATGATATGCAAATTGTCAGTTATAGTACACACAGTTTCCCCAGGGACTACTGTCATTTCTCTCAGGCAATGCATGTACAAGAATGTATCATACAAATCAGCTACTTTCTTCATTTACTTCAGAGTACAATGTAGCAGAACAAGTCCACGCAAGCAGACAGACTTAAGGTGTCTGGGATCTATGGCCAGCTCGGCAGTTGATATACTGTTCTTACTCCCTCTGCATTTAAGTCTGCAATTTGCAACACAGGGATAATGACATAGTACCTGTTTTTTCCCAATGCACTTGAAAGATCTTTGATAGAAAATTGTACACAAATGCAGGGAGTATTATCACAGGAAGACTTGAAAATTGCAAGTCCATTTATTCATCACTATTAAGCAGTCAACCAAACAATGATGTAGAAGAGAAAGCATTCCTCTCAAAGGCATCTAAAATCAAATATTGCCGAATGTGCAGCTTTTAAGAAAAACATATATGCAAATATATTCACTTTAATGCAATTCAAATTCATCAATAACCCACTTAGAGAAATCTTTTGCTAGTCATCCTGACTCTGAAAAAATGCATAAAATTCCTAATCTCAATAGTTTTTGAAAATACACAGTTTTTCCTCTCCAAAGGCTGCTCTGTGAATACTCCAGCTTATTGTACTAAAGCTGTTCTAAAACATAGAAATATTTCTGCTTCAATTTAGCGAATCTTGACATAATCAAACTTACAGTGCAATGGTGGACAGGCATCCATGCAGGGGCTTCCACTGAACAATTCTGGGCTGGGCATTTGCCTTGGTTTTGCTGCAAATAAGTAAAAATAATGTTATGTTCCATGTATTATGTACAACAATATATACCAGCTGGCACATTTATCATTGATATGTTTATTACCATATTTACTAGTGTTCCAGAAGCCTTTATTTATTTATTTATTTATTTATTTTGGTACCGGAAATCGAACTCAGGACCTTGTGCTTGCCAGGCAGGTGCTTGTGCCTCTGAGCTATATCCCCAGCCTAGCAGAAGCCTTTTAGGGTGTTTTTGTGGTGTAGTGCTGCACAAAACTGCTCTCATTCAAGCATAAGAAATTATCTTTTGTCTTTTTTTTATTGCTCTAAGAACTAGGTTTGGGGCACTAGGTTTTCTTAACAGCTGGCCCTCCAGGTCCCAGTGAGAACCATCCAAGAGTTCTCCTAACCCAGAGGCAAAACTGTTCTGCTCCCATCCAGGTTTCCAGACAACACTGATATATTCTGTAGCCTTAGGAGATCACTTGAGTAAGGGTATGCAAAGACTTATTTGTCTCCCCTTCCAGATTGGAAGCTACTGCTGGTGACTCTCTCAAAGGCATTTCATAGAACTCTAGAATTCTGAGTGGAAAGGATAGGTCTTAGAAGCTGTTCTTGTCAAACCACAAACTGAGAAGCAGAGAAATGAGACAATTTGCTCAAGGAGTCAGAGATTTAACATTGTAAGCCATTTTCTAACTTTTCTTTCTATGTAAGTAATTTGTCTCTAGTTAACATATTCTTATTGTAATTCCTGTAAATTCACTTCTAATTGGCCTTTTAGAAAGGAATGAAGTGCTTCCCTTTAACTAACAACACTGTTTCATCCTGGTAATAATGAGTAGTCCTACAAAGGAGAGGAGGACTTTTAATGAAACACCTTTTATTACTTTCATTCTATACTCGATGTTGATACAGGCGTAACTGCAATAATAATCATCATCCTGAAAACCACAACTGTGATTTATTGAGCTACTGTGCCAGGACAAATGCCACATAAATATAAATCATGTTTTAATCCAGTGTGGCCAGACAAAAATAATATTGGAAGGTAGGTATAGCTTTGGATTTCAATATAATACTCACATTAATATATTTGTAGAACATAGCAAAAGTTTTACCTTTCTTTTCTATAAAATGAAAATGTTACACTAGGTATATGATTCAATGTGAAGAGAAAAAAATGTTGAATTTATGCAGATCTTTCCCAAATTTCATATTCCTCCCATGAATTTAATGTGTTCCCTGTATCAAATGGGTTTACCTTGCCATTGAGAGACTCTATTATTCTGATTTACTGGATGACATCGGTTAGAACCTTAGAAGTACCAATAAGAAATGGGTACTCCTCAGGAAGTTTGAAAACAAACCACTAGACAAGATTGTCTAACAGAGCTTTCCACTTAAGTGTGATAGTGAAAACCAAAAATCATTTTATCCATCACTTCACTGCACTTATAAACAAGTTGAGATCTTCCATGGGTCAAGGGAACTGCCACAATAGATGGACAATTAAAGGTGTTTAAAATTCTCTTTTCTTAGGAGTTTTCATTCGCTGTCTTCAACATATTTTTAAACATCTAGAATATATGCTATAGCATGGAAGAGTTTGGGGTTTCCTTTTACTTGGCAGACTCTAAGTCCTTAGAAGGTCACTAGGGGAAATATTATAGCTTTAGATTAATTCTTTAGCCAAAAATTAGAAAGGAACATTAGGATTCCCCAGCTCTCTAAGAAAAAATCTGAGATAGAAGATTTTCCTAGATATAGAGCTTCCTGCTATTTCTCATTCATTTAATAATTTGCAGATTATTGATATATGACTTGACTAGGATTCAGAGTTCAGCAAAACTGACCCTGAAAAGGGTGTCCTTGATTAAGACAAAAAATATCATTATGTTTTGGTCTTTTAAAAGTAGATTCACCAGAAGAGGCCTAGAATAGCAAAAGCAATCCTGGGCAATAAAGGAAAGGCAGGAGGTATCACAATTCCTGACTTAAAATTATATTACAAAGTTACTATGATAAAATCAGGATGGTACTGGCACAAAAACAGACCGGAAGATCAGTGGAACAGATTAGAAGATACAGATACAACTATAAGCACACTCAGTCACCTTATCTTTGACAAAGGGGTCAAACATGTTCACGGGAAGAAAGATAGCCTCTTTAATAAATGGTGCTGGAAAAACTGGCTTTCCCCATGCTGAAGACTAAAGCTAGACCCAGGTCTTTCACCATTCACTAAACTAAAGTCAAAATGGATCAAAGATCTAAATATTAAAACAGAAACATTCTAATACATTTATTAGAAGAGAAAGTAGGTAAAAATCTTGAAGATATAGGGGTAGGCAGAGAGCTCATGAACAAAAACTAAACTATACAGGAAATACTTCAAAGAATCAACAACTGGAATGTCATCTTATTGAACAGTTTTTGCACATCTAAAGAAATCACCAATGGAGTAAAAAGAAAACCCACGAATGGGGAAAAAATTTTAGCCAACTGCCCCTCAGACAAAGGACTTCTATCTAGGACATATAAAGAATTAAAAGAAATCAGGCCTCCCTAATTCAAAGGCCCAATCCAAAAATGGGCATCTGAGATGAATACACACTTCTTTAATGAAGAGATATAATAGGGAATAAATACATGAAAAAATGTTCAACGTCATTAGTCATTCGAGAAATGCAAATTAAAACAACACTGAGATTTCATCTCACCCCAGAAAGAATGGCTATCATCAAGAAATCAACCAATAGCAAATGCTGGAGAGGCTGTGGGGAGAAAGGAACCCTACTCCACTGCTGATGGGAATGTAAATTGGTGAAACCACTGTGGAAATCAGTTTGGAGATTCCTCACAAAACTAGGATTGGGAGTCCCATTTAACCCAGTTATTCCCCTTCTGGGTATTTTCCCAGAAGAATTAAAGCCATCCTACCACAGCGATATATGTGCACCCCTGTTTATAGCAGAACAATTTGCTATAGCTAAATATTGGAAACACCCCAAATGCCCATCTACTGAGGAATGGATAAAAAAGATGTGGTATTTTTCTACAATGGAGTATTACTCAGCTATAAACAAAGATAAACTCAAGGCTTTTGTAGGTAAATGGATGCAAGTAGAGACCATATGCATAAATGAAATAAATCGGACCCAGATGGGTAAACATCATATTGTCTCCCTGGTGTATGAACCTGAAAGAATAAGTAAAAGTCAAAATGTACAATAGATGATAGGAAAGGGAAAGAAATTGCTCAAAGGAAGGAATGACTGGAATGAGGGAAAGAAGAAAAAAGAAAGAAGGCAAAATATAAATGAATATATATATATCTGGGATAACTGTACTGCTAATGTCTGATGGTATATTGAAAGGAACAGTTAATGCCTAAAAGTTTTTTATGTTCTGACCATCTGACCAATTTGGCACGCTTATATCTGGTAATCTGAGGAACTGATTTGAAGGCAACAATATGGAATGGAACTACCACAGTGAACTCCTTCCATCTTGTCTCATGAACCTCTATTATCTCTAATGCTTTATCTAATAACTATTTTCTTATTCTCTTTAATGGTTTGAACAATCTTCCATTCTCACATCTGGTAATCTGAGCAATGTAGTTGAAGATAACAATATTTAATATAACAACCACTGTCAATTCGTATTACTTTGTCTTGAAACCCTGCATCACTTTAAATGTTCTTGTTTTGGTTCATTTATGTTTGTGACATTGTATGCTGCTATTGTTCTTGTTTTTTATTTACTAATCTCTTTAAAATAAAATTTAAAAAAAAAGTAGATCCATGTCCAAGTCTCTCACTTTCTCAGTTGCCTTTTTCTGATTTTAACATTTTGACAGACATCTTTCTATAATATTCCAAGAAAAGTAGCCAAATGTGCTCACCATTGCACCTCAGATAGATTATAGAAAAATTTAATATAAAGAATTTAAACATTGAGAATATTTGGCTAAGAAAACTATGAAGTTTTCCCTCTCAATTTATCCCCAGGAAGAATGAGAAAGTTTTGTGCATTGAGAAGGCATGGAAAAATATATATGAGAATGCTTTGGAGTTTTCAAAGTAGTTACATCACCATCTAGCCATTTCATGCTCAGAAATAGTTTGTGGCAGGAGAATTGAGTCATCTAAATAAAATGTTGACCTAAATGTTCCATTCAAAATAGCATTTTCTTCTGGGAGCAGAGTAAGAACTGAAACATTCTGGTGTTTTACAATAAAATGATAATTTTCACAATAAGATGATTTTCATAATAATATGTTTTCTTTTTGGGTTGAAAAGCCTTACATGATATTGCTGTACACATTCATTTAACCATCTTTAATGTATCAACCATCTTGCCCATTCCTGAGGCAGGAGTAAAGGACAAGGAATGATTGGGGAAAACTGCACACCGGAATTGAAGTTAAAGGCAGAGTAAGCCAGAAACAACTTTATAGGGGAGATGCTTTCACTTTGAAATAAAGCTTTTATAAGGTGAAAAGGAAAGAGGATCTTCCAAGGTATAGGTGCACCACACACTATCTACAGTGTTAGGTCAAAATAGTTTCTTTGTTAAGAAAGCCCTCAAGGGGCTGGGGATTTAGCTCAGCAGCACAGTGCCTGCCTGGCAAGTGCAAGGTCATGAGTTCAATTCCAAGTACTGGGGAAAAAAAAAAAAAAGGAAAGAAAAGAAAGCCCTCAATTGTGGGTCCTGGCAACCTGATTTAAAGGGGGGAAAGAACAATTCTACAATAAACAACTGATTTTAACTTTTCCCCCTCACTTATCTCCAGTCTCTTAAGACTCCAAATAGGCACCAGGGTAGAATAAATCTGTTCCATCATGAAGTGGACAGAGATGGATACAGACCTGATCCTATAAAAACAGAAGACATTTAAGAGCTTAGTCTTTTGAGAAGCATTTCAGTGATCTTTCTTGTCTTTTTCTGAGATTTGCATATTTAATATGAATAAACAGAGGTCAGTTGGGTATAGCAGTATATACCTGTAAGCCCAGTACTCCGGGAGGCTGAGCAGGATAGTCACCTGTTCAAGCCCAGGCTACAACACTTAGTGATTTAGCAAGACTGTGTCTCAAAAATAAAAAATTAAAAAATTAAGAAGGGCTGAGAATGTAGTTCAGTGTGAACAAAGGCCCTGGGCTCAATTCCCAGTGCTAGAAGAAAAAAAGTTAAGAGAACTTTCCAAAAATTAAAAAAAAAAAAAACTTTTCGGAGTGCCTCTAAGACATCACTGCTGTAGATATAGAAACACGATGGACACTATAAGCACATAAGTGTATAACATATATAAACACTCTTTGTATGTATGCAACAATGATTTATTTGGGCAAAATAAAGGTATTCATACAGGTAGTTTCCATCTTCCATTATATAATTCTGATCAAAATATTAAAGAAAAAGAGGAAACCAAATTTTCACAGCTATAAAAGTCTGATATAGGGAAAAACACAGGCAAAAGTTGCACATTAGAAGCTTTAAGCCCTATGTTGTGATGCAAGTGAGATGCTAAGGAAAGTGCTCTAGAAAACGTATGTAATTTTCAAAAGAAATAATGATGGGCCAGTTTCAGGAGTCTGATCCTATAAGAGTTAAATGGCTGGAGATTTAGAAAAGAGAGGATTTCTTAGAAGCTAAGAAGTCTCACTTTCACCTGCAATTATTAAAAGAAGTGCCAATGGGTCTGCATCTAGAGCTGGATGTAATGGTGGTGGGTATAGGAAGCTGATACTAGGACCTAATCTGAGAGGTTTCACCAGGAAGATAGCATGGAAAATTGGTTATTGAGTCTGATGAGGTGGCATTGTTTGAGTCAACCCTGCACTTGCAGACTTTGTCAAGGCAGAAGAGCAATTCTGTAAATGTGGTGTCTTCTAAGACAACTTTCTGTGACTTCTGTGAACCCCAAGACTAGGGAAAATATCACCCACTTTATAAGAGATTTAGTCAGAATGACCCCCTCCCTAAAAAAAGAAATTTCCAAAGAACCACAAAAGACCCTTTATGACAAAAAAATCTGAAGCTACACCAACTGGATTAAAACCTCAGAAGCACCATTTACTAGTTAGATGATTCTGGACAAGTTGTTGAACCTTTCTTTGCCTCAGTTACGTAAGAGTAAAGAAGTTAATATGGTAAAGCACTTGGAACTACTTCCACACATAATCAGCACTCTGTAAGGACCTGCAGTTTGCTTTGTTTTTGTTCTTCCTATCATTATCATTATGTGCCAGGCTCAGAAAGTAAAAGGCACAATGTGAATTCAGTAAAAAATTTTCTGCTCCCTTTTCGTTATTTCCCTCTCATGCTCCAAATTTGGAGGCTTCAATAATCAACTGTTAAATAGGGAAGGATGAGAAAAGACATCAGGTAGCAGATATCTTTTGTCACTGATGGACAGTGTTTACTACACTATAGCCATAATTGTTTTATTTTATGGTTAGGTATTGTTAAACCTCTTCCTGTGCCTAAATTATTAAGTTAACTTTTCTTCTCTCACTTTTTTCCCAATACAGATACATTACCTGAAGATTGTATAATAAAAGATAATCTTCGATGTGGGAAGTATTTGGAATTTTTATTAATATTTGGGGATGCACAGTTCTGATTACTAAGTTGAAACTATATTTGTGGTTTTCACTGACCATAGGTTTTTATTTTCTTTTCAATGAATGGAAAATCATGAAAAGTCATAGAACTACTACAGCTTTCAGTTATTAAGCAAGGACCCCAACACAATTCACTGTAAGGAAACAATGGGAAATCCAAAATAAAGTGCTTCATATGATACGCCATGAGTCTTCCTCATTCAAAGTATCAATTAGCAAAGCAAAACACTATAATAGTGTCCATTTTTTCATTTAGTTTGGGCTTAATACATATTTCTCAATATGTAACTTTATCCTTTTTGGGGCTTATCTTCCACTTGTTCCCTTTTATATTCTCAGGTTTCAAAAGATGTTTAAAATAAGTTGACCTAATTTAATTCTGAGAAAATCTTTACTAAGACTAAAGCCATGCTAGAGTCATGCCTCTGCCTCTTCTATAAATGAAGAAAATGCTGCTGACCTATTCTCTGCAGGATGCTGAGAACAAGGGCTTTTCAGTGGACACTGATGGTGCTGAGTCATCTTCACACTTTCCAAAATCCCTTGTGACTCTAAGAAAACACCTGCCCAGGTTAGTAGAGGTACAGTCTGTGGCTGACTAATGCGCAAGAGGAATATTATTAAAATAATATTCGAGGTAGAGCAATATGGTAGCCAAGATCGTCCAGTGAACTCTCCCTACAAACACACCCAGTAGGACAGTTCACACACCAAAGTACCAGGCAAGAGCTAAGGAAATCTAGTGAGAGATCATCCTGCCTGCTTTTAGTGTAATAAAACACAAAGACAAATTGAAGGAAGCAAGAAAGAAAGAGTTGTCTGTATCGCTCCCTCCCCCAGCAGACTGGCACAGAGAGAGGTACTTCCTGCTGGGAATAGAGAACTAAGTCCAGACCTAGTTTAGACTTCAAACTCAGTAGAAGGCATACCAAAATGAAACTCAGGACTGACAAAAGCCCCAGATTCCCTACTACCAATCCACAGACTAAGCTGCTGGAACTGGTTTGGGCAAAGTCACAAAGAGATTACTTCAAACTCTTCTCCTCCAACCTGAGGCAGCAGAGCAGGGACCTCTACCCCTTCTGGACAGTAGGACATAAAAGTAGCACAGACTTTTTCTTAGAGCCCAGTGCCAGGCCCAGCATGGTAAGATCAAGCAGACAATAAAAACAGAAGGGCCCTATACAGGACAGCTTTTGCAGAACCTCTAGACCTGGTAAAAGAGATCTCTACACCTGTAAAACAGACCCAAGTTTTGAGCCAGGTGTGGTGGGACACGCCTATAATCCCAGCACCCTTGGGAGGCTGAGGCAGGAGGGTCAATGTGAGTTCGAGGTCTCTTGGGCTACAAGGTGAATTCAAGACCAGCCTGAATTGCATAGTGAGAACTTGCCTCAAAAAGAAAAACAAAACAAAAAAAAAAAACAACTCAAGTTTTGGCTCCATCAGTCCAGCTTTAGAGCTAGTCTGGGGAACAGCAGCCAAGAGACAGTGCAGGTTCTTTCAACTGTAAGACCCAGGTGAAACCAAGTTTAGCACCCATATTGGTTGCCAAGAGACTAAATCAACCACCCACTAAAAAGTAAAAGTTAAAAATAATTATACAACTTCATTGTAAAATGAGATATCAAAGATGTAAAACTGTAAAATCAGATATAATAAATTCAAAATGTAGGGAGAAATGGAAAGCAACTGGGGAACTTTTATAAGTGGATTTCTCTTCTTTTGCCCATTTGTTCCTCTTATGTTTAAGATGTTCAGTTATCATCCTTTGAAAATAGCTTGTTATAGTTAAAAGATGTTTTTGCAAGTCTTGTGTTAACCAGAAAGCTAAAATCTAATATATATATACAACAAAAACAAAAAATTAAGCCACACTACTATAGTATTTCACTTCACCTACAAAGAAAACTAAAAAGAGAAAAAGGAAAGAATGGAACTACAATATTAGAAAACACGTCATAAAATGGCTACAGTAAGACCTTACTCATCAATAATTACCTTGAATGTAAATGAATTTAATTCTCCACTTAAAAGCATAGAGTGGCTAAATGGAAGTTTTAAAAAGAGCCAACTACAGTAAGTGTTGCTTACAAAAAATTCACATCACCTCTAAGGAGATACAGATGGAAAATGAAGAGATGAAATAAGATATTCCACACATATCAAAGTCAAAGAAAAACTAGAGTAACCATACTGATCCTATATTATACAAAACAGACTTTAACAATATCAAAAGCAGTAAAATCAGACAAGGAAACTCATAATACAGTGGTGAAAAGATCAATTTGGCAAGAAGAAATAATTATTTTAAAGATATATACACCCAGTATTGGAGCATCCAAGTATGTGAAACAAGTATTATTAGACCTAAATGAAGAGAAATACTCAAATACAGTAACAGTTGGGGACATTAACACACCACTTTTCACAATGTACAAATCATCCACATAAAACTCAGCTAAGAAACATCACTGTTAAATTGTACTCTACACCAAATATATGTAACAGACATCTATAGACTATTGCTTCCAGCAGCTGCAAAAATACACATTCTTGTCACTGGCAAATGGAACATTTTCCAGAATAGACCACATGATAAACCACAAATCAGTTCTCAGAAACTTTTTAAAATGGAAATCATACCAGGTATCTTGTGCCTAAAGACAGAAAGCAGCAAGAAACCTTTGAAAACCATACAAACACTGGGAAATTGGACAACTTACTTTTGAGCAACAATCAAAAAGGAAAAAATCAAGAAGGAAATTTAAAATCTCTTGATACAAATGAAAATGAATATACAACATGGAAAATTTATGGACTACTGCAAAATAAGTGTTAGTATGGAAGTTTATAGCAACCAATGTCCACATCAAAAAAGTAGAAAGATCTCAGATAAGCAATGTATTATTGAATCTCAAGATATTAGAAAAACAAGAATAAACTAAACACTAATTTATCAGTAGAAAAGAAATAAAACCAGAGGAGAAATAAATGAAATGGAAACTAAAAGAACAACACAAAAGACCAATGAAATAAAGAGCTGGCTCTTTGCAAAGATTAACAAAATAAATAAAGCCTTAAGTAAAGAGAGAGGAGATCTAAATAAATAATAGCAGAGATGAAAATGAAAACATTACAATTGATACCACAAAAATACCAAAGGTCTTTAGTAATTATTATGACCAGTTCTATGCCAACAAATTTGATAATCTAGAAAGAACGGTATTATGGTTTGGATCTAAAATGTCTCCAAAAGGTTCATTTATTCAGAGGTAGGGCATTTTAAGGTGATTGCAATGTAAGGATTCTAATCTCATCAGTGGATTGATCCACTGATGGGTTCATAATTTCATGGCTTCACTGGGATGTAATGAAAATTTAGGTGTTGTGCCTAATTGAAAGGATAAGATCATGGGTTATGACCTTGGGGACTATCATCTTGTCCTCACTCTGTTTCTCCTGCTTTCTGGCCCTCTGTCCTTCCTAGCTGCCATGATGTGAGCAGCTTGGCTCCACCATGCCCTCTCTGACATAATCCTCTCTGCACCACAAGTCCATTAAAGCAGAGCCAGTTAACCATGACCTAAAACCTCTTAAATGTTGAGCCAAGCTAAATCTTTCTTCCTTAATTTGTTTTTCTCTGATATTTTGTCACAGCAATGACAGGTGGACTAATATAAATGGAAAAATTCCTAGTCATGTGTACCTTATCTTATGAAGACTTAATCCTGAAGAAACAGAAAACTTGAACAGATGAATAACTAATAATGGGATCAAATAGTAATATAAATCCTTCCATCAAAGAGACACTCAGAAATAGATGCCATCATTGTTGAATTCTACCAAACACTGCAAAAAGATATAATACCAATTCTATGCAAATAGAAATAAAAGAGGAAGGAATTCTTCCTAATACATTTGGTAAGGCCAGCATTACCTTGATACCCCAACCAGATAATGACAAAAATGTAAACCACAGGTGTATATGCTTGATGGACATAGATGCAAAAATTCTCAACAAAATATTAGCAAACCTAATCAAACAGCATATTGGAAAGTTTACTTATCATGATCAAGTGAGATTCATGCCAGGGATACAATGATGATACACTGTATTCAAATCACTAACTACAAGACAACACATCAATAAATTGAATGACAAAACCACATGGTCATCTCAATTGATGCAAAGAAAGCACTGGATAAATTTCAAAATCCCTTCATGATAAAAAATCACTGAACAAAAGCCTGCAAGGAATGTACCTCAACATAATAAAAGCCAAGAAAAACAAGCTGGTAGGTAAGATTATATTGAATAGAGAAAATCTGGGTGCTTTCTCTGTAGGATCTTGAACAGGACAAAAATGCCCACTTTTATCACTTGTATTCAATATTGTGCCAGAGAACCAGAAAAATTTGACAAGAGAAAGACAAAAAGGTCATTCAAATGCAAAAAAAGAATTGAAACTGTTACTGTTTATGAATGACATCACATTAAATATAGGAAACCCCAAAACACCACCAAAAACTATTAGAATCAATGCACTGAGAAAAATTGCAGGATATAAAAGCAACATACAAAAGATCAGTGGTATCGCTATATGCCAATGGTAAGTTATATGAAATAGAAATCAAGGGTGCAATAGCTACCAACAAATTCCTAACAATGAATTTAACCAAACCAGCAAAAGATTTCTACCATAAAAACTGTAAAACATTGGTGTAAGAAATTGAAGATGACACAAAAGATAGAGAAACATCCCACATTTATAGATTAGAATCAATATTGTTATAACATACATACTACCCAAAGTGATTTACATGTTCATTGTAATTCCTATCAAAATACCAATCCTGTTCTTCACAGAACTATAAAAAATACTCTAGAATTTATATAGAACATTAAGAAAAAACTGGATAGTCAAAGCCATCTGAGCAAAAACAACAAAGCAGGAGCCAATCTGATACTTAGTTCTAAACATACATAAAGTTGTAGTGATCAAAATAGTATGGCATTAGGGGCTGGGGATTTAGCTCAGCGGCAAAAAACGCCTGCCTGGCAAGCGCAAGGTCGTGAGTTCGGTTCCTGGTACTGGAGAAAAACCAAAAAAAAAAAAATATATAGTATGGCATTGACACAAACTGACACATAGAACAACAGAAAACAAGAGAGACTCTAGAAGAAAACTCATGTATCTACGGCTGACTTTTTTTTTTTTACAAAACTGCTAAGAACACAAGTTGGAGGAAACACAATCTATTCAAAAATATTGAAAAAAATGGATATTCACAGGTACAAAGATGAGACTGTCTCTAACTCTCACCTGTTACAAAGATAAAGTCAAAATACAGTAAAGACCTAAATTTAAAGCCTGAAACTATGAAACTACTAGGAGAAAACACAGGAGAAATGCTTCAAAACAATAGAATAAGCAAGAGTTTTTTGTCCAAAATTGAATTATTACTTTACAAACTTAATTGCATTAGAATATTATAAAAATGATATTACAAAACTTAGTTTTATAAAATATTTTAAATGCAACTAACATTTACATGTTGTTACAGGGGCCAACAAATAAGACAAAGAATGGACTATAGTAGTACTAACTTCCTTGTAAGAAAGAAATTTTGGACATTATCTACTACTCCAGTCAATGAATATTCTTCACTGGAATATCTTACTGATTATATCACAAACTACAAAATCTTATGAAACATAAAAAGCTATGATTTAGAAAATAAGCTACTTTTTGCATCCAAGCATATTTAAAAGTATTATGTTAAGATAACATTTTCAGATTAATAAATTATCAGCTAGTGAAAAATATCTGAAATTTCCAGACCCAAAAAGAGGTCAAACAATGAGTGACAGAGGTGTCACTCAGAAACAAGATCAGTGCAATTCACTTTTTTTCTCACTGCTATCATAAAGAAAAAGAGTAAAGAGATTTACTTGGTTTAATTCTTCCTGAAATTTGTAATTAACTACATGAGAAAGTGGACAATTACAGTATTTCCAAACAATAAAGAATTTTAAAGTTGAGCTTTCGATAAGACATAATTACAACCTATTACATATGCAATCATGTCAATTTTGTTTTTGTGATCAGCTTGTATTTCAAAACATGCATAAACATTGGACAATCTAAAAATACACATGGAATGCCATCATTTTAAACTTAGATTTTTCTCTTACAGGATTTTCTCAGGTACTGTACTTAAAATTCTGGCAAAGCCTAACACGAAGAAAGAAGTCAATGGATACTACTTCAGTATGTGCTCTGTCTTTTTGACACCTATGAATATGTATTTTAGGATAAATGTTAATCAGTGAAGGAATGTGCAGGTTTTTGTAGATCAGGTGCCATAGACAACACCAAGCAGTTATCCGAGAAGAACTAGCAATTAGATCTGTCCTCAATTTAAATAGAACTGCAGATTGTGGAAGTAAATTACATGTGTATTAATCGAGGACAGTTTTATTTTAAAATACTAGCAAGAACACACTGTGAAATCCTTGGCAATTCCTAACAAAGACTAGGGAGGAAGAATTTATTTCTCTAAAAAATGTATATTTTCATTTATGATTTCTTCAGCAAATTATTTTCAAAGATCTTATCATCAAGAATAAATTTCCCTTTTATTACCTCTTGGTATAGAAGAGGTAAGCTAAAAACAACTAATACTCTATGAGCTCTGTTTTTATACAACAACAAAGATTTCTGATGCTTCAGATAAAAAATGGTATGATTTGTATTTTGAAGTTTTACTTTTTGATATTTGTTTTTTGAAATGCAATTAAGTGGTCTTCAAGGAGAATCTCTATTGCTGACTATATTGCTGCTTGGGAAAATGGTATATTTGGTTATTCTGAGTCATTTCTGTCTAGAGGTCTCAAGGGAATAGTTTCAAGGGAATATTTGAAAGTACCTAAAGCTTTTAACATCCTCTCAGGGATCCTTTTCCATAGTGCTGGTGTCATCTCTGGCTAGTTGGACAAATTCCAAGTAATAATTATTGTTGTAGACTACTAAAGTACCGTTTGGAGGTTACTTGGGGTACAGCCATTTGATGATATGGATACACTTTGTTATCTGCAATGCAAACTAATACAAATAGGCAGAATTTCTGTGAACCCCTCCCTAGATACATTTGTATCCTGAAACTGAATGCAGTTGCCTGAATACAGTAACCCTATCATAAAATATTAAACTTTTATCCAATTCCTTCATGACCTGATAACTTACAGAAAAAAATCACTTTGAAACTATATACTGTACACTTTGAAACTATACACAGTGGGGCCTGGGAATTTAGCTCAGCGGCACAGCGCCTGCCCGGCAAGCGCAAGATCCTGAGTTCGATCCCCGGTACCGGAAAAAAAACAAAAAACAAACAAAAAAACGGAAACTATACACATATAACTTACAGAAAAAATCACTTTGAAACTGTACAGCGTTCTGACAAACTTAAATATTCTTACAAGTAAATATACACCAATAATAAAAATACTATTTATCTTTATAGTATATGGATGATAATATATTTTATCCATATGACAAAGTCAAGCCATTTTCTGCAAAACAATTTTAAGCATTATGTCATATTAAACCACTAAAAAGTTAAAGGAATTTGAGTTGACAAGCTTGTATCAAAATGAAACTCTGATTTAATTGCTTTAGTCTTTGCTTAATAAAAATATGCAACTGGCTTGTACCTATTTTTGGGTTTAAATTCTAGCAGCTTAGATTTTTTAATCACAATAGGCTGTTTTATCAGCTATATGATCCAACTGCCAAGTTTCTTGGTATGTCAGAGGACTTTCACCTCTTCTAGTCTATTTTGTTTTATCTAAAATGACATTTCAAATGTTAAGGCCTAGCAAGTATTCACAAATTAGTTCACCATTTGCTTGTGTCTCAACGGAAGTCTATCATGACAGTACAAAGATTTCTTTTACAACTATGTATTGTGAAGTATACATTATATATATGTATGTATATGTGCTTATATACATATATATATGCATGTTTAAATATATAACAACATGTGCAGATAATTGTGCATATAACTTAGAAAATATTTCATCCAGGCCAGGGATATAGTTCAGCAGCATAAGCTCCTGCCTGGCAAGCGCAAGGTCCTGAGTTCGATTTTTGGTACAAAAAAATAAAAAATAAAAAAGAAGAAGAAGAAAAAGAAAATATTTGATCCATTCATTTATTTATTTATTTAACAATAAAATATACATCAGTGTCTATGAAATAATCCATAAACACAGTATATTTGCCAGTGCCATGCTAATTGGTTATCTATAATTCTGACCAAGAGCATTTTTTCTCCTCATGGAGTTCACATTCTAGAAGGAGATAAGCACATGTAAAATCTAATTGTACAACTAAAGCCTATAATAAAGACACAGTGAGAATACAGAGCATAGTGTGCTAGTGCAGTATCAAGAACATTATTTACAGAGGATTCTACATTTGAGCTGAGTCTTAAATGTTAAAAAGAAATTTATTAGACATGTATCAGGCTAAGAAGTTGAGAGATATCCCAGTCATAGGAAAAAGTAGGTACAAAGAACTAGGAGGATGGAATTTAGTTTGGAGGGTAAGGCATAAAGGGAGGTGAGATCTGAGAGAGGAAAGTTAGGTAAGGGCTAGAACACACAGCACTGTGAGTGCCAGGTGGAACAAAGCAGACCTCATCCTACAGGACAGTAGGTCCAAACTTTAATGTACAAACCAATTAGAGATACAAATTGACTATAGATCTCATTAAATCCAGGTTCTAATTCAGAGGGTCTAGGATGGAACCTGAGACTCTTCATTCTAACAAGGACTAAGGAAATGCTATCACAGCTTGTGAACAGAACACACTTTGGGTAACAAGGCAATAGGAACAGGGAAACATTGAAGGATTTTAATCAGAGTTCATATATATTCATATACACATTTTAAAGGAAAAGCCCATTTAACAACATGGACAATGTATAAGGGTAGGAAGACAGAAATATAAGGAAAACTAATAAAATAAGACTGAACCTGAAAGTAAGAATCTGCAAAGGACCACTGGTAGTAGGAATGTAAATAAAACAGATTAAGGAAATAAGATGAATAGATATTGGACTGTTTGGGTTTTAGGGAAAAATAATAAAGAACAGACATTTTTTTCTAACCATGATAACTGGGATAGTGGCATACTTTCCACCAAGCATAGAATGCAGATTCATGCAGGGAGAACTCCAGAGGGTAGACACTTTTCTGCCATTTTTGATTTAAATTTGCTTAATGTGTAAAAAGAATTCCAAATTCTAAGAATTTAGTAATTACTGTCAAATTAATTTATCATAAAATCTGTTGTCTTCTAAAAGTTAGTTCAAGAACTGAATTACTTAGATACAAAAAAAATGAGTATGTGTGGGTGGGAATACTAGAATAGGTATGAGGAGCAGGTGCTATTTTCATAGAATTTCTAATCTGGTACTAATTTTTATGCACATTGGAAATGAAAGTGAAAGTTAAAATATTTTGGTATCTCCCTTACCAGTAAAGACCTATAACCCTGGGAAATACCATCCATTGAAGCCAGAATAAATCCCCATTATCATGACTACACACATAGAAATTTGTAACCAGAGTGATAACAGGCTAATTGAATTAATGATATCACTGTGAAATTTATCCTTAAGTGTTAGATTTCCTGAAATGAAAGAGAAAGAGAAGGTAAAATGGGAATATTCACATCTACTGAGTATTGTCTATACGTATGCAAACCTGCTACATAAACCCTGTGTCTGGACTGTTCTTCATGAAAACCTTCACAAAGCCATTCCTTTTAAAGCTTCTTAAAAGAGGCCTCCTCTGTGTACCTCATCTAAAATAACTCATTCGTCTTCATTCATCATTTTATACTCCATTTGTTTACTATGTTTTAAGTTACAGAAGTTATTACTAATTTAAATTATGTTTATTCTTTGTGTGTCTGTTAACAGCCTGTATCTTCACTCTATAGGCTCTGTAAAGTCAGGGGCCTGGTCTTATTTTATTCACTGTTCCATTCTCTACTGTGCAAAAGAATGCCTGCCACATAGTATGCACAGAGTAAGATTTGCAGAAGATGTTAATAATACATTTAACCCTCATAATAATCTTTTGGGGCACCAAAGAACTTGTAATTGGCAGAGTTAGGACACCTTAATGATCTGACCCGAAGGCTGCAACTATAAATGCTATGGTGTTCTAACACTGTAATTCAAATTTGGTGGTGGATGATTGTTATAGTTCAACTGCCCCACACTCAGATATCTCAGGCCAATTATCATAAAATTAGCACATATAGACATAGCTCTGATTTTCTCCACCATACAGTAACGCTACTGGAAATAAAATGTTTCCGGGCTAGGGATTTAGCTCAGCGGCACAGCCCCTGCCTGGCAAGCAAGATGTTGTGAGTTCAATTCCCGGTACCAGAAAAAATACAAAAACAAAAAAAAAAGTCTCAACTTACACTAGAGTTTCCTGTTTCAAATAATTACTTCCATTCTGTAATATAAGTAGGATTTCATATTTTTCAAATATATAAACTGCTTTATTTCTGTACAAATAACCCAAGTACTAGCAAGCTCACTTTATTAATCCCAATTCATCCTTGAGAAAATAAGTCTCAGACAGAATAAATTGAGTTGACTTAAGATTATTAGTATAATGAATTGAAACCCCAAGACTATATTTCCTGAATTTTGATCCAACACACATTTCCAAATTGCCGTTGGTGGAATATACATAAATGCAATGAGACAGTTCTCTCAGGCTGCTATAATCCTGAGTAATCTGCCCTAAGAAAATCTTATCTACAAACATGTGGATGAAGTAAGGATAAATAATGAAAAAAAGCGATGAATTCTTTCGTATTTTACAAAGGGAGTTATATGAGTTATTTAAATTTTGGGTAAAATACATTTTTGAATATGATCTGACTTGCAAATTTTTATTTGCATGTTTTTCCTCTGTAAATCTACATTTGTCTCATAAAAATTACTTTTAAAGATTTTACAAAAAGACAATCCTTTAAAATCTATAGCACTTCACAACACACGTGACTTTTACATGCAGAACCAAAGAGGCTATGTGAAATATCATTCTGGTGAAAAGGTTTATTAAGACACGCAGTTATTACAGTTGTATTAAGAGATGATTAGTATGATTCATAGGCTAAAATTTCATTCCATTTCTAGAAGTTTACTTTTATAAGATATAGATATGTATCCAAGAAACTACAAATCTACAATTAGTTTTGAGTAATTTTAATTAAATATTAAGTGGGTGTATTATTTTTACTTATTTAGATATTTAAGTAGAAGGGGAAATTTCCAAAATACACTTCAATGGTATGTTTTAACTAAGTAATAACCTTGACATAGTTCAAACTGAAGATGATGGAATTGGATAGGATTGCTGTATTAGAGTCCTAAGAACCTGAATTTGAATCTCCAGTATGAAACTTGTCAGTTGTGTAAATGTTCTTCACCTTTAAGATCTTCCTTCATTTGGGTTCATTCAAAGGATAAACAAGATGAATATGATTTATGAAGCTGAATGAATAAAATTTATGAAGTTCCTTTAATATCCCAAACATTACATTTACAAAAATGAGAAAAACTAGACATGGGTCTGTCACATGAAGAGAGAGACACAGAAAATAGTTGCACAAATTACGAATTGCACTAAGAAATTATGAATTTAGTACACCTTAGTACACCTTCATATTTCTAATATCACTGAATCTTTAAAATAACCCTGTGAGATAGGTGCCCTTTTATGAATGAAGAAACTATAGTTCAGAGAAGGTCATCCAAGTAGTGAAAGTGGAAACTATTGTGTTTACTGGAAAGGTATACTGATGGCAAAGGGGAATGCTGCAGAAGATAGAAGGGAACTCAAAT
This sequence comes from Chinchilla lanigera, assembly GCF_000276665.1. Lineage (NCBI taxonomy): Eukaryota > Metazoa > Chordata > Mammalia > Rodentia > Chinchillidae > Chinchilla > Chinchilla lanigera. Next base: position 7,667,669 of record NW_004955414.1, on the reverse strand, counting down.
CAGGGGAATTGTATGGGCAAACAGGGATTTGGAACCAGTGTTGATAATATATGAAAAGCCCATTTCCCTTAAAGTAATACAAATGCCATCATCCTGAAATTTATGGCTGGGCCTGTTCCAATCTGTGCATTTCTTGAAACTTGTTACTTATCTCAGACACCTTACATCTCAACTACATTTAACTTCCTTTCTTCAAATATCCAATTCCTAGTCATACTGTCTCATCCTCCCCAGGGATTTGCCTGGAATGATTTTACTACCCCATTGTGCCCTCCATTCTTACAAATCAGATTAACTGCCACTTTTTCAGAGGTCTTCTCTGATATTTATCTCTGTCTGCCCTGCAACACAGCCAATTAGATTCCTCCTGTGTTCCTATGCTCATCTCTACAGCACCCTTCATTCACCTCCTCTTCACATGTCCCTATTTCCACAATTGGTTATTTTTCCCATTAGACTACAAGTTGCATTGGATAGATTGTTCACTGTATCTCCGTGCCTTCTAGTATGTCAAGCACATAGTAAACATTCAATAAATACTTGTTGGATAACTAAAATGAGTGGATGGATATCTTGCTTCTGCCACAGGACCTAATCCATCTATATGTCTGCACGAATAAATAGCTTTCTCTATGAGTACAAGACCACTCATAAAAGCATTTGTTGCCTAGGTGATTGTTTCATTTCCTTGACATAAAGATGTGGTGTAAAATGAGATGTATTTTAGCTTCCTAAAAAACTATAGTTGTACATATTTCTAGTGTGAGTCCATTTCTAAAAAGAAAACGTGCCTCTTTTTTTCTATTTAGATTATCAAAATGATACATGGTAGCCTTGATAAAAATATCTTTCACATGTCCAGCAAAAACTTGTATTTCCTTTCAGAAATTCTAAGTTTCTTTAGTTCTTGTAAAAGACTGTGGGTTGCCAGAGGCAAAGAGTAAAATTATATTTACAGAACTGATGTAGTGTTAATAACATCAGTAAAAGCTTCTTTACTGCTGTCTGGTCCACTTTTCATCTGATACTTGAATTTTATTATGCACATTAACCTGTTAACATATTAAAAGTTAATAGTGTCATCATTTATTAGTAAATTAGAGTAGTAATTTAACAAATATATTACAGTTTTATTTGTGGATTATCTTTCTGAACTTTTAAAAACATCTACAAGTATGATTAATAGCTATCTGGAGTGATAGTAATGTATAATTCACCTAATGTAACTTTGAGATGCTTAGTGAACCAGAGTAATTTTATTTGCAGAATAATTACCAGAGTAATTTTACTTTCAGAATAATTTTAGATTAGAAATAAAAACTGAGGCATCTCAAAGATATAATAAAATATACTCATTTTTATAGAGAAATTGGGCGATGTCCATATGCCTCTGGGTGCCCAGTCACAGAGTTCAGATTTATTTTGATTTTTCATAGTTCCATATTTTTCTATTCTTATTTCAAATTCTATATACTAGTGCATATGATACTTGAGAATGCTATCTCAATAAAAGAAAAATTCTATGGATTGCTTTTATTTCATTAAATTTAGTCCAGAACAGTCCTCCCCTTTGGATGCAGACAGCAACTGTTCCGGGTTCCCATCCCCCTTCATGGTTCCAGCCCAGTGCTGAGCGCTGTTGTCTTAACTTCAGAGTCCAGAAAAGGGGTCTGTAATGTTCAGTGAAATAAATCAGACACATGAGCTGGAGTCATATCAACACTAATTAAAAATAACTAATAAGTCCTTTTATATTGCCATTATTCAGTGGTATTTCTCAATGTTTCATAATATCTTCATCCATTAATCCTCTTACAACTATTCTTAAGAATGTGAAGCAAAGACATGAAGAGGAATTTATTTCTACAGTGCATATAATAAAGAAGAATGAGAGGACTCAGAACACAGAGGTCTAGGAGGATCCAAGAAAACAGTAAATCCTTTCATGCCAAGGCAGAAGGAAAGAAGGAACCAAGACACTTTATCAGTGGAAGTATTTATGTTTCATTGCCACCAGAAGCTTTGGTAGAATCATGGTCACCTGCAATACTGAGATGTGTCATAGGGGTTGGAGATTTAGCTCAGTGGCAAAGCGCCTGCCTGGCAAGCACAAGGTTGTGAGTTCAATTCCTGGTACTGGAAGAAAAGAGATGTGTCATAGATTAAGTGGAGTCTAGGACAGATCAGGATAGCTGATAGTCTCAGTCTCAGATAAAAGTTTTACACAAGTAGGACAGCCAGAGCTGCCACAGGGACTTAATGCTGGAGAAGAAAGAGAAGAGGTTGAACAGAGATCGAATTAAAATTTCCAAATTGTTTGAAAGTTTCATGTCAAAGAGTCCCAGGAAAAGGGAGCAAGAGCATGCCAGGTACATGAGCACTCAGGGATAACACAGTGAGCTACCAATGGTGGTGAGTGAAAGGGTCACATTTGTAGGTTGAAGTCCTCCAGCAAGTCTTACTTCTTTATGAATCTGTCATGCTTATTTACCATTTAAACACTATAATGTAACTTTTTGGTGAATATATTTTTCTTTTCAAAATGATATAAATGATACTTCAGCAACATTCATGAATATAACTAATTTAGAAAATTCATGAAATTTCTTAAGAGTGTCCTCTTGAATTATATAATTTATATGACAAATCAAAATGCTGGAAAGACATTTACCTCTTATACACAATTTAAAGCAGAGGAATATCTTACCTTTTGCCTGTACCTGTGATTGCTAATACCTTGATATGTAAATATAAAAGATATTTAAATTATGTTATACAAAATGAAGGAACTTGGATCTCAATGTTGATTTAATAGACTTCCAGTTTTGACTTCTAACTAATAACTTTTCATAACTTATTTTAAAGTAGTAGTCATATTTTATAGCACTTGAAATGATAAGTTTAAAACAATTATAAAGCACACGTAAGTTAGATTTGACAGTACTCTCTCAAGAAATTAACACCAAATGTAATACTTCAAGAAAGGTAACACATAATAAAATAGTCTCTTCTCTAGATTACATAAGGAAATGTCTTTCCTATTTAGCTTTTTAAAATTTTGTTTAGTATGTTTTATTTATGGAATTCACTGGGAAAAGTAACTGAGATTTTTCTTTACATTAAAATAATGTATCTTGTAATTTAGAAACATGTCAAGCAGTCCAACTAGAAGTTTCTAGGTGTTAAGTTCGCTAACATCAACAAGGCTGCCATGTGATTGTAGATTCTTTGAGACTACATTCATTAAGATAATCTAGAATTTAATTTATAGAAGTAAGATATTTAACATATGATGGGGCACTTAGTTTGTGGCTTCAAAATTAAATAATCTTTTTTTAGTGGTAAAAAGAGATCACAGTGGGAAACACACACTTCCTGAGTCTCATGCCCTAAGGTATTGATTTTGTCATGTTTAATGGATATTCAGTCAATGTGAAATACTGTAAGATATGGATCAAATTAACTCATGATATGCTTACATGCAAAATGAAAAGGCAGTTAATGAACAAGTGTCTTTTAATTAGTTTTTCTCTAAAAATAACAGTACTTCTATTCAAATAATCAGTGTTATGAAATTTAAAAGCACTATTTAGAACTGATGAAGAATAAAATGATTTTCAAAATTTTTCTGTAAAATAAATCCATAAAAAAACTACTTATTCACATTATTCCATTGTCACTTTTATTTGCTTCTAATCAAAGTAGGGGGAATCTCTTAAAACTTAAATATTTTTTTTATTTGTTTGCTTTACCTTGGGACCTAAAGAATTTTTTCCCTTTAAAAAAAATCAGTAAAATGTGGACTATCAGAATTCTCCAATCAGGAACAATATGTCAAGCCACAGTAAAGCTGATTGGCTTCTTCAAACATAGAAGACATGGTTTTCATGAAAAGCTAATTATCACACTCAGAAAAGCAACCCTGATATGGTATGTTTAAATGATGTGTGAGCTACACTACTACTATAGATATTTCAATTATAACCTATGAACAGATGCAAAAGCAAATCCTGCCACACACACACCCCCAACCCGAAGACAAATTCTTTCATTTGCACAAACACACAATATCACTTTAAGAAGTTGAAATCACAGAAAGACAGGACCCTCAAACCCTCTTAGGGAACAAAATGCCCAGTAAAGTAAATTATACTAATCATTTTATCGCATGAACTGGCAGCACCTACTAGAGCTGTTTAATTACAGGACCAGAATAATAACAGAAAAATGCTGCACACAATTACAGCTCTGGTTCCTATCCTACCTTTGTGGTGACAATGCACAGGCAATCCATCCTGGATCCCTACACAGGACTCAGTACATGGAAATCACACCAGCAAATCAGCAAAGGTGAGAAAAGCCTTTTGGTAAATAGCACACTGAGAGAAGCAGAGCCTGGATTCTGCACAAGACGGCTTTTCCAAGGGGGCCCCTCATGGGAAACTCGAGCCCTCCTCCATACAGCTCAGGGCAAGCAGGATTCTCCTAGGCACCGGAAAATCCCCTAGAAATCAGCTCCGGCAAAACTTCTCGTTGGCTCGCTGGGCTCCGCGGCTGCATGGTCTTTTATCCTGATCCGTGGTCCTAGCAAGGCTTCCGTGAGTGCCCGCCAGTTCTGTCCCGGAGATGAGTGTTACACGGAGCACCAGAGACTCACATTTCAGCTCTCGCTCTTGTTTCTGAATTCTGATCTGCTGTTTCAGTATACTCCTAAGATTTCCTTTGGCAAAGTCCCCCCTTCGCTGCCTTCGTCTTTCCTACTAACTACTCTGAGTAAGCACAACACAAAAAAGCTACCCGGCCCATCTATCAAAGGGCTGTCGTTCCGCTGCCAGAACAGCGGCGTTTGGTAATAAAAAGCTATTTATTATAAGCATGATTCCCGGGAGCCTAAATGACTAGAAAGATATGAGTGAAAAGCGAAGGTGCATGCAGTGCCGCATACATCACATCTGAACTCAATTGCAATTACAAGGGCAGCTTCTTACAAATGACTAACAGCTGGATAAGGAAAATCTGGCCAGGGACATAAAGAAACTGCGGATTTGGAGGCTTAACTTGGAAAATGTCAAAATTTCTCGTGTAGCTATTTGTGTGGTCTATGACATACTCAAATGGACAATTTCAGTATTTAAACAAAGAAGTATATTATAATAGTGGGGTGAGAGAAGGCTTCAAAGTGTTTACAAAAGTTCCACATTTTGAGACAGAAAAAGGAGTTCTTGCCCAAACTTTTCCCTCTTTACTGGCTGTCTGCAGGCACTTATTATGTGGGCAGAGGTTTGTGTTCCCTTCTGCAGCGCTGTAACAGCCGAATGATTAGTCCTCCCCCCTCCCTCAAGTCCCTCCTTTTCTTCCAGAGAAGCTGCTGCATAGACTGCCTTTGAGGTGCCTGACAAACATCACTCTAGATAATAATATACCTTTTTTTCATTATCTTAGCTACCTAGGCAGGAAGAGAATGAAACAGACAGGTAGAATGACTGGAGCTCAGCAAAAAGAGAGGGAGGGGAAAGGGTGAAAGAAAGACAGAAGGGGTGGAAAGTACTGCCTGACCAATAAGAATGGAAAATCTTTTCTCTAGGAAAAAACTACATAGTCATCTGGACCAATGACAACATCAAGAAGAATATATATCTAAGGACCCATACATTTTATTTACTGCTTCAAGATACTGGCAGGACTATTCCCCACCTCACCACTCACCACCAACCTCTTTTTAAAATAAAAAGCATTTTTTTATAACAAGCAATTTGAAAAAAGATGGAATGATAAGACTCTTCTTTGTTCCTTTCATGAATTATTCAGGTTCAAACCTCAATAACCTCCTGATTGCTAAATAGATGAATATCTCAGAAACTGACATGTCATTATTTTACCAAAATGAGAGCACTCTTTTTAAAGATTATTTTTAAAGCTCATAACAAATCAGATGTGTTGAGAGAATAAAGGGGAAAGAAGCTCCTAAAGTTTAATTTGATATAAAATCTTTCAAAGTGGTTTAAAATTACAGTTAAGAAATAATTTCCTCTGAACTGTTATCCTACAGGTACTCCATAACAAACTTAAGGTGATGTTCAAGGTTTACCTGTAAATCTTGAAACCTGTAATCTTGAAAATCTTGAAACCTATAAATAAAATCTGTATCGTGGTCCCTTCAATTAGGTAACATCTTCTGATTCAGTAATATAAAAAGGTTAAAGAAGCATGCTTTGTCTATTACTACCTCATGGCCATAATTAATTTAACTGAAGCTTATCTCCTGGTATACAAACCATCACACCTTCAGCATCCTCAGGTACCAGAGGGTTCCTTGATGCAACCAAAGCATCTAATATGTAAATGGTCTAAGTGACATATTTATGTTCAAAATAAAGCTTCATATCCCTATAGCATTTTAAAGCTGAAAAAGTACTTGTGACATCCTCACAAACTTAGAAAGTTTATTGGATTTCCTAAGAACCTAGTAACCTTCTGTGCCAACTGTAAAGAGCATGTCTCTTAATTGCAAGTCCAGGCTTTCTTAGTCATGACCAGAATAGACAGCCAGAGGTTAGAGAGAGAAAGGAAGTAAATTGGATAGCAGAGTGAGATAAATATTGTCACAAGGTATTCTGAGAAGAAAGGTACCTTTAGAACTGCATTCACCTACCTAGAGAGGAGGAGGACGTTAAGATGGGGGAAACTGGCAGACGGCAGCCTGATTAGTCTTCCTACCCTGGCTCGTCACAGATGAAAGCACTTTATAAATTACACAGGCCTGTAGAAAGAAAAGGCAACTAGTGGCATAGCTCCTGGCATACCACAAGCCCTCCTGAAGTCACCTGTCTGGCACATGTTTGTTGAGGGAAGGTTTCCTAGTGATTATTTGATTAATGCCTATATCATCCACTAAACTGAGCTCCATAAAGATAGTTTTCACTCTTCCTATTAACTCATCCATTCAATAAATATACTTAAAAATCTACTTATATGGAGACAAAAGTGTGAGCAAAACCTAGCAGAATCCCTGCCCACAAGCAAGTCAAAAACTATAGTTACTATACAGTAAGCACTTCGAGTGTTTTGAATTATAAAGTAGATGCACTTAGCCCACAATGGAGTAGTCAAGAAGGCTTTCTGAAGAACAGCCCTGAGCTGCATTGAGAAAGACCAGAAAGTGAGCTAGAAGGTGATAGGAAAAAATAACTCCAAGTTCTCGATTTTATTTGAAAAAGAAGAATCAGTATCATCTTACACCTTTGTACGATCAGTTTAATAAACACACCCAATGGGATTTCACTAAATAAAAGCGTTTTGGAGTAGGCATTTCACAAACTATGCATTCAATTTCTGCTTGGCAAAAAAGTTTACATAATATTAAGTGATTATAAACAAGTTATACGCATGTTCTATACTGATTAGCTTGCATTCATCACGTGATTACTTAGATAAGGTATGTATATTTAGATGTTAGTAAATATATAGCATTTTAAAGCATACTTTCATCCCTTCCATTGATTTTCCTCAGATATAAAGATGATAGAAGATAACTCACTACTTTGCCTCAAGGGATACATTACTTTATTCTTAAAATTAACAAGGCATCAGCTAAAAGCATTTCTTTTTTACAGACATAGAGCTCAGTTGGGCCTGTGATTTCACAAGAAGTGTTTGGCAAGATATAATGTTACAGCCTGCAAACTGCTTACTTATTCCTTGAGGTTAATAATATCATGCCCGGAGTATATTGATTCTTAGTAAAACCTACCATTGGAAGGTTTTTGATATCAGAAAAATTACTATTATAAATTACTTCCAGTAAGCCTGCAGCTTAACCATTTAAAGGTATTACTTTCATTTGTTTTCAACAAGGAAAAAAAATCTCTATAAATGAAATACAGCCTACATCCACTGTCCTAGAATCTAAGCCACTTGAGGGCAAATTTAAGGACTATCTGGCACCTACTATAGTAACCTTGCACTTAAGAGTCACAAAACTATCTGTGAGTGGGGGAATGATCATAGCTCCAGTTCTACTATTTATTTGTTCTTGTTAGCAGATTTTTTAACCCTTTATTGTATTTAAACGTCCCGTGTATGGCAGGGAGGAGGCATGTGTAACTGAGAAAGGCAATCCCAGCTGAAGTGCTGCAGCAGGACACTGTGGAAACTAGGTGTTTGCCCTTGTAATAGACAAGCAGTAGTAAATATAGGCATTGTATTAAAAGTAACAGTAATTAAGTAGGCTGTTATCCAAATTAAAAGAGGGTGTGGCATAGACAGAACCAAAGGCCTTTTCTACCCAAAGGTAGCCTAGCTTCAGCAGACTCATGACGATAAAACAAAATTCCCCTAAAAACATGGGTACATTTCTGGGCGTCTACACTGAGTCCTTTCATAGTTTGTAAGGGTCTTGGGAGCAGCCCCAGAAGGAATGGACTTCCACATTAGAAAGATTAGCTCCAAGGGGAATAAGAGAAGAAATCCACCCACCTGGACTCCCAACCCCGTCTGCCTGTTCCCCATATACCCAAGAAAGCAGGCACACGAGTGACATCTGCAAAGCTTGTTAGCTTAGAAAAATAAATAGACTGCAGGCAGGTCATGGCAAAATGCCTGCCCTCATTTCTGAACTCTCCAAAGGCAAGTAGGAAATTAGGATCAACTGGAAAAGGACTGACTTTTCTAACATTTCCATTATGCAATAAAAAATCAGTATGCTATTGAATTCTGAAAATAATTCATAAAAAGCATAAGTCTATATATTCTGTGCAACTTCAATGTGTATCTTTTTAAAAGACATAAAAATTTAAAAAGCAAAATTTTAAGTGAACTGATACAAAAATCAAGAAATTTTAACTTTTAACTTACTTCTTCACAATTTTCATTTGCATAGACCCAAGTTGCACGCCAATTTTGCTTATATATGTGAATTGGAACATAGTTCATTGATAACTATATAGTTCTACCAGTTAGAATCCTCAAAATTAAACAGCCTTTGAAAGTTTGAAATTTAGATAATTATAAGTGGTAAACAATACATGATAAAAAATTCAGTAAAGGTATGTTTTCCTAACAAACTGCACGTTTCATAAACTTTGCTAAACAGTAAGTACATTCCTTATGAGGCTGAATTTTCCCTAGTATTATACAATTCTCTGAGTTGAAGAGGTTCCAAAAATCCAAACAGTTATGTACAAGCTCCAAATCTAAAAAGCTGCATGGTCTGAAATGCAATTTTGCTTGAAATATAAATACCCTCAGCAGAACCGTTAAATATCCACCCCATACTTCACCTTCCCTCACCCCAATCACCAACCTATTATGGTCTACTGTTCCACTCTGATTCTTCCTTCAGGGAGTGGAAATTGTTCCTTCTGCCAGGAACTTCTTTCCCCTGTATCTTCACACAACTGCTTCCCCCTAATTATTCAAATCTCTGCATAGATGTTACCACCTCATTAAGACTCTCTCAAGCTGACCCCTCTAGTTAAATTAGATCCCTTTCTGTCTTCATTACATGACCCTGGTTTATTTCCTTCATAGCAATGACCGCAGTTTTAAATTACCTTCTTTATTTCATACTATCTACCCCACCTTAATTTTATTTATGAAAGCAGGAACCTTGTCTATTTTGTCCAAGGCTGTAAAACCAGTGTGTAGAACACAACAGATGCTAAGTACTTCTGTGAATGAGTGAATAAAATGCCACACAGGGAAATTTATTTTTAATTAAGGCCAGAATCAGTTTCCTACATAAAAATTTTAATCTATGGTTTCTAATGTAGTTTAGTTTCTATACAAGTGATTTACATTGACAGTATTTATAAATATATAAAACAAAAAATAGTTTTGATTCAACATTAAACTTTTATTTACTTAAATTTTTTCATTGTTTTTATATTAACATTTTTAAAAATACGTCTTTTAAAATTATTTTTGTTGTTACATGTTTGTAGTACAGAATGATTACATTTCTCACAGGGAGTTGGTGCCTGTACAAACACATCTGAATTCTTTTGGATTTCCTCCTCCCTGCCCCTCCTCCAGCTCTTGGTCCCCTTCCCTTTTGCAAAACAGCTATCTTCCTGCTTCCTGTTATGATGCTATGGGATACATGAAGATAGCAAAATGATGCCTATGGTGAATTCAGTTAACATCATCATCCTCTTACTATGTTGTTCTTCATTTTTGCTTTACTGCAAAAGCATCAAAAACCTCCTCATCTGGACATGCATCCCTCCTAAGCACAGTTTTACTACCTATAATCTTTATATCTTACATTAGCTCTCTAGACTTGTGCATCCTACATATCTACTACCTTATATTCTCTGACCTACTTCCCCCCATTTCTTTCCCACCTCTCCTTACCTAGTGGTAATCACTGTTTCTTTATCTCTTTATATTTAATTTTTTTCTTTTAGATTCCATAAATAAGGGAGTTCATGCAATATTTTTTTTTCTGTGGATAGCTTATTTCACATAATGTTTTACAAGCTAATCCACATTGTGGTAAAAGGCAAGGTCTCATTTTTTCAGGGATGGATAATATTCTATTGCATATATGTACCAGTCATTTTATTCACTCATGTCAGTAGGCACTAGGGACATTTCCACATCTTAGCTATGGTGAAAATGCTGCAATGAATATGATGGTATGCATATCTTCATTTCCTTTGAATACATTCCCAAAAGAGCAATTGCTACATCATAAGATAATTTGACTTTTAATTTTTTTTGAAATCTCCATATTATTTTCCATAATGGTTGTATGAATCTAAATTTCCACCAACACTGCATAAGGGTTCCCTTTTCTCTACATCATCCAACATTTGCTCTTTTGATTTTTTAATAATAGCTATCCAGCTGTCCTAAAAGAGGTGAGGTGGTGTTTCATAGTAATTTTTATTTCCACTTCTTTGATGTTTAAGGACATTGAGTATTTTTCTGTATACCTGTTGGCCATTTTTATGTCTCTTTTGAAGAAATGTCTATTCAGATCTTTTGCCCATTTTCTGATGGGTTCTTAGTATCTCTGCTATTGAGTTACTTGAGTTCTTTTCACACTTTGGATAGTGTTATGCTTTGTGTGTGTGGGTCCCCCCAAAGCCTCATGCGGTCATGGGGCAGGCTTTTAGAGTTTGATTGATTATGGGTGTGAGAGCTACACCTGCCCTGGGGTGGATAGTTTGCATATGTAAGGGACAGGAAGAGGCTGCTTGCCACCATTCCTCCCTT
>NW_004955414.1:7647722-7650124 GCF_000276665.1 Chinchilla lanigera | reverse complement strand
TTTCTGCACATCTAAAGAAATCACCAGCAGAGTAAAAAGAAAACCCACAAACTTGTTTTTTTCAATATTGGTTTGGCTATTTACTGTTTTAGAACACTTTTATAATGGATATCAAGAATAGCATCTATAGCTGAATATCATGAAGGAAAAGAAATTTTCTGTAAATATAGGGAGGGCCAGTATATAGAGAAATAGAGCTGTACTGAAAAATTATTCAGACAGTATAGTTACTTTACAGGGTGTAAATATACATTGATGACTGAAAAAATCTGAGAGTGATGAAAATTATTTGTATATTCTATCAAACTGCCATAGGTACATTATAACCTGAAAGGGCACATAATTTATCTAAGAAAAATCTTTCACTTTAGATTAGGAAATGGAGGTACAAATACACTGTGATTTGCCTAAGATCACTTGGAGAATATGTGTACAAAACAATGACACAAGCTCTCTGTCTTCCACTTATGACTTCTTGCTACACAATGCTTCCTTCTCAGTCTACTGTGCTTCCTACAGTCAAGTTCCTCTCTACCTGTTTCCTTCTCTGTTCTTGTTATAAAATACCAAACTCTGCTCATGTATTGCAGTATTTCCATTATGTCCACTTAGCACCCCTATCAAGTAGTTCTAATTCTTAAGACTGGCTAAAATATGACTTCTATTAAAGAAATTAAAGTAATCAAACAGATAAAAGATGAACTACAAATATTGTCAGGAGGCATTTAGTAGGTTACATATTTCTTTTATTTGAACACCAGTAGAAACAGTACCCATTGAGAACAAGACACATCTTGCCTACTAAACGGAAATAAAGAAAACACACTAACACTTACACTTGTCTTTTCACCAGTTTCATTCTCAAAACACTGATTTTCTTTATGCAATATCTAGAGTATTTAGTGATCACATCTTTCACATCTATTTTATGTGGTACTTAACACTCTCCTGAAGGACAAGCACAATAGGTATTATTCCATTTTATAAATTATGCTAGACCATTCAGCCTGCTTGAGGACATATGGTTAATCCGTGGTAGAGTCTAGAAACAACCCCTAGACTCTGACTTTGGATAGTTTGTTCTTTTCATTCTCTCACACTGTCCTACTTTTGCTAACACACTTAGTTCTCAGTGCACTATATTCTCTTAAAATATTTTCTTTTCATTCCCCTGTTATGTAAAATTCAAAATGTCATATTAAATTTATCCTGTAAATCCATCATTTAACCTTCCTCTCTATTATCCCCTTATAACCCAAATCGCAATCTACTTAGCCACCAAGATCTGTGAATTCTGTAAGTGCCTTCCTTTTCTTCATGAGCTGGTTAAAAGTCATTTCCCACTAGAACCCTGGAATATCAAATCTCCAAACATTATCTTTTGCGTAGTAGATTTATTTAAACACATAATATAATCCTAAAACTATTTTTAATTATTCAAAGTTATTCAAAGAATGCAACAGAAGTGAAGCAAAATAAAGGAACCATATTAAATGTAAAATCTTTCTTCATTAATAAAAGTCTGAAGTTCTCAATGTGTCTTTATTTTTATTTTTCAAATTTTCATAAAAACCACCTTGGTAAAATGTAAAACTTGCAAATCATTTCAATAAACTGATAAATCATTATTTTCCAGGCAGTGTTAAACATATTCATATTCAGGATCTTATTAAAATTTCATAACTCTCTTATGAGATACAGAAAGTGGGGCTTTTTAAGTATAGGCTAGCAATATATTTTCCTATAATATAAACACAAAATCTAATACACGTGGCAGCACTCATTTAATCTAGCTGACTAAGAAGTTGGCACAGTTGTATCCCACTTAGGCCTGATGATTTCATCTTCAGGAAACTAAAATACAAACATCGTTGTGGACAGCCATGAAGTCCAAAAAATTGTTTTCTAAGGATGCATGAGCTCAGCGGGACATCTATCCTCCTTCTCCCCTTTTGGAGAAAAACAGTGTTATTGCCAAATTAGGCAACTTCCTTTACTGGGAGCAAATTTAGCATTTTACAACTGTCTCAAATAGTTTAAATAACACCTTCTATGTTAAACAAAAACACTTTTCAAAAGAGCAGCAAATTAGCTTACAAAATGTCTAAATGATTACTGGCAGTTTAAAATTATATGCCGAAACACAAATCCCAAATGAAAATCTAGTAAAAACCATATCTACTAAAAATCATATCTACTAGAAACAGTCATGATCAGCTCAGTAGCAGAAGAACCCAATATGCTCACCAGGCTGAATTAGGTAACATATTTCTTTTATTTGAACACCAGTAAAAACAGTACCCATTGAGAACAAGACACATCTTGCCTACTAAACAGAAATAAAGAAAACACACTAACACTTACACTTGTCTTTTCACCAGTTTCATTCTCAAAACACTGAT
>NW_004955414.1:7643124-7647622 GCF_000276665.1 Chinchilla lanigera | reverse complement strand
TGTTCTGCCGCCATGAGCTGTAGCCCTCTGCCATGTGCCACTCTGCCTTGTAACCTGCCAAGTATGGACTGAAACCTCCACAAACTGTAAGCAAAATAAACCTTTTCCTTCCTTAATTTTGGGCGTCAGGTATTTTGTCCCAGCAATGAGAGAAAAGTAACCAAGACAGATAGTAACCTTTAATCAAATATATAGTTTATAAATATATATTAATTTTGTATTGAGCAGGCTGTGATTAGGAACTTTCACATACATAATATTATTAATTATTCATAACCTATGAATTAAGAATCAATTTAAAGGTGAAAATGTGAGACTCATAAGAATTGACTAATGCAAATTTATATGACTTTTGAGTTGGTAAGGCAGTCTGGTAGAAACTCTATTGATTTAGCAAGTGAACCAGTATAATTCATGACCGTCTTATCCCAAGTCCTATCCTATTTTGATTGTAATGTTGATGTTATATTTTTAAAAGCAATGAATTCATTGATTCAGGTAGTAAATACCATAAATTTCAATGTTTCATTGTAAATGTTGCACATATGAGAATATACTTCAAACATTAAATATCAGGATTCTAAATATTGACATATTAAATCAAAACAATCTCATTTCTGAATGATTTGTACTGCTGTAGTGACATACAATAAGAACATAAATGCACTGACATTTTGACTGACTAGTTTAAAATGGATTTTTGAATATGAGAGTTGGTAACATGAAACCTGATCTCCTGCAATGCTGGGACAGACAGTGTAGACACTGATTTTTAATAAGCAGAACATTAACTCTGAGGTACTAGAAGATACTCAAAGATAAATCACACGTTCTCATCAAGCTGGAACCAAGAGTAATTGCATTCTAGGTTTTAAATTAGTAAAACAAATTAGCCAGAGTTAAAAATAGTATTCCATTAAAAATAAAAGATTATCCTCCCATTAGTTCTAGAGATAATTTTGTCTCTTTCTTTCTCTGATATTGAAAAATAAAAACTATACCCACTGACAGGAGGAGTGGGGAAATATAAGGGAGGGTAAATGAAGGATGGATATGACAAATATATCCTATAGTATAAGTATCTTATGAAATTCATGGGCACTGATGAATACATTTTAAACACAACAAAAATAAAGGACACAATGCAGCTTCAAAATGCTCATACTATGGTACAGGAAAAAATACACCCAATGCTAATAAGCTTTGCATATTATGAGTTTCATAAAAACAATAAAATTCAAACTTGCCCTGGAAGAAAGAGCTACCTTGGAAAGTGGTAAATATCCTATAAATAGAAATTTTCCAGTAAACTAAAAATTCCCCCTTAGTAAGGTACAGTGAAGAAAATTGAAAATTAAGGAGAATGATTTCTCTGGATTATCATTAAAATTACTTTTAGTGATAATTTCAAAATGGTGCTCCAGCAAAATTAGCTCATTATTCATTAATCATCACTCATTATTCTTATAGTAAAATCATATAACATTGGATTTACAACCTCGACCGTTTTCAAGTGAGGAGTTCAGTAATCTTATGTACAGTCATATTGTTGTACAATAGACCACTAAAACTTTTTCATCCTGGAAAACTGAAACTCTAGAGCTGTGCATGGTAGCGTACACCTGTAATCCTTCTATTCAGAGGAAGAACTCATGTTCCAGTCCCACCTGAGCAACGTAACAAGACCCTGTCTCAAAATTTTAATAAATGAAAGGGAATGGAGATATAGCTCAGTAATAGAATGTCCCTGGATTTGATTCCCAGTACCAATAAAAAAAGAACAGGAAGGAAGGAAGAGAGGGAGGGAGGGAGGAAGGGAGGGAGGAAGGAAGGAAGGAAGGAAGGGAGGGAGGGAGGGAGGGAGGGAAGGGAAGGGAAGAGAAGAGAAGAGAAAAACTAAAACTTTACACCTACTAAACTCAAATTATCCTTCCTATCATCCCATTCCTAAGCAACCTACTTTCTGCTTCTCTTTCAAAGAGTTTGACTACTTTAGATATTTTATATATACAGAATCTTAAGTGTTTGTCTTTTTTGTGACTTATTTTGCTTAGCAAATGGTCCTCAAGATTATCCATATTGTAGCATGTGGAAAGATATCATTGTTTTTAATATAATATTCCATTATATATCATATTTTTATTTTACTTTTTAAAATATTCTTTAGTCATTCATTTGTTGATGGACATTTGGGTGACTTCCACCTCCTGGGCATTGAGAATAATGCTGCAATGAACATAGAAATGCAGGTATCAGTTCAAATTCTGCTCTGAACTCTTTTGCATGGGTACTCAGATAAAATCACTGAATCATATGTAATTCTATTTTTAATTTTTTAGAACATCTGCACTGTTTTCCATCATGACTACACCATTTTATATTCTCTCCAACAGGGTATAAAGGTTCCAATTTTTCCAATTTCCTACTAGCACATATTTTCCATTCCTTTGATAACGACTATCCTAGCAGGTATGAGGTAACACCTCATTGTTGTTTTAACTGGAATTTCTGTTATTATGAGTACTTCTGAGTTTCTTTTCATAGGAATGCTGGTAATTTGTATATCTTCTTCAAATAACTGTTTATATAACAAGGTTTTTTCACTTTTTTTTTTTTTTTTTTTTAGATGGGTCATTTTGTTGCAGAGTTCTTTCTATATTCTGGCTATTAAGCTTTTACCAGATATATGATTGCAAACAATTTCTCCAATTCTGTTGGTTGTCTTTTAAATTTTTTGCTTATTTTTTTGGGCTACAGAAGTCTTTAAGATTGATATAGCTCCAATTGCTTGCTTTTGCTTTTTTGCCTATGGTTTTGGTATCATGTCTAAAAAATTGCTGCCAAATCCAGTGTCCTGATATTTCCCCCATTTGCTTGTAAGAGTTTTGTCATTTTACATTTTACTTATGTCTTTAATCCGCTTTTCCTTTTTTTCTATTTTATTTCTATCAGTACGTGTTTGTCATACGTAGTGATTACATTCCTTGAAGAGAGCTGGTACATGTACATAACACATCTTCATTATTTTTTTATCCTTTTCCCCTCTGCTTTCTCCTCCTTCCTCCATATCAGTCTCTTTCCCATTTGAGAAATATCTACCTCCCTACTTCCTATTATCTATCTTTTATTTTGCTCTTTATATTTATGGTTTCTCATATAAGAAAAAGCATGATATTAAGATGGTCTCTCTGATATACCACTTAATATTAGAGTGTCAAGGTGCATCTATTTTCCTATAAATGACTCTATTTTATCCTTCTTCGTGGCAGAGTAGTACTGCATTGAAGGTAAATACCATATTTTCTTTATCCATTTATCTGTTGATAGACATGTAGGCTGCTTTCAAGATTTAGTTATAATGAATTGTGCTGCTATAAATATGGGTATGCATGTACCACTGTAATATGATGTCTTTAATTCCTTTGGGGAAAAACCTAGAGGGGGAATAGCTGGATCAACTGGAAATTTTGAGTTAATTTTTGTACTTGATATAATTAGGGTAAAACTTCATTCTTTTGCACTTGGACATCCAGTTTTCTCACAACCAATTTTTTTTTAATTTATTTTAAAGAGAGTAGTAAATGAGAAACAAGCAAAAAAACATAACAGTAGCAGCATCCCAGTATCATGAACATAAACAAATCAAAGCAAGAACATGCAAAGTGATACAGAATCTCGACAAAATAATATGAATCACAGAGGTTGTTACATTACATGTCGCTACCCTCAACAACATTGCTCAAATTACCAGATGTAAGAATGAAAGATTGCTCAAACCATTAGAGAATAAGAAAATAATTCTTCGATAAAACGTTAGAGATAATACAGAGTTTCACTAGACAAGATGATAGGAGTTCACCATTGTAATTCCGCTGCTTATTGTTACCTTTAAATCAATTGCTGAGACCACCAGGCATAAGCATGAAAAATTGATCAGTACATAAAAAATTGTAAGCATTAACTCTTCAATACACCATCGGACATCAGCAATACAGTTATCACAGCTATTCATATACATATTTTATGTTGCCTTCCTTATTTCTTTTTTTCTTCTTTCCTTCATCCCAGTCATTTCTTCCTTTGAGCAATTTCTTTCCCTTTCCTATCTTCTATTGTACATTTTAAGTTTTACAAGTCTTTTATCACCACCAATTATTTAAGAGATCTTTTTTCCACTGCAGTTTTGGCACCTCTGCTGCAAATCATTGACCATATACATAAAAGTTTATTTCTATGCTTCGATCCTGTTGCATTGGTCCATGTATATTTCTATATATTTGTATCATAACATATATATTATATATTTATATTAGTATCATAACATCTACATTATTGTTGTTTTCTAGTAGTCTTGAAATAAGGAGGTATAAGGCCTCCAACTTTGTATTTTTCTTTTTTATTTTAAAAATAAAAGGAAGAAAACATTAACAGACAGACAACCTTTTACAAAATAGCAAAAGAACAATACAAACAATACAGAGTTACAAACAAAGTGGTA
>NW_004955414.1:7602727-7638889 GCF_000276665.1 Chinchilla lanigera | reverse complement strand
CACATCTTGCCTACTAAACAGAAATAAAGAAAACACACTAACACTTACACTTGTCTTTTCACCAGTTTCATTCTCAAAACACTGATTTTCTTTATTTTTCTCAATACAGGAAACATTCTCCTTTGGCCCACTGCAGCCTGTAAACTAAAAAAAAAAATCAATACTTCTTACTTATTCTTTAATGTAAATTAGATGTTTTTAAAACTTTTAACATGTATCTTACATTACCTAAGACCTGAATAAATATTACTAGATGTTGCTTATGTCAGTTATGGAATATGAATGTACTGCTTAACCCATTTTTACATTGCTCCCAAAGAGAAAACATAAAATGGGACATTTATTCAAAGGCAAGTTTTTAAATTTCAAAGCTTTTCACCAGGGAGTGATGAAATTGGACTATTCTAAAGTAAAATGATGATCTGGTAAAAGTTGAGCATGGTTAATAAGAAGATGAAGACAGAGGGCTGATTTCATCTTATGTAAGTTCCCATGCTTCTGGGAATTTCTACTTTATGGTAACTTTTAGAGCTTTCATCACAGAGACACTGACTGCCTTCTTGCTGAACTATTTTTTCAGGGATTTTTTTTATACCAACAGCTTTGAATGATAGAAATAATGTCTACTTCAAGAAAGAAGAATAAGTTTGCTTACTGACCATTATAAAAGACACACATTCCCTGAACTGAGAGAATACAACCCCTAATAGAACTCATTGCATGTGAATGCATCACGTGGCCATCTCTGCATGATCCTGCAGGAAAAGGGACTTGAGAAATGTACTGGAAATGTTGATAATCAGGTTACTGTTATTGTCTCAAGTAATAAAGGCCTTTATCTTCATCCTAGAAGTCTTTTGGCAGCATTTATGAAACTGACTGCCTGACTTCTTGGTTTACGAAAACAAAATCTTAGATTTTTGCAGCTCTTGACAGTGGCAAGAAGAGAGCACTGACAGTGAGGAATTTCTGAAAGAGAGAGGATCAGGGACCGGTGGGATGCTGAAAAGGATTTGGATAACATCCTTAAATATTGGTAACAAATATGTTGACAACATTTTATGTTCAACTATGTCGTAATTGTCTTTCAGCTTAATGCTTGTTAATGAGAAATCCATGAAGGGGTTTCAGGTTAAGTACTAGGAAATATACTCAAAGACAACTTCCAAATAATTTCTACCAAGTCTTTTGTAGGTGACAGGACTTTCTTAACTATCCACCAGTCATCTTCAGCTCCTAAGAGTCATTGTAGGTAAAAAGTTTCCATCTCTTTTCTAGCAATAGTCATAAAAACATGGACTGCACTAGTTGTGCAAGGAGAGAAATGTGCAGCCACTATTAACTGAAACCAAAATCTCTGATTCCAATATGTTGTAGATGTCCTGCTTCATTCTGCCCATAGTTTACACCTCTCACTGTGGTTAACACATTGTGTCATCAATTATCTATCCATCGATTTCTCTGCTTTGTTAGTGCTCTTTGGAAGACAAACTGAAGGTATTACTGTGTCTCAGTCTCTAGGGATAAAAATGTGTTTGATGACTGAAAAATATAAACGGTTAAATTAGGTAAATAAATGCATACATAGAAGAACAGAGAGCTCTCCTCTGGCTACAAGGAATGGTGGGCTCAGTCAAAAGAGGATGCCCAGGTCAGCCACTGTGTGTGAGACAGAGAGTCCTTCCCTTTGAGGGTGGACGTGCTACTATGTTTGGTATGAAGACAGATGCAGGCAGCAAAGGTGAGAGTGCAGCTCAGCATGCACCTTGCATCCAGTGAGTCTCACCAGAAAGCCGGCCGTCACTGTGAGCATTCACATGAGTTATATGATCAGCCTGGTGGCCTTGATTTGCTCTTTTATGTTTTGAACCTAAAGAGGGGTGCCTTTAATTAGCAAATTAAAAGTCCATTTTGCTACACTGAAAGTCAAAGTGAGTGTGCCTTGCTTATACCTGAATAACTATCTTGCCCTCCATTTTTCATGATCCCTCCTTTCTTCTTTTTACAAACTGCAGATGCATTAAAGAAAAAGATAATTAAGAGGGGAGCCAAAGTTTGCCTATTCTAAAATGGAGCATGGTCATACACACCCATCCAAAACTGCTAAAGAACTTCTGGGAGAGGAAGGACTTAAACTCTATGGCTGTGTTGTATACAAACGCTCAAATCACACTCAGCTTGTCCCATGGGGTTGGTTTATGAGGCAGGGCATCGGGGCACCAGGATTCAGCTCACAGGGCTTGCACATGATTCACTGTAGAGAAACTAAAGTGACCTTGTATATGAGGCTCTGTGGGGCCATTCAATGTACAATTATTTTGTGGCTTTAACTGCTGAATGCATAATTGGTATTAATATTTTACTGTAAATGCTTGTAAAGTCCAAAGAGGATTCTCTTGATAAAGAAGATACATGTAGAGAAATGCTAATAGAACAAAACTCCTTCCTCCTTTCCTCTCAGCTAGTCCAGTAGAAATAATGGAGAATTTTACAAGAAAAGGAAATTACAGTCTTGTTTAAGGAACTAAAGGTAGCAGAGGCAGTACAAGAGGCAATATTTTAAAACAACAGCCAGGTATGGCCAGTAAAAATGTTAATGGGAGCTAGAGCCTTACAGTAGATTATTGCTTGGTGTATCCTATACCCTTAGCTATGCCAGACATTGTAATGCCAATTAAATCCACTATACTGACAGCACTTGGAATTTTATTTGTCTAATAGTTTTTTCTATCCTACTAGCACACGTTTCCAGTGCATTCATATAACAAGGTCCCCAGTGTATCCAGTATTTCCTGAGTACCTAAACACCCTGCCATTTACTGTAAATATTTACTTATTAAAGAGTCTACTTCTTGATGTCCAGAGCTATTATTGTAAGATTATATCCTATTACTTGAAGCTTCAGCAAGGTGGCGGGTGGGTCATAAACTCTGACAAAGTTAAGGGGCAATGTGAGTGAACTCCCTGCCAGAGTGGGAAAAAAACCTGTTGTCTTTTTAGCCTGAACCATCAAAAAGGTGGTCCGGGATCTTACTGAATTCTATAGATAGTGGGGAGAAGATCCTCTCACTTGGACAGTATACTCTGTCTGCCATCCAAAATCAAGATCATTTAAAAAAGGCCTAAGCTAATCAATGATGTTGGAAGCTCTCAGTAAGCTACGGGATGCTCTTTACCTTTCGGTCCCATCACATTCATGACAAGGTAAGCCACAATTCTTTGTAAGTTGATGGAGTTGAATTGGAACTTCTGGAAAAGGGGAGGAACCACCACTTCAAATCACTCTTTGAGTTGGACTTTCTGCTGGATACTCCTTTTATAAAAATCCATTATTTTGCCACCAGGCTCTTCTCAAAACTGAATGCTGACCCATGGAGATTCTGTGACTCTCCAGAATGATAATCTAGGTTGAGTTTGGCATTCCTCTTAGCCAGAACGAAGGTATTATTCCCTGTTTGTTTATTATTCTATCTATTCATCCATTTATTTACCTAATTAGAGCTTTTTTATAAAACAAATATTTATCGATCTGTGTAGACATCAAAGCATTGACATGTACTACCTGTCCCCCAAGGAACTCTAACAAGATAGAGAAATGTATAAATACTAATTTATAATGCTATACATTACTCCCAATAATAGATATAAACATGGGAGGAGCATCTCCCATAAACCCAAAGGAGACATCCAGAAAATAATTTCTGAGGTACTGCTAAAGCCAGGAGAGGTTATCCAGACTGGAGTGTTCAATTTAAGAGGAAATAGCATGATTTTGAAGGGCGTCAAGCTCAGAAGCAAATAGCATGCATTTTCTGGCAAGAAATAAATGAGTTAATATCTTTTTACCTTCACCTATTAGCTGCATGGGTTGGAGCAACATAGAAATGTTCTCACTGCTATCACTGGAAATATGGAGAGAGTGCCAGCTACTGCACGGAGTTTTCTTCCTTATCAACCATCTCACAGCTCAGGTGATGTTTGGATTGTAAGGGGAGGGAAAGTGACTTCTCTCTACTCTCTTGGGCTCTTTGGCAGAGCTACAAATTAAACTGAGATTCAGCAGATTAATAGGAGAAGAGCTGTTTTAATCATATACATATCAATGCAGGAGAGTCTCACAAAAATACTCACAGAAGAAACTGATGATTCAGGCTTATATACCATAAACTACGGAAAGGACTAAGGATCTGGGGTTTCTATGGTTAGTGGAATCAAAATATGGAAAGTGAGGAGAGAAAATTTATGGTGAATAAAAGTTTCCCTGTTAGGCAGATAACAGTTCCTCAACTGACAGATCTTTTCAGATTAGCCCTCCTCTTAATAAAGATGCCTTTACTGATGAAAATTTCCTTTATATATGTCAATTTTATTATTCCAAGAAGGAATTTTCAGAGCTACTCCAATGCCTGCAGTTTCTCAAAAGAACCAATTTGAAGTAATCAATATGCCAAAGAGGAATATATGGGGATGGCATTCTGATCTCCTGTAGTCACACGTGGGTATGATGTGTCCTGAGCCTCAGAATTTATGACTTTTCTTCTTCATACCATATGCTATGCCATAATACTTGCTAAACACATATAAAGTAGTCCATCCAATAACTTGACTTTCACATCCTTGCCAGTACTCTTTGCCCTGGTAACTTGTCATCAATTTTGCTGTCATGGGAATAATAATTTTCTTCTACATTTTTTATCTTATTCTTTTATACCGCCACCAACCAAAAAGGACCCTTGATCACTCTTATTTCCAGACTAGCAATCTACTTATCTGATCTTCTCCTCCTCAGTGTCAATCTTCTTTTTTTTCTTTTAAGGAGAATACTAATAAAAAATAACAATAGCAAAATACCAACAACATAGAAAAAAAAAAAACAAAGCAAAAACAATAAAAATGATACAGGGCCTCAGAACAAAATGATAGGAATTCTGTTATCTTCAACGAAGTTGCTCAGATTACCAGATGTAAGAGTGCAAGATTGATCAAACCATTAAAGAGAATAAGAAATGTATAACAGTCATAATAATAGCAACAGCAATACAACGTTTAATGAACATTACCATAAGCTAGGCCTCACTTCAAGAATATTGATGCACACTTCATATGCATTATTTCACTCATATTCTTAAAAAAAAAAAACTATGAAATAGGAACTATCATTTCCAGGATAGGAAAACAGAACCTAGTTCTGTCTGAACAAAACTTTCTGCGCTTAACCAGTACAGTAAACTGAACCACCTCCTTCCTTCCAACTTAAAATTTCAGATTTGGGTCCCCACACCAGCAACATCAGCAGCAACCAGAGCTTCATCATAAATATAACTGTTTTTTTCCTACTAAATCTGAAACAGCTGGGGTGGGGCCCTACAGTTTGTTTCTTTCAAGCCTTAGGTAATTCCAGTAGATGCTAATTTGAACACCATTGATTTAGATGGTAAAATTTTATATTACAGCAGAGAAATCAGATATAAGACATATTTAGGAAAAAATGGATGGTTCTTGGCTGAGTATAAAGTGAATTCCCCATCCAGTCATGGTGAACCTTTTAAAGCTCGCAGTGATACAAACAGCCTGCTTCAGCATGCCTGCCATAGCTTAACCACAGGCCCTACTTAATAGGTGCAAGCTATATTCAATTGCAGGTGTTTCTTATCATGAAGAAACTGAAAATTTGTGTTGCCAGATGTTTGGAATTTTCAAGAGAATTTGAAAGCTAGATGGACTGTTATGTGAAATACTTTGATTCTTTTTTTGTAGTACTGGAGATTGATCCTATGACTTCTGCACTGAGCTACATCCACCAGCCCTTTAATTTTTATGTTGAAACAAGGTCTTCCTAAATTGCCCAAGCTAGGCTCAAGTTAGCAATCCTCCTACCTAGCATCCCATGGGGATGCATCATTACACCCTACTGAATATTTTTATTTTACCTTTTATTTTTATTTATTTTTATTTTATTTTATGCTGACAATGAAACAAAATTTATGGAAGGTCATTTCTGGTAGCTCCTACACTAGGCTTCAGCAACCAGACCAAAGCAGAATGCACTCACTCATGCTAAGTGTCATGAAACCAAATGGAACTTTCACACAGGCTCATTTTTCTCTGAGAGGGAGAGAGAGAGAGCACAATCAAGTAGAAGGGCTCAGTCTACCTGTACCAGAATAATAAGAACTTCCCTCTGTTGTTACTGTTTAAACCCTATAAAGTAACTCTGAAATGAGTAACTGCAACTGGGTGTGATGGCGAATGCCTCTAATCCCAGCACTTAGGAGGCTGAGGCAGGAGGCTCATTGCTAGTTCAAGGGCAGCCTGGGCTACAAAGTGAGCTCAAGGCCTGAACTGCATAGCAACACACAATCTCAAAAAGACCAAAAAAAGAAAGAAAGAAGAAATAAATGACTGGTTTTTGTTCTCTATTTTTGCTTTCTTTAAGGTTTTGCTCCCTGTAATGCCAAACCCTTCTGCTCGTCTTATTGGAGTAACTTTCCATTTTATAGATGAGATGCTGTCCAATACATAAATAGTAAGCAAACTCCAAATGAATCATTAAATTTATTAAAACTTTGTTCTTTGACAAGAATTATCTGTTTTAACATACCACATGAGCTAACACAGGATAAACCAAACACAATACAAACTTGGGGTGGAGTCAGCATAAGAGCTACTCTGTGAGCTCTGCATTAATCCCCAAACACTGCCTTTTCTTCCTTGAATACTGAATTTTTTAAACTTACCAAGCATCTCTTAGTCCTCAGTATCTTGCACTTTCTCCAGAAGTTCACACCATTAATTAGTTCCTCCTCCTTAAAACTTTCACCCTTATATTCAGAAACATCTCCCTCCTACTTTCCACCAATGTCGGATTGTTTCTTCCTCTTTTTAGTACCTGAGTTCAGCTGTTATCCCTAAATGCCTTTCCTTCTTCTCTTCTCTCAGTACGTGTCTTCAGACAATTCTCATATCTAGATTTTAAGAAGACATTGCTGCTGATTTCAAGTCTTTCATTTTTAATTGCTTGCTGGTATTTCCTGTAAAATCCACAGTGGCACCTCAAAACGGTCTAATCTAAATGTAATGGCCTTTCTTCAAATCTCATTTTTACTCCTGGGTTCCTCATTTCTGGCAATGCCAAAACTCAGGTTTTGAAGGATATTTGTATGTTCCCTCTGCTCCACAAAGCCTGAGCTGGTTCTTTCTGTTTCTCCAGGAAGATGGGCTTTCTCGTTTTATGAGACCCTCAGGATATATTATTCTCCTTATGCCTCTAAAAAAGATTAGTCAACCTCAATTTTCAGAAACAATTTAGAATATAGACAAAAGGAAAACTGAACATAGCACTGTTTATGTCTTTGTCTTATCTACCTAAGAAGATTATAAGCTCCTTTAAGGCACCATATTTATTATCTTCTTCATATCTTTCACAGTGACTGAACAAAGTAAGTATTCACAGATATTTACTGAATCATTTAATTATATACTGCTCCTATAGGTAATTCTACATTATACAATGTGTTTTGACATATATTTAGCAACTTTAAATTGATTTATCTTTTGTATTTATATACACATTTCAGAAAAACTTCTTTGTAAAAGAAACATGTAATTTTTTAAAAAAATCTATAACTCTATTGTAGAGTATATAAATGTTTATTAATCTATTTTGTAGATTTGCTTTTTTGTTTATTATTTATGCTATTTTGCTCGAACCTGGAATTGCTTCTTTTGGAACTGAATGTTAGTATGGTAAGAGTCATGCAAAAAATCCATACCCTTCTAAGAATTAAATGTCATATAAACTGTAAACAATAAGTTGAACAAATCTCCATAACCCCAGGTCATTGGGAGGCACATCCTTTCCCTATCATTCAGGAAGGAGAACTGCATACCTGAGGCATAGCCTAGCTATGTTCTGGAGTAGTCCCATCCTATAACTATTTCCTGGCCTTTATATTTATACAGCATCTAGTTTTACTTCACTGTACACAATCCTCTTTAGATCTAAGAAGCATTATAACTACAAACTGAGGTTGAAGTATTTTGCTACTATAAAATTGGCACCTTGCATTTGAGCAAAAAGCAGAAATAGGAAGGTCACACATATATACACCTACCCCTTGCTCCTCTCCTCTGGATCAGAGTCATTCCAGAAGTATCCTCCCTGAACCCAGAAGAAAGGAATGACTTTATGTTCTAAGATACATAGATGATAAGAAGAACTAGAAAACACTAAGTCTTGCTAAGTCCCCACAAATCTATTGCCTTTACATCATATCCTCTTTGTCCAATCCTTCTGTTTCCTGTCTGCCTGCTCTTCATCAAACTTAGCATGAAAATATCCAGGTTTTCCTATTCTTTGGTGCTTCATATCTGTACCACATAAAATGTACACTGAATAAACCTATATTTTTCTCTTAATAATTTGCCTTTTACTATAGGGTTCTCAGCCATGCACTTTGTAATGGGAAAAGAGAAGAGATCCTTTTCTCCCCTCTGCTTCTGCCTCATTTCAAAACCATACTTGAGCTTTATAGACTTTACTTCAGCGTTATGAACATCTGATGAGTTTAAACTGAGTAGTTTTCCACTGCCAAGAGAATAGTAACTTCACTGTGTTCATCCTGATGATAAAAGCCTCAAGATTCCTTGAAAAACTGGACTGGGAAAAGCAAACCTAGGCTGAAGCTAAGAGCTCACTAAAAGAGAGAACCAGTCATCAAGAGTCTCAGCTTATTTGTATTGGCTAACCCTCACTGAAAGAGGACTGTGAACCACAGTATAAGCAGCACTTCCCAGCCACTTCTAGGGTTTTAGTCAAGGAGGCCTCCTTCCCGTGTACTGACCTGCCCCATGCTGCAGCACAGGCCCTGTTAAAACAAAGACTGGCCTTGGTGAGCATGAAAAGAAAGGAAAGGAAAAACAAAAGAAAGGTTCTCTTTGTATTTGTTAATTAAACAACTATTTATTTGTTGCGAGGTATTGAACAGGATGAAATATGATGGGGAAGAACTAGAAGGATAAAAATAGAAAATTATTTTAAAAATAAAGACCCCATAGATGTATTACCCTTCCTTATTCATTATTTCATATGTGCACTTAAATTTAAATGTAGTTTGGAATAACTTCAAGCTTTAAAATGTTAAAGAAACAGAATAAATAATGCCAGATATTTTTCACATACATTTTTAGCTTTGGGGTGGCTTACAATAGTGGTCTTATCCAGTACAGGAACTCCATTATGGCAAAAGCCTTAGTCATTGCAAACCTTTAAATTCTGGGTGACGGGGCTGGGGATTTAGCTCAGCGGCAAAAAGCGCCTGCCTGGCAAGCGCAAGGTCGTGAGTTTGGTTCCCGGTTCCGGAGAAAAACCAAAAAATAAAAATAAATAAATAAATTCTGGGTGACTACCATGCAAGTATTCAAATGATAAATAAAGTATCTATGAACTAATATAGAGGGTGGTTTTTTTTTTTGAGATTTACTGTTAAAGTGGAAAAAAAAAGCAAGTTGCTAAAGAATATCTGTAATATGCCCTTTCTCATGTAATAAAGGAAGGGAAATTACAAACACATTTGTTTATCTCCCCTTTTATAACATAAAGGAAGAAAATGTATTCAACCCTCCAAGCCTTTTGGGGTAATCTTAAAAATAATCTGACAAAACCAGGTTAGTAGGAGAAAACATAAAAATTTATTCAATAAAATTTGTATGTAGCAAGAAAAACTTCACAGGAAATGAAGGTCCAAAGACTCAAGGCAAACTGTATTTTTAGATAAGTTGATGAAAGAAGTAGAGAGTGTGCAGAAATATGATTGGACAAGAGGGGTATGATCTAAAGGTAAACCGTGGAATATTAGCAAGATGTGTGTTCAGAAACTTTTTTGCTGCCTTGCATGTCATTTCTTTCCTGCTCCAGAGCACTTGCCACATTAGGACACTCAAGAAGACAGAAGATGTCTAAGAGTGACCTCCCTGAGTTTTATGGCTTGCTTTAGGGGATAAGAGTTCTAGTTTCTATGACCCATCTTGAGGACAAAAGGCAAGAAAAAGGAAAGCAGGAAAAGGCCAAAGAAATCTTGTTTCTAAGGCACTTCCAATCTCTTTCCATTCAAATACTCAGCATGCGAAAGCACCATAATTTGGATGTCTACTCTGGCCTTGCCAATACAAAAAAGAAAGTCAAAATATGAGGAAAAAGTTAAACATAAAGAATGCTAAGTATTGGGAGAGAAGGGATGGTTCTTCTTTATAAGAGAATGCCAACTAAAAGTAAAGGAGAAATGAAGGAATCAGAAAATTACCAACTGGAAACTATTATAGTAGTGATTTCTTTGAGCAAAAATCATCAGTGAATGCTAAAATTAGTCAGTGAAACACAGAATATTTACCTAAATTAAAAGTATCGCCTATGAACTTCTTACTAATTACTAAAAGAAAGTGGTAACTTTACAGGGGTAATCTGAAGTCACCTCAACTAAAGAACTATAGCATAGTAATTGGACAATCAGATATTTCTTAAATTATGTACTACATATCCCTTTTGTAGTATTTCTACTAAAACTACATCAACTGAATTTCATCATAAGGAAATATCAGGATAAAAAATTGAAGGCTACCATATATAAGCATGCACAATTGGTAAAAAAAAATTAAAAAGAAGAAAAAAAAAATTAAGCATTAACTGCTCCTTTCAATAAACCAGTAGAAATAAGCAGTACAATTATCCCAGGTATCCAGTGTATATACATATATATTTTTTCCTTCCTTCTCTTTCTTTTCTCCTTTCCCTCATCCCAGTTGTTCCTTCCCTTTGAGCAGTTTCTTCCCCTTTCACAGTATCTATTGTACCTTTCAGATTTTATGTACTCTTTCAGGTTCTTACACTAGGGAGACAATATGATATTTACACATGTGGGTATGATTTATTTCTAATTTGAAGACAACAATATCAGTATATCAATCATTGCTGAATTTCTATCATCTTGTTTAGTAAAATTTGGTACTATTTCTAATTTATTATTTTTTATTCTCTTTAAAATAAAAAATGGCTCTTTTATAAAACTAAATGTCTTAAAAAAGAAAAGTCACAGTCTTGAAAAACAAAGGATGTTGAAACATATTCTAAAAGAAAAAAGAACAAGAAAACTAAAGTAATGTGTGGTTCAAGACCAGAAAAGATTTATTTCTCTTTTTGCTGGTACGATATTTAGTGGAACAATGAATGGACTTAGAGTAAGATCTGTGGAATACTTATGAAAACATCAGTTTCCTTATTTTGAAAATTCTATGTTGGTTATGTAAAAGAATAGCCTTGGTTTTAGAAACTCACGTTGAAGTACTTAAAGCCAGAAGGCCAGAATATCTACCCATATCTTTTGATTCACATATGCACAAAAAAGTGACAACTCCAATGTACTATAATGCTAACTTTTGGAAACCTGGGTAAAAATTTTACTTATAATTTCTCACTATTTTTGTAACTTTGCTTTTAATCATTTCTAAATAAGTAGCTTCTAGAATGAGACTTCATATATTAAAAAATCCAGACCACTTCAAAAAATATTATACTAAAAGTTACAAACAAAATCAGTAACCAGGATGTGAATATCTCCAATGTAGATATACAGAAGAGTGTAGAAATTTTTAATAATAAACATAAAGTGTTCAAGGTAAAGAAAAAAGATATAATTTTGAGTTCAAAGGCCAAAAAATAAATCATGGTAGTAAATAGAGCTCTCCTTGAAAGTGGAATATAGTTACTGAGACAAATATACAAAAGTCAATAAATGTTGTAAACCATAGACTAAATACATATAAAACATGGGGAGGATTACACAGGAATCCCCTCCGAACATAACTGAGATAAAAACTGTGAAAGTATACTATAAAGAAAGACAGGAAGGACAAGATGAGAGGATCCAGCCTTTGTCTTTTAGAGACAATAGTAGGAAGATGGAGAGAATAATGGAGAAGGAATATTTGAGTAAGTAGAGCTGAAAATTTTGCCAACTGAAAGAAATATTGGTCTTCTGATGCAGAAAGTTTTATAAGAATTGACATAAGTAAATACTACTATATATGCCCTCAGATACCTGGCAGTAAAATTAAAAAATCATCCGAGAGAGAGGAAACCCTAAGACTTGCAAAAGAAAAAAATACACAAAACAGGCAGATTTTCCTCAGCAATAACATAGTCCAAAAGGTAACAGAGTACAGATTCACAGTGCCAAGGAAAAATAACTGCTGCTCTAAAAGTTTATATGGGCCAGCTACCTTTTCTCTTGCAAAAGAGAGAGGATAGGCATACAAATATTATGATAATTTAACAAGCACAGCTTTTACAAAAAATAATTATTGAAGGAGGTACTTCAGCAAGGAGAATAAACATAGAAATACCTAAGTACAGTACATGATTCAGTGGTGAGCACAGAAACTACAAAGTGTATTTTAAATTAAATAAGTCATTCATTTTAAATAAAAGTTAATTTTTATGTTCAAATAACAGTAACAAGCTGGGAGATTAGAGTGCTCAAGGGGTTGTTAAAATACATCAAGGTCTTTGACATGATTGAGAGAGAACTACCCTTCTTTTTTCTTGGAATATAGGGATTTTTTTTTTCTTTCTTCTTTTATCTTGTTAGCACATGTTTGTGTTATATAATGACTACATTTACTGGGAGCAGTTGGTACCTGTACATGGTACATCTTAATTCTTTTTGTATTCACTCCCATTCCTTGCCCCCTGAATCTTTTGTTCCCCTTCCCATTTATGAAAGCTCTATCTCCCTATTTTCTATTTTTTTTATTTTGCCCTATAATTTATTATATGTTGGGTTTTTCATATACTAGAAATCATGTGACATTTAAACTTGTTTGTCTGATATCCTTCACTTAACATTATTGTCTCAAAGTACATCCATTTTCCTACAAATGACTTGTTTATCCTTTATGGCAGAGTAGTACAAATACATTCATGGACATTGCCACCTGGAGACCAACTCCTTCACTTTAGAAAATCCATGGGAACAAAGAGACTTGTCCAAGCTTTTACCAAGTTTGATAGCAGAATTTTAATTGGAATATAGTTTCTCTACTTAGATAAAGAAACTAAGGCTTATCGAGGCCTAGTCACTTAACATGTCCAAAATTATTCAGTTACCAAAAGGCAGGCAGGACCAGAATTGTATGCTGGTTTAACCAAATTCCAGAACAGATCTGAAATTCAGATCTTCTTTCTGAATTATAACCACATAAATTATTCTTCCATTATTCAAGAAAATATTATGTCAGTAATAAACCTATCAATGTTTATTATTTGATACTATTATTCAATAATATGAAGTTATTGAACATTATCCAACAATTTTAATGTGCCTAGCACTTCCATTTTAGTGGCACTAAAGAAAAATAATTATCTTCTTTTGTGTTTATTTTTCTTGTTATTTGAAAATATATTTTAAACTATTATAACTTAGAAATTACTCCTTTAGGACTTTTCTTTGTGATCTTTTTCCTCTTTGTTGAATTTTCTGTAACTTCCTCTTTGAAAGAACCAATACTTTCAGAGAGGAGGTGTCATATCATAAAATTACAATTCCCTTTTAAAATTTAATTTTGTTTCTGTCTCATTATTTTTTCCCTGTCAACACAGCACACAAATGCACAATAATAGTAGCACTCATAAGTGGGTCCTCACCCTTTGCCTACATGTCTAATGCTGTATTCTGGCACCCCTGTTGCTCCTTAAACACATTTTTGTAATTAGAATGTACTTGCACAGCAGCAACTTCCTACATGAAAGGGGAAATTGTTGTGGTGGAGAATATTGTTTTCCAGGAGACAGAACAACTTCTAAATGTCCTTGCTATTAACCTGATGTTTTAAACCAGGCGTGGTCCCAGATAAAGGGTCCTGACTGAGTGTAACGAGAGGTCATCTTCTTTGGAGTCTTCCAGGAAATGCCTTCTTCACAGTCAGTTCTTTACACTCTTTGCATCCAGACAAAGAGACTATGTACAATTCTATTCATATTCTCAGATTTTCTTCACCTTTGTGACGGGGAATGGACATGGTAATGAAGAAAATATCTATGCATCTAATGAGTGGGATGGAAATCAATTTTATTTTAATATATTTTGTTAGTTTTGTATGTTTCTTTATATAAGTTCCTGGGACATACTGGAGGACCTGCTTCTTCTAAGTAATCTACATATATTACCTTAATTTATCCTTCACAAATACATGAGGCTCGGAGTGATTAACTTGCCCAAGGTCACATAGTTAAGAGGGATAGAGTCTGAACGCAAACCAAAGTCAGCCTTCTGTTCTACGCAATTCTCTTCACAATCTAAGTATGTTTAAAGTGATCAGGTGAGGAAAGAGAATGCAGTGAGAATTATGTGTTTCAGACTCCATATTGCAATTGATAAGAAAATACTAATCAATTAATTGCAGAATTTAGGCACTTACTCTATAATTTTTATTTAAAACACAGTAACACTATGTTAAAATGCATTAAAAAGCTTTAGAAATGTACCTGTTTTCAAACATAAGTATCTACCTCCATGTGAGCATGTGGTGGTACATGGCATTTGCATGCACACTCACGCATGTGCATGCATAAGAATGTGTGTGTGTGTGAGAGAGAGACAGAGACAGAGACAGACAGAGAGTCTGACTTTCAGTATGCTTGTGTGAACACACGTTCAGTTACCATTTTTAGGTGTAAATCACTCCCGAGCAACATATTCAGAGATTTAACTGGTCGACAGGAAGGCAGGAAGCCGCCAGAAATGCATTCAGGAAATTACTGGCAAAGTAAAAATCACGATTAAAATTTTTAAAAAAATAAAAGAAAGAAAAAGAAGGGAAGACACAAAAGACACTTCAAAGCAAGTGCATCAAGTTACCATGGCAACTAGAGAATGTGGGTTGAAATTTATATGATTCCATTGTTCCAGCAGAGAGGTTCTAAATGACACCCTGGTGGCCTCACAGAGTCGATGCGTCTCCCTGAATGCTCCGGCTTATTACTCAAGAGTGCTTTAGGCATTGAGAAGGAATAGGATCACAATAACTTTGTCAGTTCCAGCCTCCCTAGGCTCTCAAGTGAAGACACTTGTTTCTTCAATTTAGAGGAACAGTACTCTCATTTCCGGAACCAGTTCTGACCAAGCTTAGCAATATTAGCACACTCATACTCACAGATAGCTGAGCAGAGCAAGTATTTGCCTTACTCGATTATCTTAAAGAACCGGCGTACCTGGAATCAGCTCTGGGCCCTCATATATTTTTCGAATTCCTTCCTTTTCCTGTTAGAAGTCTGTCCTGGTTCCCAGGTACTGCAGCTTTGGTCTTAAAATTCTAAGTACCTAATCAATAACATCATCGGCCACAATAGTCCGATCATAGTAGGAAATATTTACTGAAAATATTTTCCACTTATTACCTCAAGTAATAATTAACAAACCACTAAATAAGTGTTACCTACTGTTGCTAAATATGTTTGATTAATGTGTTATGTATGTATGGGAAACTGAGGCTCAGAGAAATTGTGACTTTTTTTCCAAGAAGCCCACGCAAAGCCAAATTTGGTTCCAGATCTGATAACAAAGGCTTTGCCAAGATTTATTTTATTATATGAAATTTTAACTGTGGCTGGTTCCATGTTATAAGCACACTCTCAGAAATATACGACTGCACCGAGTGTAATAGTATCCTGCTGTCATACCCTATTTAATGCATTGGGCAAACAGATATCAGGGCCAACTCCAGCCCAAATTAACTTTAAATTAGGAAACTGCTCGCATTTATTCTGAATATTAGAACACTCATTGTAAGAAGAGGCTGCCCTAGGTCTAGGCTCATTACCTTAGCTGGGCTGTACCAGTTTTGGGTTTGTCACTCTTTCTTTCTGATCCTCAATGGAAGGAAATTGGAAAAAGAAGAGACAAGATGTATCAAACATCTTTTATGTACTGAGTACTGTTTTGTCCTTTTGAATATATTATCTCACTGAATTCTTACCCAAAAGTCTGTGGATTATTTTCATTTCTTTTTTCATGTCTCTTGCTTGCTAAGGGTCAGCAGATTTTAAAAACCTTCTGATACTGCACAGTTAATCATTATTAAAATCTATTCAAGTCTCTTTGGCCATAGTTCCTGCCTTTTTTCCCTTTGACCCTGTCATGATATTCAACAAAGCTGGGACATATTATAATAATGCTTAGAGCAAAAATGAATCAGAGTACTATCAATTTTGTGATAAAGTCAGTTGCTATGAAAGTATTATTAAGGACAATCAAAATGGAGGAAATGAGTTGGCTGAATAAGTAAAAACAAATGTACATATAGTGGTGTTTAATCCAACATCTAATTCGTCTTAAGAGAATATTTGAGAAAAGAGAGTTTTTTACTTTTTTTTCTTTCTTTTTTTGAACGAGTAGTCACGAATTACAGATTTCTATTAAGCTGATGTTTCATTTGTCGTAATAAATAAGTTCCATTTTGTGGAGGAAAAAGGTATTTAGTAAAAGTACCAAAAATGACAGCCTTTGATCTGAATATTTTCTTGACAATCCAGCAGCTTCCTTTAAGTGAGACCGGTGGAAGAGTCATGCTTGGAGATGCAACAGCAACTGAGACTGCCCATTTCCCTCGCTTGGTACAGTAAAGGTTGGTTCCTTTCTTCCAAATGAAATTAGATAATCACTACCCATCTCCCTTGTCACAGAGGTTACATCATTTGGCATAAATTAATGCACCTAATTAAAATTTTAATAAAAACTTGAATTAGAATTTAGACCCTATTTTCCTTAAAACACTTCTGTAATATAAGCTTCTGTGGAGAAAAATAAAAGCAAATTACCAGTTTCCAGTAGAACAAAATGTGAATAGAATAAATTTAACAACTATACTGTGTTATCATAGCAACCAAAGTTTTTTTAAAAAATTGATGTGATAAAAAATGACACAAGAGAACAAATGCATCAAGTTGTTATGGCAACTAGGGAACGTGGGTTGAAATTTATGTATCTAGAATCCAAGAGAATATTCTAAGCAACTAAAATAAACATTTGCTTATTAAAACAGCCCCCAAATAGTACTTATCTATAAGCATTAAAATGTTTTCATTATTTTGTCTGCTTTTTTTTCCAATGGGTGATTTTAAATTGTTAGCATTTATATTTTCATTTCAGCTTGCTTTTTGGCAACAGATACACAAAGATGCAATTTGGTTTGCAGAAAATGGTGCACAAGCCAATTTCAAAATAGCATCCTCAACCATGTTTAAGTTTTTTTTACTCTCCTAATCTTTTTAGTAAAATGTCTCTGATATCAGCTTCTTCTTGTTAAAGGTTTTCCTTACTTGATGATTAAAACTCAATATGATCTTTCTACCTGATTTTAAAGGTCTTCCTCTTAGGTAGAGTGTAGGTTGATAAATTATACAATAAATTTAGATATTTAGGAAGTCTTCTGATGTTTTACACACACATACACGTGCACATGCACAAACACACACATACATACTTGTTTTAATAGTATAACAATTGTCTGGGACTGAATGTTCTAGTGGCACCTGCAATTTTCCACATTATTTTACCCATACTTGCATAGAGTATCTCACTGTGAGAGGAGGAAACATTACATTCTCTCATGAATCCATGCATTTCAGCAAATTTTTCCTACTGCCACTCACACTATGCCTTGTGCTCCTCTACTTGGCTAGTTCATAATCTTCCTTAAAATGCAGTTGAGCTGTCAATTTCCAGGGCACAAATCATTTGAACTGTTCCTTGCCTGCATCCTCATAACACCCTCATATACTTAAAGCTAAGGGTCAAGATCCTTACCAAAATCAATAAATTGACTTCACCATCAAAACAGCTGTGAGTTATTGAGCATTATCAATGCAGTAATGACCTACTAAGGCACTCTTAAATACTATTTCATTTAATATTCAGAAAAGCCCTGTCTAGTAGGTATTATTAGTTTGGGGGGGGGTACCGGGGATCAAACTCATGACCTTGCACTTGCCAGGCAGGCACTTATGCCACTGAGCTATATCCCCAGCTCTCGTAGGTATTATTGCCACCACTCTCCCATTTTATAAATAATGAAAACTGAGTCTTGCTGTTTAAATCACTTCATTTAGACCACATACATTATGTCCCAGAAAAGAAATTCAAATCCATGTCAATGAAATATGGAAGTGAATATTCTTTACCATTTAGCTAATCACTGAAATTTTTTCTTCTCTTTAGAGTTTGAATGTTTTTAAGAACTTTTACATATCTGCACTATAACTACAACTGGAAATCATACATAAAATTTTATATTTTCTATACTAGCCACTTTAAAAAGGTTAAAAGGAACAGGTAAAATTTGTTTTAATAATGTATTTTATTTAATCTCGTAAATACAAATTAATGTCATTTCCACATGTAATCAACAGTAACCAGAAGATATGGAGTTAATGGGCACAAAAATGCAGTTAGGTGAAAGCTTTAACTTCTGGTGTTTTATATAGCACAATATGATGAATATAGTTCAAAACAATTTACTGTGTATTTCGAGAGAATAGGAAAAAAGGATTTTGAAAGTGCCTAATCCAAAAAAAAATGGTAAGTTCTTAGTCGATGGATACACTAATTACCCTGAATTTCTCATTACACATTGCATGCATATGTTGAAATGCTATTCTATAGCCAAGGAATAAGTCCAATT
This sequence comes from Chinchilla lanigera, assembly GCF_000276665.1. Lineage (NCBI taxonomy): Eukaryota > Metazoa > Chordata > Mammalia > Rodentia > Chinchillidae > Chinchilla > Chinchilla lanigera. The sequence goes on along the minus strand of NW_004955414.1, from coordinate 7,620,160 downwards.
ATTACATGTCAATTAAAAATACAAATGCCATCTGCTCATAACAACAATAACATTGGCAGGTCACTATAAAAAGAGCTAAAATTTATAAAATTATCTTCACATGTATGAAGAAAGATTAATAAATTAAACATTTGTTTTAAAAGTTAGGTGAAAAGTGACCCAGGTTAAAATAATTTTAGTAGAATAAAAATATAAATTTAAAGATTAAATATGGTACAGTGAAAAATCTTACATATCTTTTCTTCAAAATAAATGATGAAACGACAAAATTGCTGAAAATAACAATTTCAAGACTGAAAAATTGATCAGACGTACAGAACAAATTGAGAAATGTTTAGTCGTGAAAAAATACTTGACGTCCGGTGAGACGGTGAAGTAAGCGGCATTCTTGCCTGGGCATGTTCTATCTCCACTCCTCCTGGCCCAGTCAGTTTGCCAAGTCTGTTACCATAGCGAAAGTCTAGGAGCCAGTAGCCTTGCTGTGCAAGGGGGCTTTCCTGATTTAGAGTAAAGCATGGAAAAAAAAAAAATGCATGCTTACTGGCACTGGCTGCATTTAACATTGTCTGTAACAATCAATAAAGAACGCCAGTGACACAATTGACCTAACTTAGCATTTCTGATTGGGGCATGCAAAACTTTAGCAGACTTGTTACAAGTTTGAGAGTGACCTAGGATGAAATATCTATAAATGGCTTTGACAAACTCTTCACACAATCCTGGCTAACAGGAAAACCTTTCAACTGCTCAGTAGAGACCAGAGAAGGCCCTTGTCTCAGCACACATCCTTGGCTAATTATAAGGGCACAAGTGCAGAGGAGACATAAAAATGCTTAAAGAAAGTATAAGCTGACACTGACTTAAACTTTGAGTGGACCCCCCAAACCAAACACTGATGGCTGTAGAGGGTAGAAGTCTTACTGATTTAGAGTACAGTATTCAGGCACAAACTCTGATCAAATATTGGCTGATTTGTGAGCTATGATTGCACAGGGGTGATCTCTGATGCCAGGCTTTGAAATATAAACAAGAATTAAAAACCTGAGGAAAGACACTAGTGACTGGACATCAGAGGTGGAAGGAGATTACACAGATGTGGTCCAGGCAAATCACACACAAACCAAAACACCAGCACTAACAAGAACTCTCAGGGTATGCGGTAGAATTCAGATTTATTGCAATATCTTACCTCAATTTTCCAATTTTTAAAAGGAAAAAGATAAAGAATTGTGAAAGTAGTACTGTGTCCAATACAAAACAATGTAGGCAACAGAAGCTCTTTCTGGGTTTTGGAACTGACAAACACATTAAAACAACGATTATAAAAATGTTACAAGAAATAAACATGAGGTTTAAATGATTAGAGAAAGGTATGATTCTGTTGATTCCACTAACAGGGGAGCTTATTAAAATAAAACAACTGTTAAAAATCTAAGTGGAGAGTCTTAAGTTTAAATTTAGTAACTGAAATCAAAAATACCCTATAGGGACTCTATATTAGTTCTAAAATATCAAAAGAAAATATCAGTGAAATTAATTATTAATAATTATAAATTATGTAACCTGAACAACAAAAACAAAAAAATGAAGAAAAAGGAAAACGGAGCCTTGAAGACCTTTGGAACCTCAAATGCAGCAATAAGTATATAACTGGAATCCTAGAAGTTGAAAAGATAGGGAAATAGGAAAAAGTGATAGACTTCTCAAGTCTGATGATAACACTAATCTATAGATCCTCCCAACTCAACAAACTCAAAGTTAATAAAAGAAAGTCGTCTACAGCTAACCTTTTTGTAGAAAAACTGTTGAAAGAAAAACATTTTTGATTCAGCAAGGTAAAACATCTGACACATAATGCACAGGGGAATAACAAGATGATTAATGGTTAACTTCTCAGAAAAAAATGGATGGAAAAATTCAGTGGAATGATACACCAAGGTGCTTAAAGTTTAAAAATTTTTTAAAAGGCTTGTCAGTCAGAACTTCTATATTTAGCAACATTATTTCAAAAAAGGATGACAAAATAAAATCCTACTCAGATAAATAATAGAGAAATCATTCCCAGAGACCTGAAAACTGGAAGCAACCCAAAATCTTCAATGACTGAATGGATAAACAATCTCTAGTATATTCATTCAATGGAATACTAATCAGCAAAACAAAATGAAAAAACTATTGACAAACATAACTTAAATGTATTGCAAAAACATAATGCCAAGTGAAATAAGTTATTCTAAAGAGATTATATACTGTATATTTCCTTCTATACAGTATGCTTGCTTCTTGTCTTTTCCTTTGAAAAGAAGAGACCAATAGGTGCCAAAGAAATGGGCAGAGGGAGAAGGTACTTATAGAGTGTTAACATTACGGGATTTGAGGTGTAATAGAATTGTTCTATATATTAATTACAGTGGACATTTTATGTGTTAAAATTCATAGAACCATATACAAAAGTCATCTTTATGGTAACTGGGAATAATGAAACATAAATGAACCATAAACACACAAGAGATGTATTTTATGGTATGTAAATTATGCATCAATAAAGTTACTAAAAAAATAAAATAAGCTAATGCAGGCAGGACTGATAATGGTATAGGCCTTTCAGGAATAAAATTTTGGTTCACCTTAGAAAACAAGGAAATATGAATTTCCTATATAAAGTTAGTGGGTCTATGTGTGTATATCTGTGTATGTGCATGTGTATTTAGTATAAAAAATTCACACAGAGAGATTAAGTTGGTTTAATAAAATTGACCCCAGAAAACATTCCCTTGAACAGAGTTACTGGTAAAGCTTTGTTGAAATTACTCATTTTGATAAACAGTATTTAAACATCCTTGAAACCAAAATTGAATATCTCCTGAGTACAACATAACTTTCTGTACTCCTGGGTAAGACATTTTTGGAACCAATAGTGGAAGAAAACACAAAAGTTAAATCTCTCCTTTTCTAACCAAAATTATGCCATCAATTTTATCCATCTCCAACACAAATACATATGTGTGCACACAGACACACATACACAAACACACATGCACACACACACAGAGACAGAACTGCTAGCTCCTCTGACCACAAAGATTAATCTCTATGGAATGTAAGAAAGAAAATCACCAAAATGGCTGAGAAATGTATGGACATGCACCCAGAACAATTTATGCTAAGCAAAACCTATTCATCTCTAATTTTTAAGGGATAGAAAGAGCTTCCACAGGGGTGTTGTAGGGAACCTCTTGAGCGTGACAGCAAATTACTCCAAAGAAATATTCTAGCTTTTCTCTTTGAAGAATATACAACATCTCCTATAATAATTTTCATCCAGGAAGATAGATATGGGTTGTTTTTCCTAGTCCTTTTGGTCATCCACAGAGATTTTGGTCATGCACAGAGATGGAAGAAACAAATTACTATTAATGGGTAGGCAGACATTCCAGCAACAGCTGCCTACATACTGAATACTTCCTGTGTGCTTAAACACCCTACATACATTATATCAGATAACCCTTACAATAAGTTTGAGAGATGGATATTATTACTCCATATCATCCTGAATGTCATGAGGCTCAAGAGTGCTAAATAACTTCTCCTAAAGTAATATTTCTGCTTTAATATATCTTATGACAAACATTATCACTGCCTTTTTACAAGAGATAGAAGTGATGTGACTTCGCAAAGGAATATAAAGCAATTGAACTACAGTTAAAATGTAGTTTGATCTGACAATAAATTTATATACTTATAAGAAGAAATTCGAGTACAAGATTCAGAGACAAAAAGACTTAAGGTCATATTGTATCCATTCCACTTACAAGTACTATAACCTTGAGCATATTTCTTAACTTCTTTGTAGCTTATTTTCCTCACCTATGAAATGAGAGTAATAGTACTTACTTTAAAAGGTAGTCAGAAGTATAAAAGAGAGGACATGTTTTTCGTTTACAACACAATAACTATTCCATAAAGTAGTTATTATCATTATAATCTTGCACCATTAACTTCAGTTAATTAATCATCCAAGGAACATCAGTGAGATTGTGACACAGAATTATCTACCTTTAGAGAATTGTATAGAAAGCCCAACTGCCCAGAAAAGGAAAACCTGAATAGCATATAACAGCAGGATACCTCAATGACCAGGGAATATTGCAACAGATATGAGACCCTAGATATGGAAATAAATGAAAGAGTCTGTGGATGGATGGTGAAAGAGAATTAACATTTAAATGGCCCTTAGTCATGCTAGGAACATCATACTACATTCTTCATTTTACTTTACCTGGAATCAGAAGATAATTTATCCTTGCAGTATAATATGTCAGCAAATTCTATTATGTTTCCCTTTGAAATTTCTATCAGCTACCATGTCCCCTACCATTCTTCTCATTCTTTCTGCCATCATCCTGAATCAAAGATTTACCCTTTTATGCTGAGATGCCTGGACTGTCATAGAAAGAGCATGCATTCACATCCTCACTTCTGTCCACCCATGGAAAGAACTTTGGATGAACACAGGTCTATTTTGTTTTCATTTGCTTTTTAATTGAGATATAATTCATCTACCAGATTTGTTGTTCTGAAGTTCAAACAATGATTTTAATAATTACCATAATTCCTAATTCCACATTTTATTACCCTAAAAAGAACCCTTCTATCCATTAGCAGTTGCTGCTAATTTCCTCTAGTTAATGCCTCTTGTCCCAGGAAACACTAATCTACTTTCTACTCTATGGATTTACCTATTTTTAGAATTTTATATAAATGTAATCATACAATATAATGCCTTTTTTGTCTGGGTGCTTCCACTTATGTTTTCAAGCTTTATCCATGTTTATCCATGTATTGGCACTTCATTTCATGGCTTATTAATATTCCATTGTATACAATATCTACATATTGTTCATCCATCTGTAGGTGGTGGGTACTTAGACAATCTCCACTTCTTGGCTATTATGAATAATGCTGCTATGAACATTCACAAACAAGTTTCTTTTGTGTGGACATCCAATTTTAATTTTCTTGGATGGATACCTAAAAGTACAATTGCCACATTATATGGTAGCACAGTTTAAATTGTCAAGGGAACTTCCAGGCTGTTTTCACCTGGAAAATGCCATTTCACATTTCAACCTGCAGTGCATGAAGATTCTAATTTCTTTATACCCTTACCAACAATTTTGCTTGTCTTTTTATTATAGTTTTCCTAGTGGGTATGAAATGATATCTCAGTGCAGTCTGACTTCCATCCCCCTAATGATTAATGATATTGATATCTTTCCATGTTACTAACCAATGGCTTATCTTCTTTGGAGAAATGTATATTCAAACTCTTTGCCTGTCATTTAAAAATGTACTAGGAATGGGTTATTTCTCTTTTTAACTACTGAGTCATAGAAAAGTTCTTATTTCCCACTTGTCTCCATTCACACCAGCACTCAACAGCTAGCTAACCCCTAACTTTTGTACTTTAATATAGACCCTACTTTATCTTCTATAGCATCTCTTGCAACTATTCCTGTTCATACTGGCTCTTCATTTTGGTGAAGCTTCTGCTAAATGGATTTATAATCAGTTGTATAGCGAGGACTTTTTCATTTTTCATGTTAATCTTTTTGTCTTCTGGCAGACACAACCTGTAGCTCTTTACACTGTCCCTTCCCCATCTGTAATTGAACAGAACACACACACATGTAGGAGTAACAAGCCTATACTGTGTACAGATACCAGAATCAATATACTTTACTTAGATAACTCCTCTGAATCAGTGAGTCAAAAAAGCAGGACGAATGCAACTAATGCAATGTCATAAGGCATCTTTATTTTTTTGTCTGTACTTTTCCTTTAACCTCATTTCCCATCATTGAATGGAAATTTAATCAGTCTCATGATTTTATGCTTACTCTTAGGTAATAAAAAATTCTACAAGTGAGTAATTAAAAATTTCACTCCAATGTAATAAAATTTCCTTCTAACACAACTTCTGATCCCTCTAGGGTTGGGACACAAAAGACAGAAGAAATAGAAGGAACATAAGAAAGTTTAGAGTTAACTGTTACTCTGAGAAGGCTTTGGGAGGGGTGGGAGAGGCTGCAGGAACAAAGAAATCTCCTTACAAACTCTTTTTTACTTTCCAGCCATCCAGCAACTATGTTATAATCTTAGATACGCAAGAACCATCTGAATGGATTTTGGCCATGGAGTTCTAACAGCTCACTCTGAGAATGTCCATGTTAACATCCTTTACACATACCTTATCCCTGAATTTTTCACTTGCAAGTTGATACTGTTATGGTTGCTACACTGTGTCAACTTGAGGAGTCCAGAGGCTTGGCTAGGTGACTCAGCAGTTCTGCACCCTGGGGTGAAAAGCTGCTCTGGGAGGTTGTTCATTGTGTCAATTTGAGAAGTTCAGAAGGTTAACTAAGTGACTGGACAGGGGTCGCGTCCTTACTTTGTATCATCCTGAGCCTGTGCAAGAGGAGGGCACAGAGGTTGTGGATGTAAAGGACCACCCCTCCCCAGGGTGGGTGGCTGCATACCATAGAAGGAAAATGAGAAAGGACTGGCTGCTGGTTCAGAGGAGCTCCAGTTTTCACCTTCAGCTTGGTCATCTCCTGGCTTCTGGTGCACACTGTTTGGCTTCTGCCTGGGACTCTTCAGCATTCTGGTGTAGACTCTTTAGCCTTCATTGTGGATTCTTTAGCACTCAGCCGCAGACCCATCTGCCTCCTGATATGGACTTGCCCGGACACTGCAGTGAGCTCCAGGCCTTGGACTGGGCTCTTCAATCTCCAGCATGCAGACACCCTCTACACGCTTCCTCACCCAACTCTGTGGCAGACCATTGTAAGCCAAACTTGTAATTTCTTATACATTTGTACGTCTTGTGTTATTTCTATTTATCCAGTAAACCCTGACTGATACAATAACAAAGCAACATATACAATTTTTGTCATATATACTCAGCATAGAGATTATCTAGCCCAGTCTCCTGCCTGCAGGCAGATCCAAATTTTATATATCCTTTCTCCTTTGTACTAGGCTCAGCTACCAGTTTCCTCTGCAAACTGCTTCCATCACCCTTAAATTGACAATACTCTTTATGTTACACTTGTTAGACAAAGATTTTAATCTGGATTCCCTAGAGGAAGTCTGATGGGTCATAAAAATACTTAATTATAATTTCATCAATGTAGAGGGTGAGGTAAATGGCTGATATTATAACTAACCACCTATTTCAAATTTTAATGCTCATAAAAGTAATCTTATTGTTTTATTGATTAGCTTTATGAGAAGTATTTCAATTTGAATTTATAATAATAAAAATATTATTCTTTTTATGTTTATTTTTTTATTTCATGTAAGATTTTGTTTGAAATAAAAAGACAGGTCTGTTACTACTCATAAAAAGCTTTTTATATTTTTTATTATAAAGAGAAAAAAAACAAAGTTTAAAATGAGATAAAAGGAGGGTAACAATGGTTAATACATTGAGTATTGTTATCTTTAAATTAATCATGCAGAGTACTAGATATATGCATTTAATTGTCCAGACAATATTAGCACAAACTTTTCTTTTCAATTAACTAAGCCATTCTTGCTGGGGTGAGATGGAATCTCAGTGTTGTTTTAATGTGCATCTCTCAAATAACCAGTGATGCTGAACATTTTTTTCATGTATTTTTTGCTGTTTATATTTCTTTGTCTGAGAATTGTGTATTCATCTCAGATGCCACTTTTTGGATTGGGTCTTCAAACTTGGGGCTCTTATTTTCTCAATACTTTATACATTCTAGATAGAAGTACTTTGAGGGACAATTGGCTAAAATTTTTCCCACTCTGTGGGTTGTCTTTTTTTTTTTTTTTTGTGGGTTGTCTTTTAACTTTGTTAGTGATTTCTTTTGCTGTGCTTTTTAATAAGATAAGATCCCAGATGTTTGTTTTTTGAAGTATTTCCCATGCAGTCTGGGTTTTGTTCATGAACTCTCTACTTTATATCTATGTCTTCAAGATTTCTACCACTTTCTCTCCTAATAGATTTAGTGTTTCTGCAGTTGTGAATGAAGTAAAAATAGTACAGGGGCAGTCCTATAAACTCTCTAATGGCTCTTTCAGCTCTGTTCTCAAATTCTATCAAGATTTATTTCAGTCTTACCTTTTCCAAGCTTTGCTGTCCTTCCCTCAAAATAGCCATATACTAATGCCCAAAAGTTAGGCATTAGATTAGCTCTTTTGAGTTAGAACATGTCTCTGGGTATAAGTTGTTACAACAGATATCCAGATATGATATTTAATTCCATTACTAGTAAAAGGTAAAAATATGTGCAGCCTTCTCCACTTTCATTAATAGCTGTGGGATAAGTTACTCTATGATAAAAAGCAGCCACTAGTATCTACCTATTCCTTTGAGAGCCTTTTATAACTATGGATTTTCTCCTTTGGAAATTATTATATGAGCAACAAATGTAAATGACATATGCATTTCAAAATATGACAGGAATCATCTGAAAGTCTCCAGACAAGTTATTTTTAAATATGGATATGAACCAGAAATATCTAGGAAAGTTTTATATAAGAAGCTATAAATTCTTGCCTAAAATCCACTCTAGAAAACTCTGAAGGAGCAGGTACATAATGTGACACATGTATATGTAATTTTTGTTCTACAGATTATTCTACTGTACATACCCAGAAGTACTACCCAAAGGTACTCTAGGCCCTTAGTTTAGGAACCCTCTATATGCTTATTTTTCTGTGTCTCTAGAAAAATGAAGCAGTATTTGAACTACAAAATGCATATGTTCAGGCACACACACATGCACATATACACTCTTTAAAAATTCTTTTGACGTGCTCAGGATTGAACCCAGGACCTCATACATGCTAGGCAGGCAAATGCTTTACCTAGATACACACAGCTCACCCACTTCTTTTCACCTATTCCCCTTTCCCTACATTCAGGCACCAAAGATGACTTTCCTGATATGAGGCCCTCAGGTAGAAAAGATAATCATATTCTTGGTTTCAATTTCAAAAAAGAATTCTTAAGACCTATCGCAAAAATGATACATGTTGTCAGTAAGACAAATATTTCCAGTGATAAGGGCAGGGATGCTTTGCTCTCTTATTTGTTTTTTTTCCTTTAAATGCTGCAATTTGAGTAACAGCTGAAAGGCCCAAAGATTTCAGAGACCAGAAGTTAAAATAAACCACATAATGGACAAAAAAAATGTTTCCTGTCTCCGAGGGAGAAAGAAAAAATTTCTCAGAGTGGAAACAGTACAGGAGGATTGTAGCACCAGGTTGGGTATTAACAGGTCCCTTATAGGGTCTTATACTCTTGTATAGCACCTCCTCTTGGTCAGTCCCTTAGTGGGGAGAACTAGAATGACAGAAAACCTACATAACAGGAGGAAAGGAAGTGGCCCAAATCAGAGAGGTACTTTCATTTATTAATTATTATTTTATTCATGGAGTTATTCATATAATCAAGAAATGTTTATGGAGCACCTATTGTATGTCAAGCTCTATATAGGTGCTGGATATAGGGGAGTGTTTTGTTTCTCATATAAAGCTAGAAAATATAAAGCCTAGCAGAGAAGTGCTGTTCAATAGACTGGCCCCAAACTAGTAGTCTTAACAGAACCCAAAAGACAAAGCCCAGATAGATTCCACACATATACTTTCAAAGGGCAGCATTTAAATTTTCCTGTATCACTAAGAGGAGATGTGACAGTAGATGAGGGCAAGAGATGTCCCCTAAAGAACCCTCACAATCACAATGGGAGGCAAAGGTGATCCATATGGATTTGTGAAGCAGAATTGGGGGGGAACTTCAGTGCAGTGCAGTGGAATCAGTTACTCACTGAAGGTCAGTGGTGCCTGTATGTCTCAGCAATAGGCAATGTGCATGAGTGCTAGACCATCAACCCCTTCCTTACACTACAATGACAAGTGCCACGGCGTGGAACTTAGATCATAGCTCTGGAGAGAAGAAGTGAAAAAAAAAAAAAAAAATCCATGAACTGAATAGAAACCTGGGCAAATTTAAATCATGAAGTAAGTAATTTCTCCTCAAAGTGGCAGAGTTTTAGGGATTCAACTGTTACTAAAAGTGGAGTATTAGTTAAATATTTCTAAAATAGGCATATTTTTGAAAAGTAAAATCTCATAAATCAGTTCAGTGAATATAAGATATATAATCACTATACAGATGAAAATTTTTGACAGCACTGAGCATTAAACCCAGGAGTTACTGAGCTACACTCCCATCACTTATTAAAATTAACCAATTACTTTTCAGGTAGTATCTCATTGCACTGTCTCAACAAAATGGCCTAAATTCTAAGTAAATGCTAAAGTAAGGCTCTAGTCTGGATAAACATTTCTGACTCCATTGGTGCACTAAAGCTAATCTGTAATTAAGATATTAAATGAATTTTTAAAGTTTCTAGGAACTTCAGGGAGTACGATTAGGAGAGTATTGATTTCCACTGTGTCAATAGTCCCAAAATGAGCAACTTCAAGCTGCCAAGTCAGACAGGTAGCAAAATTCCTTGAAATTTTAAAAATTCATTCTATCAGTTAGTTACAGATTGGCTTTGGCTCACCAACTGAGTCAGGGATGTTTATCCAGACCAGAGTCAGATTTAAGCACTTACTAGAATTTGGGGCATTTTAATGAGACAATAAAATGAAGTATTTTAAGAACAGATATCCAATTAGTATGGATAATTAAGTTAATGTACTTTACCTAAAGTACACATAAAAAGTATCCTTTCCTTCCACTTTTAGCAAGCCAAATACAAAAAGAAATGTTGCCTCAACACACACACACACACACACACACACAGTTCTCTGAATAGAAATATAAATGCTCTTTTACAAGATCCACGTTAAAGGAATCAACTGTACCTGTTTTACTTTGTCACCTTGCATTCTGCTCATAAGCATCAGCATAACTACATCTATATAAAGTATGAATTTTTCTCTTTCTACTTCATAAAGGTCAAAGAAAACTAAGGACATTTAAAATGGCTTGTGAAATATGGTGATGGCAAAGGAGTACAGGCACGAGATTGATGGACCTTTATGCAATAAGAGAACAAAATAATTCCATGGATTTTTCTCAGGTACAATTGAACTTTGCTTTTTATAGATGACATATTACTGAAATGATGTATGTGTGTTACACTGGGAAAAGTCAAGACATATTTTAGACTCGTAGTTGTATTTTTTTCTTTTCAATCCTAGACATTTTGGAAATTTTAATGGAAACGATTCATGCTTTGACAGAAATGCACATATATACATAAAATTTTGCACGAAATGGGTCAGGATTAACAGGCATTCTGCAACTAAAGCTGGAGCTTCTGACTCATATAGAAAGCCCATATTTTGGGGCTGGGGATTTAGCTCAGCGGCACAGCGCCTGCCTGGCAAGCGCAAGGTCGTGAGATCGATTCCTGGTACTGGAAAAAAAACTAAAAAAAAAAAAAAAAAAGAAAGCCCATATTTTAAATATATAAGAAAATCTTAATATTCATAGAAAAACCAAAATATTTACTTTAGAAAGGCAGTACATTTAATCATGAGGGAAAGCAACCAGTTTAACTTATGTTTTCACTAAATTAAGATTTTTATTTATTTGAGTTTACTTATCATAAGTACCTGAAAGGCAAACCCATAGATATGAGGAGACAAAAGAAACTTTAGAGATCAAATTACACAAGTCCTTTGGTTTCTTAATATAGAGATAGATGTTCTAAACATTGAACCAACTAGAATAAGTCTCCACGACCAGGAATCCTTATGGTGTTGGGAAACAGCCCTGGACTATGTCAGAAGCCCTCAATTCCAGTCAAGTTCTGCCACTTGTAATCTGCATGATACTGGGCACATCATTTAGCATCTCTGATATTTCCTTGGCTAAAAATCTTACCTACAAGGACTAAGTGAGATAATACTTATGAAAACAATCAATATTAGATTGTCACAAATATAATAAGAAAATTATAAGTGATGAGTGAACCATATTTATCCTTAATGTTAGGGCCAAACTTATCAGATGCAGGACTACCTGACACCTGATAGTCTGTTTTATAATGAAAAAATTGTGAAAAATGTGTTAGAATTAGTATTACAGGAAAGATTTTTTATAGGAAAGATTTTTGTTATAAATGGGATAATGGAAAGAACACTTGGGGTTAAAAAATTTAGATTTATTTCCAAGTCTGTAATTGACTACTTAATCTAGAAAATCATCACAGACCTCTGGGCTTCAATTTTTGAATGACCAGAAGTTCTTAAACAATTACAGAATTGTCAGAGCCAGACCTCTTTATGGACACAAAGAAACCTATAAGGCTTCTTCCTACAACAAGAACACAATTAACACTTCATGTCAGGAGAAGCAGGAATCCCAAAATAGCTATTAAATTTTTAAAAGAGGCATAATATCAACCCTGAAATGACTTATAAAATGGTCTCCAATACAAAATCAATTTATCTGTGTATGAATTTATACATATATAATGTAAATTGATATATATACAAATATCACGGAACATATATATTATGGAATTACAGAATTGTATAAGAAAAACATTCTATTTAATAATACTAATTATGACATTGGTTAATAGTCTTGACAAAAAAGGTACTTCATCATTTCTTTGCTGGCTGATAAAATCTAAACTCACCAACACCTGCTGTGTTTGGAAAATAGTTATATTTTCTATAAATTCTTAAGTAAATATTGTCCATATTGGTTATTATTAGGCCATTACAGTTAATTGAGTTTGTTTTTTGAGCACCAATAATTCTTAGCTTTTAAACTTTCATCTTTTGCCATTAAGTAGCCTTGTACATTTAACTTATCACAATCTTTTGTGAGGAAACAATTTCATAGATCTCTCCCACTGTAATATAAGGAACTACGAAGGAATATTAGACTTTCCTAATACTAAATCTGCATTAGTCAGGATCCTCCAGAGCCACAAAAGCAATAGGGTATGTAAATAGAGGTATGAGAAGGGCCTTACTAGGGAAATTGACTCATACATTTATGGTGGCAGGGAAGTCACATAACACGGCATCTACAAGTTGGAGACCCTGGGATAAGTATAATAGCATAGCCCAGTCCAAGTACAAGAACTCCAAATTCAGGCAAGTGAATCTTATAACCCACCCTATAGTTGAAATCCTGAGTATCCAGGGGCCACTGATGTTAAAACCTATAGCCCAAAGATCAACAAGGCTGGAGTTTTGATATCCAAGGCAGCAGAAAAAAATTTGATTTCAACTGTCAGAGAGAGATCAATTTGCCTTTCAAATTTTCAACATTCAGGATTATGGTGTTGGAGATTGTATCCTGGGATTATGACTGGAACCAATTAATATGATACCCCTAGCAATAAAGAGGAAAACCAACTAATGGGTACAAATAGATGAATCTCAAAAACACATAGAGCAAAAGAAGCCTGAAACAAATGTATGAATACCATATAATTCCCATTACAAGAAGTACCAAAAGAGTCACAATAAGCCTATGGTGACAAAAATAAAATCTCAAGAGCATGTGTGAAGGGATCATAAAGCTGCATGAGGGAACCTTCTGTTGTGATAGGATTTTTAGCTAAGTTTACATGAGTACGTGCAAGGATCAAGAGTCACTGACTGAGCACTCAAGATTTGTACATTTCATTATATATAAATTACATATCAGTTATTTCTTGGTTTGGTATTCTAAGTATTAATTCTATAATTCTCCCTCTATTGTCATAGGTCTACTTTTTAACAAGCACCCAAGATGATTCTTATAGAGTTTGCTCATTGATCTCTCCTTGAAAAGCACTATCTGTGAGGAGTTAAAATGTGTTCTTGTCCTAATATTATCCTTTCCACGAAATAATAAATAAAAGGAAAGAATGAAATAGAGTTTTAAACATAACACTTGGTGTCTGTACATACATTGGGCACAGAACAGAGAGTAAGCTACTCCACAAGGTCTATAGGTCCCAAACCTAGACACACTTCAGAATCATTGCAGACATAAAATATTTATCTGCCTTTGGTTGCACCCTTGTACCAAGAAAGCAGAGTAATTTGTTGTCATACCTATGAGTCTATATTTTTCTAAATTACTTATAGGATCCAAATGAACAACTCAGTTTTGGAAAATATGATCCAGATGGTGAGTGTCTGCTAGGGAAAAATGGTGCTATGTTCAACTAAACCTTCCCTTTGTATCAAAAAGGTTTCTAAGACTCAGTCAAGACAAAATCTTTCATTCTCAATTTTTCCAAATGTAATATAAAATATTCTCATTCTTTACTCAATAACCAATAGGGGGGACCCAACATAACCAATTAGAGAAGGAGGTGCACTGGAATAGCTTGAAAGACATACACTGGATAATATAGGCATTCTGAAACAGAGAAGACAATCACATCCAGATCTGGAAAATTAACTCAAAGAAGAATCCTCAAATCAAGCCAAGTATCTGTGTTGCTGAAAAAGGGAAACAAGGCTGCTGCTGGCTCGCTCCTCCCCCTATACCCATTAGCCAGTGAACACAGCATCTTGGGAGCAGCACTAACAGCATGAGGAAAAGTGACAAAGGTGCAAAGGTCAGAATCCTGGGATACGCTCCCTACATACACTCCTCCAATCTTGAAGAAGAAATATAGCTTGGGAGTAAACTGTGGCTGGGATCCCAAGAAAGTTGAGGACTACAGCCCATGGAAGGGAGAAACAATAACACAAAAACGGGCAATCCCTTTGTCACATCATCCTCAAAAACCTTCCTGTGGCACCCTACCCACCACCCAGCATCAACAAGAAAAGCCCTCCAACCTAACCAGAGAGAGGATGAACACCACAAATTGGGCGTGGCACCAAGCCCGCTGGCAGGGACCCATGAATTCCATTCCTGAAGATACAAGAGAAGGGGAGAGAATAAATGGACCCAATCCAGAGTGAGCATTTTTGTATTTTTTCCCAGGCACAGAACAAATCTGAGACAATAGGAATTCCTGCCCATGACTCACCATCTCACACAGCCAAAGGAGGCATCTGCCAAGGCTGAGTTCTTCATAAAGTCCCACAGGTTGGAAAGTGGAGCTTTTAACTCAGGGACAGATAAAGGAAGGAACAGAAGCAGCAGCCTGGGTCAGAGAGCTTTGGGTGATATACTGGACAAAAGCTCCTGGAGCAAGAACATAGACACTACTATGCGATTTGTCTGGCACTGAGGGGAAGGGGAGAAATTGGCAGAAGCTGATGGAGAATCACGTGTTGAGAAAGCTACATTATATCCTTTTTCTCAAATTAGTTGAGGTGGTTAGATCTTGAGACAGACAATGGTCTGAAGCTGGCCATGGCCAAAGCATAGTTTGCAGCCAGGAAGTAGGTACAGAGAGACCGAAAGCCCTCAGCATTCACAGGCAGAAATAAAAAGCTCTCGGCTGGATGGTGGTGGTGGAATTCTGGCCACATTCTACAGTGGACATATGGATTTATTTTGCTTGTTTCTTTGTTTGTTCTTGGTTCTTTACTTTTTTAAAAATTTCCTTGGTTCTTGCTTCTTTATCAATTTTATTTTTAATTTTTTTTCCTTTATTCTGGTCTCTTTTAGCCTTCTTTCCTTCCTGTTCTTTTTCACTATTCCTCATTTCCCCCATGCCTTTGTCTTTCCTAATTCTTCTCCACCTTTCATGTGAAAAAATATGTATAAATATAAAGAGAGAGAGTATATATATTTCAGGAAAGAAAAATAGTATGACGTTTTTTTCAACAGGTGGTTTTACCCGTATATAGGGATCCTAAAGGATATTGTATATTGCAGAAAACCCACTACACTGCTGGCCCTTAGAGAAGAAATTGAAAATGTATGTGCAGCAATCTTAGTGACCAAGGTTACCCAAGCAGCAGTTCACTGTACTAATAAATGTGTGGAAGCTAGTGGCCACTACTTTTAGCACCTCTTATAATTGTAGAGGCCAAAGATAACTTGTATTAATCTCATGGTGTCTCAATAAATTAAGTGCTAAAATATTTACACACATTTTTCTTCTCCTGAAATATGTATGCATTTTTTGGCAGACTCTGTATATAGCAAGTACCTACACATGTACAAAAGAGAATAAAAATAGACCAGTGCTTTAACTTGAATGGTACAATTTATGGCTATGTTGGGCTAACCCTTAACAGAATTGTGCTTAGATGATCCAAACAAAACTAACTACAAATATATTAACATGTTTTGATAACTCTACATATTCTCTCTCAACCACTAATTATACTTCCCTCCCCCTGCATCCCTCTTCCCATCTCTACAAATATTCCTTCCCCACAAAAGCTCACCTTTCACTTCAGCTGTAATACCCCTAACAGAGTCAGAACTCCTATTTTTCACATACTGACATTTCTTTTATCTTTCTCCTTTTACTGATTCATTCTCTTCCTTTTCCTGTTGCTCCTTTCTTTCCTTCTCATTCCACATCCCAGACTTACCACTGGTAACAGTACAGTAAAATCTGCAAAAGGGTGAAACTGCCCAAAAACGTTTTAATTTTCATTAAAGGTGTATAGTTGGACCCACAGATGCTGTTATAACCAGTAGGAATTCTCTCCCAACAACACTACCAAGATCACATCACTAGAAAACAGAACTGAACTGAAGAGATCTTCGTATAACAACTGTCTTCACTCTATTTGACCTCTACTATCAGCAAACACACACAAAATAAAATAAAATAGGAGCATGATAAAACAAGTCAACAAAATGCTTCCAAAGATTCCAATCCACCCACTCAGGGGAACTGATGGAGAAGAAATTGAGCGCCAAATAGCTGGGTCATAAAAAAAACGATTAAAGATGAAACAGAGAAACTCAGGAAACTCAAAGATTAAATAAATAGTAGAAAAAACAAACTTGGTCAATGTAGTCAAAGATGAATCAAATTAAAAATTAGAAAAGCTGACCAACATCATTCAAAACATGAATGACAAATACTAAGAAATAGATTCCATGAAATGATGTCAAACAAAAATTCCAGAGATAAAAAGTCTATTGAAAATATAAACAGCAAGAGAGACCACATTGAGAAAATATTCTCAGACATTAAGGACAGAATGAAAGCATAAAATAGCACACTCAGTGATAGCTTAAAAGCACAAGTAAGCAAGGAAAATTGACCCATAAGCTGCTGAATGATGCTAAGTAAATTAACCTAAGGTGAAATAGAGTTCAAGAAAAATTACAGTGTAGCAAGTATGGGGAAAAAACTGGCTTACACAAATAACAGCAGAAAACTTTCCAAGGAGAGGGAAAGAATTCAACATATACATAGGTGAGGCTTATAGAACTCCAAATCATTACAATCAAAGAAACTCCCCCCAATATATCATAGTCAAAATCCCAAAGTCCAA
>NW_004955414.1:7530384-7594997 GCF_000276665.1 Chinchilla lanigera | reverse complement strand
TGTAAATGATCTCAACTTCCCAACAAAAGATAGACTGGCAGACTTGATCTAAAAAAAGAATTTAATAATTTGCCACATACACAAGACACATCTAATCCAAAAAGATATTCACAGATGAAAAACCAAAAGGTAGAAAGCAATATTCCACGCACCCGGACCACAAAAGCAAGGAAGAGTAGCAACCTTATTCTCTGACATAATGAACTTAAAGCTAAAATTGATCAAGAGAGGCAAAGAAGGTCACTATGAGTTAAGGAAACAATTAAATAGGAAGTGATAACAATTGTAAATGTTTATGAGCCAAATACCAGAGCACCCAACGTCATAAAATAAACACTACTGGACATAAAAGATCAAACAAACACCAACAGAATCATAGTGTGGGAAGTCAATAACCCACCTGAAGAGACAGTACAAGTTAATAAATAAATAATCAACAAAGAAATATTAGATCAGAACCACACATTTGAATAAATGAATTTAATACATATTAGAGTATTCTACCCTTCCACAACAGAATACACATTCTTCTCAGCAGCACACAGAATTATCTCTAAACTAGACTAGCTCATAAAATAGACTAGCTCATAAAACTTGCTTAAACAAATAAAAAATAAAATTGTCCTGTTAATGCTATCAGATCATACGAAGCTGAAACTAGAAATTAGTTCCAAAAGAAACTACATAAAGTTTACAAACATCTAGACATGAAGAAACATACTTGTGAATACTCAGTGCATCATGGAAGAAATTATACAGTTCCTAGAACCAAACAATAATGCCCACACAATACACCTGAACCTATGGGAAACAATGAAAGCAGTTCTAAGAAGGAAGACTATAGCTGTGAATGCTCACACTAGAAAAAAAGAACAAGTTCAAATAAATAAGCTAATGATATACCTCAAAATCCTAGAAAAACAGGAACAGCCCAAACCCAAACCTAGTACAAGAAAAATTAGAGCAGAATTTAATGAAATTGAAATTGTTAAATACAAAGAATTAATGAATAAAAGAGCTGGCTCTTTAAGAGAATAAACAGAATAAAGAAACCTTCAGAAAACTTACCAACAGAAGGAAAGAAAAGACCTATATCAATGCTATTATAAACTAAAAAGGCAAGGAACACCATGGACACTATGGAGATTGAGAAATCGTTAGTAACTACTATGAAAACTTATACTTTAACAAATCAGAGAATCTTGAAGAAATAGACAGATTCCTGGACACGTATGAATTACAAAAACACATATAAACCAAAAAGAAAACCCTAAGCAATCCAGCAACAGGCAATGAAAATAAGGTAGTAGTAAAGCATTTACCAACAAAGAAAATCCTGCTGAATTCTACAAGAATTTCAGGGAGGATATAATGCCTATACTCCACAAACATTTTAATAAAATTGAAAGGAAAAGAGTACTCACAAACTCATTTCAGGAAGCTAGCATTACCCTGATTCCAAAACCAGACAAGGACTCAACTAAAATAGGAAACTAAAAGTGAATCTCCACTTACCAGTCCAATTATTTAAAAACAAGTGGATAAAAAACTGCATATTTGCTCATTAATTTTTATTCAAAAACATAACATGAAATATAAAAATGACAATTTTGTCAAATTTATTCAATACAAGAATGGACACCTTTATTCAATACAAGCAAGGTTTAGTATAGTTAGTATATAAACAAATGTGCTGCCCGAGTGACGTTCAAAGTAAACTGTTTAGTGATAAGTAAATAGAGGCACAAAAGTCCTCAACAAGATGACGGCAAACAGAATACAACAAATTATCAAAAAGATCATACCTTGTGAACAAGTAGGATTTATACCACAGATGCAGGGGTGGCTCAACAAATATAAGTCAATAAACCTAATATATTACACAAACAGAAGCAAAGGCAAATATCATATGATCATCTCAATAGATGCAGAAAAAAACTTTCACAAATTCAACATACATTCGTGAAAATCCTGAAGAAGATAGGCATAGAAGGACTTTATCTCAACCTGAAAAAAACATTTATGATAAACCTACAGCCAACATCATATTAAACAGAGAAAAGCTGAAGGCTTTCCCCCTAAAATCAGGAACCAGAGAAGATATCAACTATCCCTACTCTTGTTCAGTATAATACTCCAAACATTACCCAGAGCAATCAGGCAAGAGAAAGAAATAAAGGGACATGTATAGGAAATGAAGAGGTTAAATCAGCATTATTTGTAAATGACTTGGTCTTGTTTATAGAAGACCCCCCCAAAATCTACCAAAAGACTCCAAGAATTTATAACTAAATTCTTCAATGCAGCAAGATACAAAATCAACACACAAAAATCAACACTGTAACTTTATACCTGTAATAAACTCACTGAGAAATTAGGAAAACAGTAAGAAGCAACTAGAAAAAACTATCTTAAGATTTATGTGGAATCAAAAGAGACCCAGAATAAGCAATCCTGAGCAACAAAAACAAAGCCAGAGGCATCACAATGCCAGTCTTCAAGTTATACTATGAAGCTAAAAGAAAGAGCAAAAAACAGCCTGGTACTGGCACAAAAACAGACATGCAGATCAATGGAACAGAATAGAAGATGAAGTCACAACCCCAGGCACATTAAGTCATCTGAGCTTTGACAAAGGTACCAAAAACATACACTGGAGGACAGATAAGTTCTTTAACAAATGGTGCTGGAAAAACTGTTTACACACGTGTAGAAGAGTGAATCGAAACTCACACCTCCCACTGTGCATCAAAACAAAATCAAAATGGATCAAAGTTATAAATATGAAAACATAAATACTTAATCTGGTGGAAAATAAAATAGGCAAAACTCTTTAAGACATAGGCACAGGAAAGGACATTCTAAACCAAACCCCAATTGTACAAGAAATAGCATCAAGAATCAACAAATGAGATACATTAAGTTAAAAATCTACTGCCAAGCAAAGGAAGCAATCAATAGAGTATAGAGATAATTCACAGAATGGGAAAATTCTTTTTTGTTACCTACTTCTCTGACAGAGGACTAATATCTAAGATTGATAAAACACAAACAAAAAGATCAGACACCCCCCAAAAAATAAAAGACCCAATTAAAATGAGCAACTGAAATGAGTAGACACTTTTCAAAAGATATACAAGTTGGCAGTAAATACATGAAAAATGCTCAACACCTCTGGCTATCAGAAAAATGCAAATTATAACAACATTGAGATTACATCTTACTCCCTTTCTTATCATGAAAAAACTACACCTGGTATTCTGAACTAAATCAGGTATTCTGATACCTCAAATACTGGTGAGACTATGGCGGGCAGGGGGAGCACCCTTCCCACATTGTTAATGGGAATGTAAACTAGTAAAATCAGTATGGAGGTTCCTCAAAAACCTAAAAATAAAAATTCCATCTAACCTAGTTCTGCCCTTTCCAGGTATCTTCCCAAAAGAGTTAAAGACATCCTATCACAGTGATACATGCATACCCATATTTACAGCACCATAACCCATAATAGTTTAAAATCTTGAAAGCAGCCTGTGTATCCATCAACAGAGGAATGGGTATTGAAAATGTGGTATTTATACATAATGGAGTACAACAGTGCCACACAGAAGGATAAATTTTAGTCATTTGTAGGAAGATGGATGTACCTTGAGACCATAATGTTAAGTGAAATAAATCATGTCCACAACTTACATGTTGCATAACTCTCTTATATGTGGAAGCCAAAGTATAAATAATTTTAAAAATTAAAATCAAACATAGATAGTAGGAAACAAGAAGATAGGTATTTTGGAAATGGGAAGACCAAGATTTGCAGGGAGGGAGGAAAGGGAAGGGACATAAAAAGAATTAAGATATGTTACTCCCTAAAATGAATATAAGATATGTTACTCCCTAAAATGAATATATATTATATACTGCAAACATATTTTTAAAAGTCATTTAAAATTTGTTTTTAAACTTAAATAACCAGTAGGGGTTGTGTTTTTAAAGTTGCAATACCTAAGGATTTGAAACCACAAAGAGGGGTTAGAATTCTAACTCTGATCCTTCAAACTGTATGACATTGAGGAAGTCATATATCCACTTTGAGTCTCAGATTCATTTTTGGAAAAAAATGTAAGCACTAACATTGCCTTGACAAAATTGATGGAAAAGCACCAATTACATGACATGCAAATTTAACATACATAAAACAGACTTTTATAAAACAAAACAAAATGAGAGCTCTTGTATAGATTATAAATTTACCTTTATATGCCATTCTTTCTTAGTCGTTCAGAAGTTCTAACCTCTTAGCTTTTTTTAAGTCCAATGGTATCATTTTTGTTGCTGTTGTTGTTTTCTTATCTTTTTGTGGTACTGCAGGTTGAATCCAGGGCCTTTGTCCTGAGTTATATCCCCAGCCCTTTTTATTTTTTATTTTTATTTTGAGACAGGGTTTTACCAGTTTGTCCAGATGGCACTTGAATTTGTAATCCTCCTGCTTCAGCCTTCCAAAGTACTAAATTAAACCCGTGGGCCACCACATCCAGCCGTCATGTGTACTTTTTGTCATTTAAAAGAATCTTGAAAGATTTACTTATGTAATTTCAATTCCCTCTGGGAAGTTGTTTTTCAAACCTGCCATTAGCATAGTGATAGAAGGATAATTCGTTATCTCATCATTGGCTGGACATTTCATCAAACACATTTCACTGTTGAGACAACTTGTCAGTGATATCCAATCTGCTGTCTCATCAGCAGTATAGTGTATAGTAATTAAATTTTTATCATGACAACATCTCATGCCTACTGCTCATGCATAATTCATATTTTATATTTCAGACATCAACCACAAATATATTTGCTAATGAGGATGGAAAATAGATCTCATCCTTTCATATGTGTCCTCAAACTATACAAATTTCCTTCTCTTTCTAAAAGCAGGACAAGCCAGTGACACAACTGTGAAGCAGAAGTCCCACCAAGCTGCCTCCCAAGAAATTCCCTTCAGATTGCTAATGATCATTTCAAACAATTAGAAAAATAATCTATGCATTTGCCTTCTCATTATTCTGTGAGTTATCTGAAGATAAGTCTAAGACTTTTTTGTGTACATGTACTACTGGGTTTGAACCCAGAACCTTCACACTGAGCTACATCCCAACCAGCTCTTTTTTAGTTTCTTTGAGACAGGATCTCATTAAGTTTCTAAGCTGATCAAGTTGAGCTTAAACTCATGACCTTCTTGCCTCAGCCTCCTTGAGTATGTATGGGGCCCAGGCAGCCTTTTTTAATGGAATTTTCTCAGTACTTAGCACAATGCTTTGCACATAGACATATCGAATTTACTAAATTAAATTTGAATGGATCAATTTTATATTCAGAAAGAATATCTGCATTTTAAAAGAAGCTTACAAAGAATGAAAGCCATAAATGCATATTTTCATAATTTATATGGACAGTGTATTTATATAGTGGTTAAAGGTAGCAATTTTCCATCACTCCTCCCAACTGCATCAAAGTTCGGATGTACTCTTTCACCTATTGACCTCTCTCTCCAGCCTCATCTTCATCCCTAGACTCCAACAAAAAATATTTTCTTTGTTCAGATTTCCATCTCCTATACATTTGGTAAATGGCTTCTTATCCTTAGCAACCCATTTCAAAACCAATCTCCTTCAAAGAGCCCTCTCTGATTCTTTCAGGCACTCACTGCTTCTTAGGGACTTTTGTCATTTATACAACTAAGTACTTTGTTTAGGGTGGAAAATATGTTACAAATATATAAATATGAGGAAATGGAGACAAATATACACAGAATATGGGGCTATCTCCAGTTTCAGGTATCCACTAGAGGTCTTGGAACAAATCCCAAAGACAGGGAAGACCACTATAATCCATAAAACATTAATTAAACATAGACTGATTCCAAAGCCCATAATATTTTCACTGTATTATACAGTTTCTAATAAATGAGTAAATGAATAAATAGAGATGTTAGAAAATGACAGTGTATTCTTATGAGCACATAGCTGGTTAAGACAAATAAAATTCAATTTCACCAACTTCTTCCACATTTTACACTATATATACTGGATGCATTAAGATACTGTCTTGGTTACTTTTCTCTCATTGCTGAGACATACCCAATGCCCAAAATAAAGGAAGGAAAGGTTTATTTAGCTTACAGTTTGTGGAGGTTTCAGTCCATACTTGGCTGGCTCCAAGGCAGAAGATAGCAAAGCAACAAGAGCAAAGGGGGGAATGGCAGCCGAACAGCAATGCAGCCAGAGCAAAAGGGAGGAATGGCGGCAAACAGCCTCTTTCCCTCCCTTACATTGTAAACAGGCTACCCCCACCTAAGGGGCATGTAACTCTCACATAATCTCCATGCCCACGTCTTCCACAGGCTCAGGATGTATACAAAGTAAGCACCCTGGCTTCCTGCTGAGTCACTTAGCCAAACCTCTAGACTCTCCAAGTTGACACAATGTATCAACCATAACAGATACCTTTGTTATAATAGCTAAAGCATGTGGCAAAGAGTACACCACAATGTCAGTATAATCCTTCTGGAATCATGCCAAAGATCTATTGTAACTGAGCATTTCAGAATGCATTTTCCCAACTCAAAACATCAGTGTCGTCAGCCTCTTTATTTGTCTTTTCCATTTAAACCCATTCTGATCACACTTTCCTTGGTTATCAGCCCCGCGGGTCAGAACTGGGAGGTATAATATGCATAAAATGTCTGCTGAGTCAGGTTAAATGAATTTCAGCACAGGGACTTATATTATTAACATTATATGATGATTAACAATTACCGGTCAAATAAGATCAGTTACCAGAGGACCAAGGAGAGCTTAGTAAGAAGTGAACTGCAAAAATCAGTACATTCCTAGCTTTATAAGCAACGTGGGCAATTGCAAGCAAGGGAGGAAAAGAAGGACTCTCCAGGGAGCAGTGAGAAGTCCTTCAGTTGTTCTTGTCCTTGATGAAAACGGCTTATGTGAAAAACAAGCTCAACTGCACTGTCCTCCCACAGTGTGCACTAACCCCTCTGCAAGCATGTGGGTTTAGTCCACAAATACCGGGAGACAGCTGCAGTTCAGGAGCAAGAACTGATTTGGGATTTAGAAGTCATGGAATCTAGTCCCAGCTTTGCCAATAATGAGCTCTGTGACCTTGGTCTCTTTTCTTAAAGCTTCTGTTTCTCACCAATTAAAATAGAAAAGCATACTTTTCAGTGTGAGGTACTTCTGATTCTAAACTGTAAAAATTTACCGCTGAGCACAAACATTTAATTAAATCTTCCTTGTATTAGGAAAAGGGCCTGGCATAAGAAGGTATCAAAGACAAGGGAGCAAAATTGTTCTTACAATTCTCAAATTAACTTATATGGTCCAAAAGGCCCTTCAGGATCTAGACTCCAATACTGCTGCGATTTCAGCTCTTCTTCCCAATCTCTAGCTCCTCTTAAGCCACCCGCCTAGCGCCCCAGGCCAACTCCCACTTCAGAGGCTTTGCACCTTTGTACCATTTGTTCCTCCTACTTAGCCTGTGTCCCTCTCCCACAGTGGCCCATGCTTGATTTCTCACTTCTAGTTTTGATTTGGAAATCACTTTCTCAATAAAGTGTGCTGTGACTATTAATCATAATTAAGTTGATGAGATCAAGAGATAGCTAGCAGATTAGTAAAGCACACTTCTGAGTATGTTTGGGGGGCCGTTTCCATAGATGATTGGCAGGTAGGCCAGCCAACCAAGGGTGGAGACCCTCTCTGATTTGGTGTGGCACCATCTAATAGGCTTGCAGCCCAGATGGAATGAAAGGAGAAGAAGGAGGGAGTCAGCCTGCATTTGAAAAGCTCCGTTCTGCTCCAGCAGGTGCTTCTTTGCTTCTGCCATTGCCTATGGACATCAAATTCCAGCTTCTTTCCGTTACACTTTTGTGTAATGCACAACTTACACCAGTAACTCTCCAGGGAGCTTCTCAGTGTTCAGTCTCAGGCTGGTGCTGAATACTTGATCCCTCCTGTGCACCTTCCAGCCTTGTTGTTTAAGCAGCTACTGCATACTCTAGCTCTGAAGCATGCAGATGGCCATGTGGACTATTCTACCTCTGATCCTATAAACCTATGCAATAAATCCCCTTGTACAATTATATATATATTACCCCCTTGCATAATTATGTGTATTATATACATAGATATATTCTGTATACTCTGTTGATCCTTTTCCTCTAGAGAACCCTAAGCTGCACGCACGCCTTATCATTTTCACCTGTTCACTATTTCATATCCTCCGTCACTTCTTCATCTCTTCCCTAAGCATTGATCACAATCCAATTAAATTATGTTCCTTGTTAATTGTCTTCTCTAGTAGAAAATAAACTCAGTAAAGGAAGAGCTTTGGTTTTTCTTTGGTTTGTTTGTTTTGGGTTTTTTTTGTCTGTTTTGCTTCCTTACATATTGCCAGGACCTAGAACAGTGTTTGGGATACAGTAGGGATCCAGTAAATATTTTTCAAATAAATGAAATAAGACCTCATGGGCCATTGCTGTCCCTCTAGCTCACTCTGCTCCAGATGCACGGGTATTCTCCTTCGTTTTCATGTACACAAAGCATATTCCCCATCCTGGCCTTCTACTCCTGCCCTTTGTGCTTGCAAACTGTTTCCAAAGATAATCTGCATGTCTCCATTTCTTGGCTGTTGTGCACAGTGCTACCATGAACATGAAAGTATAGATATCCCTTCAACATACTGATTTAATTTTCTTTGGATATATTCCCAGTCGTAGGATCACGGATCATGTGATACCTTTATGTTTAATTTTTTGAGGAAGCTCTATGCTGTCTTCCATTATGGTTGTACTAATGTGTATTCCCACCAATCCTGTGCAACGTTTCCCTCTCACCCACTTCATTGTTAACACCTGACATGAGAGTGAGGCGAATCGCACTGTGGTTTTGATTTCAATATCTCTGATGATCAGTAATATTGAGCATCCTATATTCTTGATGGCTACTTTTATGTCTTCTGAGAATGTCTATTAAAGCCAATTGCCCATTTTAACTGGCTTGCTTTTTGATACTGAATTCTTTATATAATGCAGATGTTACTCCCTTTTTAGATATATCCTATGAAATAAAATTATATGAAATACTGTGAAAATACTTCTTGATAGCTTTCTTTGCTGTGCAGAAACTTTTTATTTGATGTCTTTTGTCTAGCTTTGCTTCCATTTCCTGTCTTTGAGGAGCTTATCAAAAAAAGTAGAGATTTATTGTATTTTACTCACTATAGCTCTACAGTTTATAGAATAGTGCCTCCAAAAACCAAACATTTTTGCTAGAAAAATATTACTGCTGTTCACTCATTTTATTCATTTGTGAAAGAAAATACTGAGTTCCAGTAAATGTTTAAATAAAAAAATATGAGGTGTAAAAAAATTGTGGTGGATGTGTTTGTCAAGTAGCATCCAATAAAAAGGTAGGCCCATGAAAACATTACACTATGCTTTTATCCACTTTATTCACCATCTGTGACACCATGCAGCTTCTGATTCTTCCTCAAAGTCAAAATGACCGTGAAAGATAAATGTTTTGAATCAATTCAGATCATCAAGGCAGCAAGGACAATGCAACTAAAGACACTCATGAAAGAGGACTTCCAGAACTGTTTCAGAAAGCAGCAAGAATGACAGGCTAAGTGTGTTGGAGGAAAAGGGAAGTATTTTGAGAATTAATGCCATAATTTTTTAAAGGTAAATATTTGCCATATATCTTGATCACACCCTGAAAGTACTCTGTAGATCAAATGCCTAGTGGAGGAGATAAATATTTCAACAACTACTATAATTATAATATACAATGTCAAAGCCTTATGAAAAGTATTCACAATTTATAGAGCACAAATAACTCTGCATAAAAGATGTGAAAGTTTAAATTCTAAACATGTTTAAACTGAAGTATTTTGAATGTCTCATTAATTATACAAAGTATAATTCAACCATAAAAGCAAGTTACCTTATGCTAGCTCTGAATAGCCTCAGAAGCAGGTGTTCCTTGTGAAGATTTTTCTCTAAGCATATAAAGTAAAGGCCATCCCTTATTGCATGAAAGTACACTGCTCAATATTACCCTGACTAGGTAGAAAATGGAAATCAAATGTTTTTTGAAAAATATAACTCTATGCCCTAGGAAAACAATCTGTGAAACAGAGATACCATTGAACCTTTTGTAGTTTACACTTCCAAAAATATTCCAGCTCAAATGCTACCTAACTACAAGCATTTTTATGATTGTCCCAAGACACGGCCAGTTTCCTACTTTGTATACTGTCAAACACCTGTACTTTTCCTTTTTAGCATTTTCCCAAAGTGAAATTTGTCATTTTTACATATCTCTTTAGTAGATAATAATTCCTTGAGAAGCTATACTTATTATATTGACTGCTATATCCCAGCATAGAGTAAGGTTTTAATTAATATTATTTCTTGAATGGTTATATGGAAGAAAAGATGAGAAAATTAACAATGAACAAATAAATTAATGACATAAAATGTTTTCCTTTATCTACCCAACCACAAGAAGTATCTCTTCAGCTAAATTCCCATGGCATTGTATCCACACTTCTTATCCTATCTTCATCCAACTAGCCATTCATGATACATGTGAGAGCTTTACAAACAAAGACCAGTGGCATGTTCCCACCCTCCCTGTCATAGAGAGGTATGCAAAACTTTGGATTCAGTTGTTCCCAACACCAATGAATCAGCCCTCAGATGTTCACTTGAGATTTGAAAGTAACGAAGAATGGCCCTCTGCCTTCCCCTCGGAAAAATGGTCACTATTACTGCTCCTAATCAATTGAACAGGAATTCCTTACTTTCCCAGCTTTGAAAAAGCTCAAGTCACAGTAATTATCACTTGACCAATCAGATTTCTACCTAAGGACAAGGAAATTTAACTCCTTCACTGAAAGTAATCAACTTATATCTCTAGCTACAGAGCAGGAATACAACCTCAGGCAGACGAAAAAGAAAGAAGGGTCAGAGAAGCCCAGAAATACAACTTCCAGAAATGACTGAAGGAAGTAGTCTCGCTCAGGAAACAGTCTTGGCAAATAGCTCAGCTTGGCCTGCACCATAGAGAGGTATTTCACAAGCCTAGGAGGAGAGAATGGTTTTAGGTAGATGAACAAAAACATCTCAAGTAATAGGACTTTCTCAAGCAGGGAGGATAGGACAACAAAGAATGATCCTAATAATTTCTACCACATCAATCCCTGTGGTTTGTAGTCACCACCATTGTTATCATTAACACTACGTAAGGAAAAAAACGAACAACAAAAAGATAGGGAAAATGACCACAGCTAAAGAGATGACGACGGAAATAGACACAGGCTAGGGAAAAGGAAAGAGTGTTGACTTAATAGTCCTCTAGATCTATAGGTTACAGTTTATAAAGCCATAGGGTAAATATGGATGTGTACATATACACAGGATCCCTCTCTACATACACTCTTTATGAGAAGCCATGAAAGTAAAGAACGGGAGAAAGAGAATGGACTTTGAGTAAGAAGTTCCCTCCGTCTGAGTCCCATTTATATCTTTCCCGTCACAGTGATTTGCTGATCATTGAGAACTCAATGTACTAACTTACAGAAAAATAACCACTAATGTTAGCAAAAGAGTAGAGAGGATAAACAAGTCTCTAGTTGAGTAATTCAATCTAATTTTCAACAATCAGGGCTTAAGGGGTAATAAAAAACAACACTCCAGCATTCCTCCCAAAAAATTTTATAGCAGGGGCTAGGTGTGCAGTGCAGTGCTACAGTATGTGCTTAGCATATGAAAGGCCCTGGGTTCAATTCCCACAACAAAAATTCCAAGCACACTCTCATTTAGGACCTTTGAGGAATATATCTGAAAGCACTAAGAAGTTAAATGATCTTTCAGGGGTCACATAGCTAATTGATAACTCATTTCAATGCCCAGAGAGAGAAGTTTAACACTGGATCAAATAAAAGACTTTTTCTCACTGGTCTACTTCATGTGTCCCTCTGTGTTTTCTAGGAATGAAATTAGCAAGTAACTTCCTAAGTAAGAAGAAAACTATTGTCCTCTACAAAATGTGAGTGTGTAACCTTCGGTATAATTACGTAGATTTCTGATTGTACTTTATTATTTCTTTGCTGGCTAACATTTGATAGGCGCTCCTAGGTAGGAAATCAAGAAAGGGGCAAAGAGTCATACAGCTAAAGGTAGAAATGTTAGGATTTGACAGAAAAATTACAAAAGGTGCTTCAGAGGAAAGGGACCTACACGTCTTTAGAAAAGGAGACTCGGAGCAGGTGAGGCATGCAAGGGAAAATTACTGCAGTTGGGGTGAGACAACTCACTTTGCCTGAGGCCTCAATTTATTTTTCTCTTAAGTACCGAAGTGTATTCAAACCCTCAAAATGGAAAGATAAAGTCTGCATCCCAATCACTTAATCTGAATCTCTTCATTGTAGTTTAGTTCCAGGACTCTTCTAGATTTCAAGGCAAAACAAAAAATATGAATATCCCAGCCACTTCCTCGCATGCCTCTTTGTGACTCCTACAAAATTTGAATATGCAAATATCCTAACTACTCAGTCTTTAAATGTTGCCCTCTACTTTCCACTCTCACTACTACCTCTCTAGCTGAATGTTTTTTCAGTTTTGACCTTGACTCTTGTATCAGCCTCCTGGTTCTTGTTACTTCTCCCAGTCTTAGCCACTCAACTCTTTCTCAGTATTATTTCAAAATTGACATTCTTAAAGTTGATAAACTGATCCCTACCATGCTCTGTAAAAGTCTTTCAAAACTTCTGAACAGCATAAGCAATAAGGTTGAAATTCTTCCACTCGACATGTAATTCTCACACAGCAATCCTTGCCTTCCCTAGCCAGTACCAACATATATGCCACTGTGGGCTAACAACTACATAAACCTGACTCATATTGCCTCACCTGACACTGTTTTCACACTTGTCCCTAGACCCCCAACACCCTCCCTTAATTTACTGCTTGTGACATCTGCTTCCCCTTCACCATCTGAATCTCACTTAATCTTAAATTTCCTGAAGTCATGTACAAGACCTCCTAGCTATAGGTGACAAGATATAGCTTCAAATATTTGTTGAATACAACCTTATGAATTAGGAAAAGCTTTCTTTTTTTATGCAAGACTAGGAAATACTTTCCAAGAAGTCTGTGGTTAAAGTTTTTCAATTTCCCTTTTCTGGCTGCTCTGGATGGTAAATCTCTTCTTAGAGAGAGAGAGAGAGAGAGAGAGAGAGAGAGAGAGAGAGAGAGAGTTTGGGTTACAACAAATTGTTCTATAATTCTTTTACAATGAGAACTTATCCAAGTCAGATCTAGCCCTAAATATCAATTCCCCATGCATTTGTATTCTGATGGACCTATCACAGTGACCTATTTTCATGCCAGAGATTGAGTTAAGAATGTGATTGTTTTTTTGAAGAACTTAAATAAAAATTTCACGAATGGCATTAAGGAACAATGAATAAATCAAACACCATTTTCTGTAAACACAGACTCATAACACAAGCCTGCTGAAACACTTGTGTGTTTTTAGAATATTTTTGGCCATGTTTGATTTTTAAATTGTGTATATATAAAAATCACAGACCAGTTCTGTCTTTGTACTACCTTTTATGGAGGCTCACTCATTTTTTTACTGATGGTTACTAGTGAAACTGTGTTTAAATCATAAACATTTGCTGAATTCTGTGAAAATATCTCCTTCTCAAGTACTTTGCTTTATTAAGTAACCATAGCACTCTGGGAGGTTGAGGCAGAAGGATTACAAATTTAAGCCCAGTCTGAGCAACTTGGTGACTTAATAAGACTATCTCAAAACTTTAAAAATTATGAAAGGGGCTTAGGATATAGCTTAATGTGAAGGCTCTCAATTCAATCCCTAATACTACAGGAAAAAAAAAAATACATAAACATTTGTTCTTTATGCTGAAATTCAAAGTATGCCACTCCAAAATATGACACTTTCACATAAGGAATATTTTTAGCTGAAGGCAATTAAGAAAAAGCATACAAAGAATCAGCTCTCTATCTTCATCCTCTCTACCAGGAAAGAAAGAATAATATTTAATCATAGACAACAACTCCAGACTCTTAGCTCAAAGATACACTGGGAGAACCTAAAACAATTCTTAGTTGCTATAAATTTTCTCAAACGTTCCCACAGTTTGCAGTGTTTAAAAGCCTAAAGCTTTTTGGATTTGTCTTGTCACTTCTCTACAAATTTTCTATTCTTTATTAAGATGCTATATAAGCCCAAGTTCTTATTATCCCCTTGAATAAGTGACCATGGAGTTCTGTGTGTATTTGCAATGCATGTGCTCATAAACTGTTTTTGCTCTGCATAATTTGTCTTTTATTGGTCTAATTTCCAGGGCTTCAATGAACCTACAAGGGCTGAGGTAATTTTCTGTTTCTCTAGCTTTAAAGACTTAAAATGTAAAGGTATACCAGACAGTGCCTGTTCTCAAGGTTCCTAGAATCTAGTGAAGGA
Organism: Chinchilla lanigera; assembly: GCF_000276665.1. Classification (NCBI taxonomy): domain Eukaryota; kingdom Metazoa; phylum Chordata; class Mammalia; order Rodentia; family Chinchillidae; genus Chinchilla; species Chinchilla lanigera. Next base: position 7,580,427 of record NW_004955414.1, on the reverse strand, counting down.
GGACAGTTAAACAGATAACGATAATATAAAATAATGTGGAGGTTAAAATGCATTTTAACTAGAATTTTAAAAGCAAAGAAAGGCAGTGCAATAGTAGAAGGTCAGAAAACTAGCTAGTCTTGGCCCCTTCAAACTTAATGTTCCTATATATTTTTAGCAAAGACACTGCTGTGCAAAAAGTGTTTGCAATGACTCCCACCTTAAAACAAAGCAAGTCTTTCTGTAAAGAAATCTCCCTTCTTTCTTTCCAAATCAACTAAATACCAAAGTCAAAATAACCTTGGAATCCCAAGTAGCTCTGAACTATTAGTAGATTTGTGGGAACTTTTCCTACCCTATCTTAGAACCTTCTTTATGTATCACCGAGGTTATTGCAACACACTCCTATTGCACGGTACTGCAATTGCAACCACTCCATCAGGTAACTACAACTGAACATGGCCACTTCCCACAATGCACCACATTCTCCACTGTTTCCGACCTCTGCTGGCAGTGCTGTTCCTTTCCTGTCCAGCTGGCTTATTCAAAAGTAACTCTTTTTTTTTTTCCCGGTACCGGGAATCAAACTCACAACCTTGCGCTTGCCAGGCAGACACTGTGCCTCTCACTAAATGCTCAGCCCCCAAAAGTAACCTCTTTGAAAAAGCTTTCCCTGGTGCTGGGGGTTTAGCTCAGTGGCACAGTGCCTGCCTGGCAAGCACAAGGTTGTGAGTTTGATTCCCGGTACCAGAAAAAAAAATGAATAGATAAAATAAAATAAAATAAAATAAAATAAAAAAGCTTTTCCTGACTCCCTTCACCTCCAGGCTAGATTGTCTGCTCCATTTCTGTGTTTTCTAAGCTCAGTTCTCTCATACTTTTGTTAAAATAATTTTCTGTTACTGTACGGTCTCTGCCGCTAAGCTATGAGCTCCCTGAGGACAGGAAGAACTGAGTCATTCATCACAACTCTAGTGCCTAGCATATCAGTTCCTCAAAAAATGTTTGCACAATAAATTGATGACAAAATATATGCAGCCTACCTCTATGTGTATTAATTTTCTAGGACTATCACAACAAATCCCCAAAATTCAGAGGCTTAGAACAAAAGAAATACATTTCCTCACAGGTCTTAAAGCCAGAAGTCTAAAATCAGGATGTCAGCACGCTGTGCTCTCTGAAGGTTCTAGGAGAAGATCCTTCCGTGTCTCTACCTAGCTTCTTATGGTTGCCAGAAATCCTGGTACTCCTTGGGTTTAGATCTGTCATTCTCATCCCTGCCTCCACTGTCATATGGTTTTCTCCTTGTGTTTCTATACACATTTCACTGTTCTGATAGAAACCATTGGATTTGGGCCACCCTATCCTAGTATAAGCTTATTTTATTTTAACTAACTTACATATGCAAAGACCTTGTTTCCTAGTAAGCTTATATTCATAGCTTGTGAGTGCACCTAAATTTGGGGGAAATAGAATTCAATATAATACTCTATGTTGTACCTAGAGAGAGATGACTGTCCTGAAAGTTTCCATTTGGACCATGGTGCCTAAGCACCTACCCAACCACATTTGATTTAACATCCAGGTCACTAGTCACTACTTATTTATGAAAAGGAATTCCTTACAGTTAATTATAACTATTTTTGTTTTAGTTGGAAAGTTCATTCATTTATCCATTGAATATTTTCTAAGTACTTACAAAATAGCAGGCACTGTTCTAAATGCTAGGGATATAGGAATATACAAAGCACACAAAATCTTTACCCTCACTCACTTTATTTTAGAGAGGTAAGGGAAAACATAATAAACAAATAAATAAAACTTTGAGCAGAATAACAAACATAAATGCAATAAAAAAAAAACACTAAACAGGAAATGGAGATAGGAAAGTTGGGAGGGCTGAAGATATACTGTTACAGTGAGTGACTAGAGCAGGCCTCACCAAGAAGGTGATATTTAAACCCCTAATGCAGAAAGGTTGCCTGGTATCTTGGTTACTTTTCTCTACACTGATGAGACAAAATACCCAGCACCCAAAATTAAGCAAGGAAAGGTCATAGTTTGTAGAGGTTTCAGTCCATGATAAGCTTGCTCCAAGACAGGGTGAAGTGGCTGAGGGGCAACCCTTCATGGCTGCAGAAGACAGCAAAGCAACAAGAGCAAAAGGGGAGACAGTAAGTCTCTTTTCCTCCCTTATATTGTAAGCAGGCTACCCACTCTAAGGTGGGTGTAGCACTCACACCATCTCTGTGCCCTCCTCTTGCACAGGCTGAAGATGTTTACCAAGTGAGGACCTTGGCCTCCTGCTGAGTTTCTTAGTTAAGTTTTTAAACTTCTCAAGTTGACACAATGAATCAACCATAACACCCGGTAGATAGTGGGAAGAACATACTTCCAGGTAGTAGAAACAGTAAATGTAAAAGCCAGAGGACAGCAGGGTACTTGGAGTTAGACATATATTAAGGAAGTCAGCATGACAATACAGAGAAAAGGAGTGAGCAGAAGAAATAAGGTCCGAGGGTACTGGTGCATAACACAGAAATCAGAATGCCTTCCTTTCACCGCTACCAGCTTAGTAGTCATTATAAAACACTCATAGTCTTAGTTTCTACAGAAGGAATATTTTAAGTTACTATGACAACAAGTTTCTCCACAATATATTAAAAAAATAATTTTAATTTATAAGAATTGAAATGGTATGCTTGTTACATATAAAATTCAAATAATTTTAATGTCCTCTCTCTCCCTGTCTTATGACTGGGAAATTAAAACCAATGTCTATATCAGATTATAATAAATAAATCTTTATTTTTAGGAAACTCATACCCAATTTTTAAAAGTTACTTTTTAGATTTTAATACAGTAGCTACTGATATGATACAAATCTACGTTTGACACTTGAGTTATTACAATTTGCCGAGTAAAAGTTATCCTCAAATTATTTTCTTCAAACACAAAGCTTGATTCTCTAGATCCCCTTAGTCCTGTCTAAATTTTCAGCATACAGTTTAGATTATTTGGTGCCACCTTAGGGGAGAAATTTATAGAAAATTGCCTACTTAACAAAAAGTTAAAATTTCCTTCTAAAAACTCATTGAATCCAAGTATTAGACACATAGACAGGGTTCCCTCATTAAGAAACCTCTAATAATCATCATGATTTCCCCATGTCTTCATTATAACCTAGGATTTAGTAACACACACATACACAGACATATGCACACACACACACACTTTTTTCAATTAATATTGCTGTGCTGACATTCAATAACTTACATTTTATGGTCTTTTCAAGCTTTCCAGTGATAACAAACTATTTTTAATAACACAATGTTTAAATCACAAGTGTGTCTCATTTTATCCTTACCTCATCACTCTGAGAATGGAAATTTTTTTTGAGACAAGGTCTCACTATGTAGTTCAGCCTGGCCTTAAACTCAATATATAGCTCAGGCTAGCCTTGATCTTGTGCCAACACCTCTACTTCAGTCTCCAGAGTGCTTGTATTACAGGTGTGCACACCATACCCAGTTTAAGAAAGAAATTATGATTTCCATTTTGCAGATGAAGAAACTGAGAACCAAAAAGAAGTCGCTATTTATTTCTCCAAGGTTGTATCTAGTGCCGGAATACAGTTCAAGACCATTTGTACCTGTCTTGAAAGTCTTTGCTCTGAAACTCTGGGTCCTAGTACTCACTTCTCATTATGATTTCTTGTGATTCGCCCAACAGCCCAATGAGTTACTCTTCATTTCACAAATATTCAGAACACATGTTCAAAGAGGTTAAGTAATATATTTTAAGCCACAGAGCTATTTAGTGTTAGATCATTCATTTCTTCAATGAACCACCAATTCTGCTAAGCATTGAATATTCACAGCAAAGAAAAGTCTTCTGGAACTCACTAAGTCTAGAACTCACTGAGTTTCAAAATGGCACCCAATGTTTAATAAGCACTTATTGTGAGTCAATTATTATTCTAAACATTTATTGGTATAATCTTATTTAATAAACATAACAATCTTCTGAGGTAATTCTTCAGCTAAGGAAATGGGTCCCATAGAGGTTAATTGGACCAATGCCCACAGATTGTAAGAAATAATGCTAGGTTTGAACCCAAGTAATCTAACTTCAGAGCCTGTGCTCTTAACTACTATGATGTATTTGTTCTACAGACAGAAAAATAGACAAGTAAATATACTATATAATTAAAATTACAGTATGGATTAAATGTTGAATTTATCATTTTTTTCATTGTACCACAATGTCTCCTGAGATTTTTTCCCCCAGCTGTTCTTATGGGCGGTATCTCCGAGGACTTAACAGTCAGCTAACAGGAGTATCAGGCTAGCTTGGCACTGACACAAACACCAGCAAACAGCAGATTTATCATTGTCCTTCTTTTGCCCAGTATCGTGTAAGAACCCTGGGTGTGCAGAACCAGTGAGCCAGACAAACAGTGACCAAAACCTGAACTGAAGAAGAAATAGTCAAGGAAGTCAAGAGGGCAAGGAAGGCAGAACTGAGGTGTCAAATAAACCTAATGACAAGAAAGGAGCTTTATTATTAACACCAGAACTTATTACTTATATGGTACAAATTATTGGAAGTAACTCAAGAACTACTTATAATTTTGAGGAAAAAAAAAGTAAAGGGCACTATCATAGGAATTCCCAAGATTAAAAATGCAAGAAGCATCTAATTTGACAGGTCTTTTGCTGGAAGGAAAGAGGAGATGGTATGATAGCAAAAACAAAAACAAACAAGAGCCATGATAAGAATCTAGGATATCAGAGGAGTAGTATACCCTCTCACTAAAAGATCTGGACCATGTTATCATGGCCTTCAAGAAAGTTTAGAAAGACGTCATAACACTAAGGCTAAAAGTTAGGCTTGGAGCAGGAGTGTGGGTAAGAGATTTCCCCAAACATCAAGCCATGCCAAATAAACATGCCACATAAAATGAATGCTCACAGTGCTAACTCAAGACAACTCTCTCAGCTATTCTTGTCACTGGGGGTTATGAATAGGATCATGGGAGAAGCAGCTTGGATCTGAAACCCAGTTCCCCCATATAAAGAATATAACCATGACAAATCTCTGGACATTTCTGTACTTCAGTTTCTGCATCTTCAAAGTCAAAATTACTGTGTTACCTCCCAAGTTGGTTGTGAAGAGTAAATAAATTAATATATATATATATTGCATAGTGTGTCACACAAATACGGAGTTACATCAGTGTATGAAACTCAAACATGGAGTTTCTAGAGCCATGATATAATTCCTGGAGGACAAAATAATTGATGCAAGCCAGTGGAGTGGGGTGGGGGGTTAACAGGCAAAAGGGAAGGAAAAGGGAATAATCTTTCAGTTCATTATAAAAGTAGATTTCACGTTCCCTCTAAAGATACTTCATACTTTTTCAAAGACAGGAACAAAAATATACATTTTTGTTGAATACAGGTTGACATGCTTCCTGCTTTTCTCCACATTCTGCTCTTGAATGATTATCTTTGCCCCTGAGGTATAAGGGACTGAGCTGTTTGTACTAGCTGCACTGATAAGCCATTCTCCAGGTAAAATTCTGTTCTGACACAGGCTGTTCCAATTTAGTTAAGGAGAAAAAGTGGGGCCAGATATTAGTGGAAATGTTGCTATAAAATGTTTTCCAAAGTATAACATGAAAGCTTTCAACAAAACCCTTAGCAACTGCATTATCTTGATGTGATGGGATTATGAGTAATTTATGTTTTCATATTTGTACTTTGCTGTCTTTTCAAATATTTACAATGAATATAAATTACTTTTATGATTAAAGGAAGCAATTATAAATCTCAAGGAGCTGAAAAGAGTAAGACCCAAAACAGTTTTTATATAATGAAAAATCATGTAAAAGAAACAAGCAGACAACTGTTTAGAGAGAGTAATGAAAGGAAAAAAGTGTATCAACCATTACTTCTCCATGCCTAATATTTGTTCTATCTTTTACTTCTCTTTATTTTCCAAGTTTTTAGTAATAAACATGTATAGGTGGTGCTTCATCACAAAGGAGTACCAATTAGTTTTCTTAGAGCATAATTATTCACATGGATGCCATTTGTCTTGCTAAACCAAGACTCTCAACATATATAATACTTGCCTGCTCCAAAACTTCCAATCCCAGAACTATGGCTCGGGAAAAGTTCAGATCCTTACATAGCATACAATTCCTTCCCAGTCTAGTTCTCGTGTGTGTCACAAAATTCTGCTTTTCCCTTATCTAATGTATCTGAAGATTTAACCACACATACCAACTCCAAGCAAACCTTGCTTCTCCATTCCCCTTGCCTTCGTATGTGGCTCTTTCTCCACTTAAAATGACTCATTTATATTCTTCTTCACTTGCCAGGTTATTCTTGGAGTAAACCAATGATTCTTAGATTTTAATATGCTTACGATTCACCTGAGGATCTTATGAAAATCACATTCTGGTTCTGTAACTGGGGCTGCCTGAGTCTGCGTTAAGCCTCCAGACAATACTAATACTTCCAGACTATTGACCACATTTTAAGTAGCAAGAAAAGGCCTCACGTAAGCATCACCTCCTCTGGAGGCTCTCTGATTCTCCCAAACAGACACAGCCCTGCCTCTCTCTCTCTCTCTCTGCTGCTATAAGCACACCACACTGACATCTATGATAGCACTTTCAATTATTATATAATCACTTGCTGTATTTCTTTATTTCCTACTAAACTATAACCTTTTGAAGGGTATGGATCACTTACTCTCATAACTAACCTCTAATTTAGTATCCAACATGAGATATCATCAAAAACTACAGTGAATGTTTAAGGTTTTCTTTAAAACACAGTAAAAGATATTTTATCATTAGTCTCCCTCATAATATTTCCTCTTGCTCCAAACAGACTTATCCCATCATAAATCAGTTACGGAGGTCAACTTTCATGAAGGTCTTTATGAGGTGTGATCAAAAATTCAGTGAATGTGGCTTCTAAGACCAAGTCATAAAAACAGTACAATGTGTCCTCATTTACTTTATTTGCTTGATCTTGCAAATTCTAGCTCTTCCCCAAAGTCAAAACAATCATTAATTGATTTTTAATACATTCAAGACCTTGATGCAGCCACTCAAGTCAACTAAAAACAGTCACAAAAGAGGAGTTGCAGAACTGCCTGAGAAAATGGCAAGAATGATGGGACAAGTGTGCTTAAAGTAAAGAGGATATTTTGATGAGGATAATGGCACTGTGTCTTTTATTATAACAAATGTTCTAAAGTTAAACATTTCACTGTGTTTTTACCATGTCTCATATAGTAGTCCCTGATTAAATATTTGTTAAGTGAATTCATTAGTGAGTAAATAAAATTCTAATGTTATTAAAATAAATTCCAATGGAGTCAATACATTCTTTTGCTTTAATTTTAGTTCAATTTTCACCAAATCACAAATACCTTTTCAATATCTGCAATTCTTGTTCATTTTCTATGAAATTGCTTATCTCAGTGCCTGAAATTCAGTAAAGCTGCAGAACACACTTGTTAAGAGAGATTGGTAGACAGACAAATGCCAAAATAGAAGGAGGGCTATAAGACAAACCAGCATGTTGTGCATAACCTCTTACAACAAACACATCAGCAAAAAAAAATTCACAATGCATTTATGACAAATTTAATGATTTACCTAAGTTTCATATCTGAATATTTTTGAACAAAACATTGACACATAATAACATAAAATAAATATGCAGCCAATTCACAAATGTGAAAAATGAAATAGACACATTGGAAAGATTAGTAAAATAACAAACTAAGCAACGTGATACATTGGAGAATGATGCCTGTAAAATGAATTCAAGTTTAACACAGTGGAAAAGAGAATGTTGCTATTCTCCAGTTCTGAAAATCCCTATCTCACAACCTGAAATTCTGAAAAACTTCCTGGAGTAGATCTTATTCCTGCTCTCCTGGTAAAGGGAGGCTCGGGGGACCCTCACATCAAAGAATATCAAGCACCAAGACTGAGTTTTCAACCAAAGACATTACCTGTATTAGTTTTGTTTTTCTTAAAAAAGCAAAGATCTTGTGCACTGGAGTTAGAAGTCTTTGGTGAAACTTAAACCTTTTTATCCTATGTTACATTTAGACATTTAGACAATTTTGCTTCTTCCTCTAGCTGCTGCAAAAGACAGAATGGTGTCAAGCAGGAAAGTTTGAGCAGGAATGACTGCAACTGAAAACTGTCCCCAAGGCCTTCCTTATCATACCACAGAAGGACAAAGCCAAGACTAGAAAATGCAATAAAGCAGAATACACTTATATAAGATTGCTGGATCATCCTAGGGCAAATCAATCCACTGGGGCTATTGCTAGACCTCCTGCAGATAGAAGACCTGGTACTGTGTTATTATTGAACAATGTATAAATAATATTTTCTTTATAATGATTACATGTCTTTAATATGAGGCTAAGGAAGGCATTTTAATAAAGAAGAAAGTCTTGTAAGTATTCCTACCACTTGCTTTTGGTTTCTTTTATTAACTAAAAATGCACAATAGTTATTTCTATAGTCATCAGATATACAACTACTCAAAAATAAATATTGCAATAGCTAAATGTCGAAGATCATTCTGAATAGCTCAGAATAACACTAACAGAGTACATAAAACCACCAACATATAAATCTAGTATTGAAGACAAGGCAATAAATCTGCAAATGTCTTCTGTCTGCCTTGCATAATTCTCTGTTAGCTATCTTAAGGGATAAGGTATTTAATCGCCACACTGCAGTCAAAATGATACCAGAATATGTCAAATGCTTCTCCTCTGCCTAAAACCCCCTTCCAATGGCTTCTCACTTCAAGCAGAGAAATTCTAAGTCCACGTGGAAGAATTCATGATCCCATAAGATGTAGCTCCCCACAACCAGTCTGGGCTCATATACTCCACTATATCCCTCTCTCATTTTCTCTCTCCTTTACCATACTCAGCAGGCAAATTCCTTATTGAACCCATCTTCACATGTTGCCTTTACTCAGGAAAATCTTCCCCCAGGAAAATCTTATACCATCTGAAAGTGGTATCTTTCTGAAAATGACATCTTTCAAGAAGTGTCTCCTTTACTACGCCCCAATAACATTTCCTAAATCCCTACCTTTACTTTTTTCCATTCCATGTGTAAACTCAGGGAATCCTTCATATTTACTTATTTTTTTCTTCCTCAACCCTGGACTCCTAGGCATTTAGTTCACTGTTGTATCTTTAGACCTAGAATAATATCTAGTACATAGTAGGAACTCAATAAATATTTATTGAATGACTAACTAGTAGAAGGTTAAATATGATAAGGCCATGAAGAGGGACTAGTGAGATGTGCTTTTTACCTGAGTTATTTCCTGAAGGAAAAATAGGAAGATGGCCAGAGAGGAAAGGGATTTTATGGAGGTAAAAAAATCATTTCATATGATGAAACATGCATGGTAAGAATCAAAATGTTCTCTTAGGAAGCCTAAGAGAACATTTTTGAATTTATTCAGTTCTGAGAAGGGAAATATATATTTTAGAATTTAAGGTCAGGTTTTAATCTTTTTAATCCTTGTTAGTGACTGCTTCACCAAGGATTTAAGACATCTGAGGTATTTTATTTTTTCTTTTCATTATAAAAGGTTCCTTGATACCTCTAGTAATGTTTCTTACATTTAAATCTACTATTTCTGATATTAATAAAGCCACTCAGATTTTCTTTAAAATGCCTTTCCATGTAACAGTGCTAATCCCTCATTTAAGTAGGTGGATGAAGCAATGGAAGATGATGATGATGATGATGACAACAGTGATGATAATGATAGATAGACATACAGGCAGACCCGAGGATTTCATGACTGCATCATCTGAATAAACTAAGTACAAATGCCTTCAACATTTCCTATCCATTCTTTGTTTTTCTCTCATAGCGACAATTTACTTTTCAAAAGTCAAGGGATAGAAGTAGCGAGGTCATTAAACAAAATGACATCTCTTACTGTTTTACTCTGAAGCACATCTTACTTCAGAATATTACACAATGCAAAACATTTTATCTTAACAACCTTCATTTTTCCACAGCAGAAATATGTTTAAGACATGGAAAGAGAGGGACTCTTATCACAAATTCATAAGGCCTTAATTAATGGTACATTGCAGGCAGCAATATTTCCATACACTTTTATTTGGTGCCTAAGTGGATTTTCTACCTGAGAAGCATATACCTGAGATTTGATATATGAGAAGGAAGTTTCTAGATGGAAGAAAGTTAAAATAGAAGCTGCAGTTAGAAGATCTTAATTCCATCTGGCATAAATGTCTTTCTGTCTGTGAGTATGTTTAATTCTGTTTTTGCCCTTTTCTGTACCTTTAATTTCTTTTTGCTGTAATAGTTTGGGAGATTATTATGATTTTTATTTCATAAAATGAAAAGGCATTCTGCTTACAAATTCTCTTTGCTCTGATATTATATTGTATGATATCTTGGTGTAATGTCCTACCCATTGTTGTACCCCTCTACTGTTTGAGGTCTATATACTCTTTATAATTAAGGGAATAAAAGTAGTGGGAAGAAAAATAGACTAAATAGATCTAGGATTTTGGGTAAAACTGGTCTCTCTTTCTTCTGAGATTTTATTACTCATCCTGTTCTAGGACTGACTCTTGCCAAGCCTTCAGTAAGAGTAACATAGGCTGCCCATGAATTTTCTAGTCTTTCTAGGTTTGTTCAGATTAAGGAGAATTCTAAAAGCCATGTCAATTTAATAATTAAATTTTACCAGAATTACAGAGGCACAGTGTTGCTAGAATAACAAGGAGAAAGGGCAGGTGCCACAAGAAACCAAATTGTGTGACACCTCTGGCTCTTACTCTAGACTCTTCATTGTCTGCTTTGGCCACGGAGTTTTTCGAGATTGATGCATAAGCACATAATCACAAATACCTTCAACATTTCCTATCCATTCTTTGGAATGGAAAACATTTCCTTTCCTTTTCTGGTGATGGAGCTATTGTAATGTGTGTGTGAGTGAGACAGAAAATGAGAGGTTAGTTAGTTACATGTTTTGTTCATGTAATCAGGTGTTAGGAAAAGGAAAATATGTACTGCAGTTTTAATTTCCACTGTAATCTGTACTACCTTTAACTCAATTTTCACATTTATGCTGAAAGCTATTAGCTTTGCAATTTTAAGGTGAAAAGAGGTTACAAGAATAATGAAAAGATTAAATAGGATTATAAAATTTTCATTCTCTAACAATATTTATTGAGCCCCAACTATGTGCCAAACACTGTGCTGGGTATTGAGGATACAGAAGTGAACAAGAGACATATGGCCTCAATCATCAACGAATATATTCTGTAATAGGAAAACAGCACTTAACCCCCTGACTCCAGCAGAGTAAAATAAGTCCAGTGATAGAGAAAGGTTAGTGTTGCAGCAGACATCCCTAATAGAGTCTCAGTGAAAGCCTTTTAAATTAATAAAATATAAATCCAGTGCTGGAATATAGCAGATGCTCAGAAAATGTTAATTGCCTTTCATTATTAACCTCCAAACTACAAAACATAAAGGCAATTTGTATTGCTTATGCCTAGTGTTGTGAGGAAGGCATTGATAAGTGGAGTGCACAGGAAGGGTATTTGTTATCCCTAGGTGTAGTTGAATGAGAACTGAATTGTGAGAGTCAAATTGAAGTCATCCCATCTGAGGGCAGGATCTGTTTATGTGAAATACTTCTACCCTGAAGTTTCAGTAATGTACCTGATACTAATAGGAAGCCCTTTATGATCAATTTTCAGTGAATAAGTAAATGTGCTACTAACAGATATAAGAAGTGGAAAAATAAATATTTTTGCTCATACTTTCTTCCTGGCCATTGGAATTATAAATTCATAACTCCATCTACTCTACAATGGTCTCATCCAAAGAGAAATACATTACAATTCCTCCAGCTAAGATGTTTTGACCTAAAGGCAACACCTCAGGATTAAAAGTAAGATTCCCTCCCTCCGGAGCAAAAATATTTAAATCTACATACAGTCACTGATAATATAACCTTTTTCATTTTATTGGAAGTCCTTACTCTGCACTCAGTATTTGCATAATGTCATTTCATCAAGGGGGACAAAATCATCACAGGCACTAATTAACCTTTCCAATGTTCCCATCAGACAAGAAAATTATAATGTTACTTTATATGCATCTATTCATTTCAATTTATATACTCATTCAGTTCCCTATTCAGTCAGCTTCAGTTTCATTAGGGAAAGCTAACAACTATCTCAGTCATTCAGTAAGGAAAATCTTTTAAATAAATTCTTAATTTTAATTCAGGCAATAGGGCATGTAATAACGCAGATACACTAATTTTAAAATCAATATTGACAAGTATATTTAACTAGAAAACAAGGATAAAGAGACAATTTAAAAATACTGTTAGATCATTTGCTGTCTTAATAATTCATTTCAAAGGTGTGTGGTGTCAATTTTATTAGCAAACAATCAGAATTTTTAACTACTTCTCAAATCTAGCCCACATGAAAAGTGTTCTCTGATAGGAAATATCAGTGTGCTTATCGTGTGCCTATGCATCCTTCATCAATCCTTCCATTATCCATGCATCACCCCATTGACCCACCCATCCATCTACCTATGCATTTATCCATTCTACAGCTCTTCAGGTCAATAATTACACATAGTTATAAGAGTTCAGAAGGACGAGAAAAAATCATTTCGTTTGAAATTGTTAAGAAAACTTTACAAGAGAATCTAAGTTCTAATGGATGTTTAGAATTATAATGGGGGTGCGGTGAATAGAATAACACATAGAAGGAAAAATCTGGGCCAGAGAGCAGAAGTAGGAAAGAATATGTTTACGAAAGGATGAATCAACATAAGTAAGTTAACATAAGCACATATGATTACTTTTCAGTATTTATAAATGAGAGGATCTGAAATGGGAAACAAAGTAGTAAGAAATAATGCTGGAAAGGTGGTTTAGATCCTGATATTTGAGAGTTTGAATGCCAGAATAGATAATATAGAAATTGTTTCATTGTCATCAGGACCAACAAAAGTTGAGCCATAAAAGAAAGAGGGATTTTTGAAAGTCTACTGGAGGAGAATGTAAAACATGTATCACATGAAACACTGACTCCAAGACATGCAAGTCAGAAGACTTTTTCAGTACAAATACTGAAATACTTGTGCTTTAGACAAGATGAGGGGAGGATCAAGGCAAGAACTAGGTGATTTAGTTAAAATGAACAGAATAATTCCCTTTTCCAAGATCTTTACGTACTAATTCATTTAATCATCACTATAAACTCCAAGGGAGATATTCACTCCACTCAAGAAAGGAAAGCAGAGAGTTCAAATCCATAACTCAAAATCTAAAAAAAAAAAAGAGAAAAATTCACTACTTGTTTCTTTCCAATTGCATTAATTTGCCAAGGCTGCCTCAGGACGGGGGAGCTTAAACAACGAGAATTTATCACCCTTCTCAAGACTGAAAGTCCAAGGTCAAGAAAGTAGGCTGGTTTTCCTCTGAGGCATCTGGCTCACAGAGGATTATCCTCCTGCTTCCTCTTTGGATGGGCAGCCCGCTGTGCATGGCACCCAGGTATATTTTTCTCTTACATGGATATCACTCACCTTGGATTCATAAACTTGAATTCATTCACCTTGGATTCATTCACCCCCATAAACTCCTTTTCACATAATAACTTTTAAAGAGCCTATCTCCAAATAAAGTCATATTCTGAGTTACCGGGGGTCAGGGCTTCAACATAAGAATTTTTTTTATTTTAAAGACAAAAGAAAAAAAACAAAATTATAAAAACAAAGATAAACAAAATAACATAAAAACAAAAATAATACAGAATTTCAAAACAAGATAATAGGAAATTAACAATATGTTGTATTACATATTGCTATCTTCAAAGTGGTTACTCAGCTAACTAGATCCAGGCATGTAAGATTGATCAAGCAATTAAACATTAACTGTTCCTTTCAATAAAACAATAGAACTTAGTAACATAATTATCTTTGCTATCTTATATACATTGTTGGCTATTAGCTTGTCATACATGGCTTTTATAACCCTATGGTAAAGTCCATTTATTCCAACTTTCTGAAGAGTTTTTATCATGAATAAGTGTTGGACTTTATCAAAAGATTTTATGCATCTATTGAGATGATCCTGTGATTCTTGTCTTTGGCTCTGTTGATATAATGTATTACATTTATTGATCTGCATTTATTGAATCATCCCTGCCTTCTTGGGATGACCCCCACTTGGTCATAGTGTATTATCTTTTTGACAATTTGCTACATTCTATTAGCTAGTATTTTATTGAGAATTTTACATCTATGTTGGTCATAGTGTATTATCTTTTGACACTTGGTCATAGTGTATTATCTTTTTGACAATTTGCTACATTCTATTAGCTAGTATTGTATTGAGAATTTTACATCTATGTTCATTAGGAGACTGGCCTATAGTGGTATCAGGGTAATACTTGCTTCCAGGAATGAGTTAAGGAGAGTTGCTTCCCTTTCTATTTCATTAAAGAGTGTGAGAAGAATTGGCATTAAATCTCTAAATTTCTTGTAGAATTCAGCTGTGAATCCATCAGGACTTGGGCTTTTCTTTGTTGGTAAATTTTTTACTATGTTTTCAATTTCGCTGAGTGATACTGAGTTATCTGGAATTTTTATAATCTTCTTGATTCAGCTTTGGTAATTCATATGTGCCTAGGAATCTGTTCATTTCTTCTGTGTTTCCCAACCCATAAGAGTAAAGATTTTTGAAGTAATTATTAATGGTCTAAATTTCTACAGGAACTGTAGTGATTTAACCCTTTTCATTCCTTATTGAATGGATTTGAGTTTTTTCATTCCTTTTTTTGATAAGGTTGACTAGGGTTTTATCAATTTTAATCACTCTTTCAAAGAACCAACTCTTTGATTCATTAATTCTTTGTATTGTTTCCTAGTCTAAATTGCATTAACTTCTACTCTGATGTTTATAATTTTCTCCCTTGTTTGGACTTTTGAGCTTCTTTTGCTAGAGGCTTGATGTGCACCATAAGGTTGTTTATTTGTGTTCATTCTGTTTTCCTGATGTGGGAATCCACTACTATAAATTTCTCTCTGAGGATTTCTTTCATTGCATCCCACAGGTTCTTCTAGGTTGTATCTGCATTTTTCTTTGATTGTAAATATTGTTTAATTTCTTCTTTAACTTCACCTGTGACCCATTTGTTGTTTGGGAGGATATTATGTAATTTCCATGTGTTTATGGAGTTTTTCTGATTTCTCTTGTCAATAATTTCCAATTTGATGTGCACTGGACAATTTCAACTGCTTTGCATTTACTCAAGCATGTTCTATGTGCTAGTATTTTGGAGACTGTCCCATGTGCAGCTGAAAGAATATGTGTTCTAATGTTGTTGGGTGGAATACTCTGTAAAGGTCTATTAAGTCCATTTGTTCACATGTTTGGTTTAGTTCCATTATTTCTGTGCTGATTTTTTGTCTAGTTGACCTATCTCCTTGTGGCAATGGGGTATTAAAATCTCCTGCTACAGTTGTATAATTGCTGATTCGATTTTTCATGTCTGTTTAAATTTGCCTTATACAGGTGGGTGCTCCTACATTTGGTGCATATATATTTATGATTGTTATCTCTTCCTCTTGCAGTCTTTCCCTAATAAGAACGCAGTGATCTTCATCATCTCTTTAGATCATTGTTGGTTTGAGGTTCACATTGTCTGCAAACAGAATAGCTATATCTGCTTTTTTCTGGGATCCTGTCACATGGAGTATTGTTTTCATACTTTGACTTTCAGTCTATTAAATTCCTCTTGAGTCAAATATGTTTCTTGTATACAGCATATTGTTGAGTGCTGTTTCTTGATTCACTCTGTCAGTATGTTTCTTTTGATTTGTGAATTGAGGCTATTTATATTAATTTTATTATTGATATGTATTGACTCAACTTTGTCATGTTATTTTCCTGCTGTTGGTTCTATACATTCCCTCTGTTTAGTTGCTTACCTTGGTTGGTGGTTCTTTTCTATTGTTGTTCTTGAGATTGTGGTCATTTTTATCTCTTTGTAGAATATCTTTCAGTATTCTTTATAGGGTTGGTTTGATGGTCATGAATTTCTTCAGTTGATCTCTGTCATGAAAGTATCTTATTTCTCCATCAATTTTGAAAAATAGCTTTGCAGGGTACATCAATCTGGGTTGGAAGTTGCTTTCTTTCAGGACCTGAAATACTTCACTCCAAGCTCTTTTTTTTTTTTTTTTTTTTTTTTTTTTTGGTAGTTTATGGGCCGTTTATTTATTTATTTATTTTTGGTCTTTTTGAGACAGGGTCTCACTATGCAGTTCAGGCTGGCCTTGAGATCACTTTGTAGAGATTGCATCTTGCTCTTTTGTTTCATCATTTTCAGAGCTCCCTAGGTCCCCTGGGACTCAGGATCATTTCCATGATGGCAGTGGGAGGTACAGCATGGGGGTTTGGGCTCCCAGACAGCTCACTGAGTCTTCGCAGAACCCAGAGATCTTCCCATGATGACAGCAGTGGGTGGAGCACACGGGTCTCAGGCTCCAAGACAGCTTACCAAGGCTTCCTTGGACCCTGGGTTCTTCCCACGCTGGCTGTGGGGGGCAGAGTGAGTCAACATAGGAATTTTAGGGGGACACAATTCAGCCTATAACATTGACTATGTGCAAGATGCTTTATATATTTTCTTCAAATAACTATACAAGATTCTCACCATGTGTATACCAAAACAAAGATATTGAGGTTTTAAAATTTTTTTATTTGTCCGAATTTACATAACATTTGATCTCAAATCTCATTCTGTCTCAAGAATCTGTGAATTTCATTTATAAGAAGATATCTAGGTGAGCACACAGTGGGTTGAAATTAAAAACCCACCCTTCCTCTTTAAAGTTGCCAAGAATCAACAGAAACACATGTTTACAAAGGAAACTTCCTAAGAGCTACATGGCTATATTTGGAAACACACTGCCTGCAGAAGCTAATGCAAGACATGACCATATGTACATATATACACTTCTGAAAGAAAAGATACTGTCCAGCACCTAAAAAGATGTCAATGATTAAGTGGTGTCACCTCTGGAAAGACTTGAGTTAGAACAAATTATAGAATATCTAATGCTTCCAATGCAGAAAAGATGTTAGACTGAATTTTCATTTAGAAAAAAAAAAGAGAGAATTAAATAAATCATCTGTTGTTAATTAATAGAGAAGTGAAGAAGATGCTTTAACTGAAATACTTTGTACAAAATGCAATAAAAGACCTGAACTAAGAACAAAATAATTAAAATATTTACAACAGGTAAGGGCATGGATCATTATCATTTTAATTTCTGTCTCCCTCATAAAGGCTGAGGTCCTTGATGGTGTGATTCATATTCTAATCACTTTTTAACCTGAGACCTCGAACAAGATCTATAATATATATATATAACATTAGTGAATATTATGTGTTCACAAAGTGCTCATAGAATTAGTGAGTGAAGAAATGAAAGAATGCTTGACTGAATGAATGAATGAACATGGTCCCAGCCTCTAAAGATTTTAAAATCTTTTCTCAGAGGGTAAAATGGACTAACATATAAACAACATATTATTGTATAAAATACTCGTCTCCAAAGATTATGCACAAAGGCTATGGCTCAGTGTGAAAAGATGCAGTGTTTCTTAGAGGAAGTGGTTAAAATAATCCATGTTCAATGTGGGCAAATCTTTTGCTATTGAGAATGTGTGAGAATGATGCTAGGTAGGTCAGCAAATCTTAATTAACCCACTGAAGTAGTAATCTCTTAGATTACTATATAGATATGTGTCATTTTAAAAAGAAAGGTTTTAAATTAGAAAGAAATAATGCCATGAACTCTTTAATACAATACAATAATAAAATAAAATATTAGATTATCCAAGGTTAACTGCAGAAGGATAAGATCAAAAGTGTGAGACTAAAGAAATTCCTGAAACTAGACTAGTTTTCATACAGCTAAAATATATAGTTCTACCAGGCATAGAAGTGCACACCTGTAATCACAGCACTCAGGCAGAAGGACAGCCACAAGTTCAAGCCTAGGCTACAGAGTTCAAGACCAGCCTGAATCACAGAGTGAGACTCTGTATCAAAAGCAAAAAATAATTTTTTTTAAAAAAAGAAAATTTTTAAAAAGTATATAGTCCTGCATGTCTAAGCTTCTGACCATCAAGACGATGATGGTCCACTAATGGAGACAGATTGGAAGCACAGAAGAACAATGAAACTATTTCTGTGCTGTAATCCCTGGCTACCCATACCTAGCCTGAGTCAGGCAACTGTGCAGAGCTTTAATCCACACACAATAGGTCAGTAAATCCCTGTTCATGGAGATTAAATTTCCAGATTCCACTGGGCCATGAAAAAAATCACATGCTGAAGAAAAGTTCTTATGTTTTAAACTCATATTGTCACCTTTTCCTAGTGGCTAACTTGGTTTTTGTTGTTGTTGTTGTTTTAGTTTTTAAAAATCATTCCCTACCATTAATATTAGAATAATATTCAAATATGTTTTCTGTTAAGGTTTTTAGATATTTTCTTCTAATAGTTAAATCCTTCATTTATCTGAAATTGATTTTGCACTTGATGGAAGGTGAGCATCTAACTTGATTTTTCTTTATGTTTAATCAATGGATTGATTAGTTTTCTCTTTTCTCCATTTCTCTATGAGACCATAACTTTTATATATCAAATTTTCACATACATGTCTCATTATAAGTTATCTTTCATATGTGGGCAACTTGTAAATGCCAGGGTAAGCAACATACTGTCTTAATTACTATACCTTTAAAACAACTCGATGCAAGCTCATAAGTCAACCCTCTTCACAATTCTTTATAAGTATCTATACTCTAAGCATCTTCACATCTATACTATCATACAATTTTTAAATAAGTTTCAAAGAAAATCCTGTTGAGATTTTTATAACTGTCATTGTACATATAGATCAACTGTGAAAGACATTAAGATTTTATGTTAAATATTCATATTCATGAATATCATATTTATTTTTAATTTTATTAAAGTTTCTTATAAAACTTTTAATTTTGGATAATTTCTGATAGCTTTTTACTGGATACTTGATTTTGCAATGTTATAATAAATATTCCCTTCTAACATTTTTCTAATTATTTATTATTAATATTTATATAATAAATTGATTTTCCTTTAATGATTTTATATCCAGCCACCTGGATGCAAAGTTCTGTTATTTCTATTAGTTTTTTATAGATTTTTAGGGGGCTAAGAGTAGATAGTCATATCATCTATGAAGAATACTGATGTGATTTCCTTTTTCCAAGTCTTAAGCCTTTCATTTCTTTTTCTCATTTTATAATATTACCTAGAACCTCCTGTATGTTATTAACCAGAATTGATGGTAGTGGTCATTCTTGTCTCATTTCTCAATTCTAATTTTAGGAAAAAATGTTTCTAACATTTTTTTCATCTATGTTAGTGTGTGTATGTGTGTGTGTATATGTGTGTGTGTGTGTGTGTGTGTGTGTGTGTAAAACAGACCATCAAATTAAGGACATTTTTACAGATGACTTGACTGGACATAAAATTCTAAATTCTGTGCTAATTGAGAATCAGAGTCAAATCAGACTCACAGGACTCTAAGGTATTATCCAATATCAAGCTTCATCAATAATTTCAAATGTGGAAGCAATCAAGAGGCACAAGTGACTCAGAGATCTGGGACATCCAGCATGGCTCTATAAATTCATTCTTCTCACACTGATAGGCAGTCTGGCCAGATTAATAGATGGGATCTCTTAACTATTGTGCCTGAGTTATCTTTTACATGCTTAGGTTGCAAAACATCTGTTTTATACAACAGATAGTTGTACATCTTACTTGATATTTCCTGTAGAGTCATGTCTCATAAATCCAAGCAATTTAGGTTAGTTTACCACATGCAATCCTAGCCCAGAGGCATCACAGAAAGAGATTTCTACACATAAAGATTCCTCTCATGTTAAGTATCAGTTATGTCTACTATCAGAAGGTCGGTTATCAACATTTCTATATGTGTACAAGGCTACACTACCTGCTTTGTCCCAAAGAGAATGCCATCTACCTGTACACCCACCTCCCCAGCCTTGTAAGAGGAATAGAAATGGATGGCAGGCAAATGCCTTAACTTCTTTATCCTCTGCTCATAGTCTTTTTCCTTCAAAACTACAAAACGTTAAACCATCATCTTCCAACATCCAATGCTGTTGACAAGTCTGATACTAATCTATTTCTTGTTCCTATAGATGTGATTTACTTTTGGTCTTTGGAACTTTTGATATACCTTTTTTTGTTCTTTTGAGACAGGGTCTCACTTTGTAGCCCAGGCTGCCCTTAACTCACTATAAACCCAGGCTGGCCTTGAACTTGCAAGGCTGGGCTTGAACTTGATTCTCCTGCCTCAGCCTCCAGAGTGTTGGGATTACAGGCATGCACACCACACCTGGCCTGATACACTTTTTATATTTTTAACTAAATACATGGTCTTTTATTTATTTTCTTCAGACTCAGTGGTTTTGTGATTTAATTATATAAAGACAAGTGGTCAATATTCAACATAAAACTATTTAAACCAGGTGTCATGAGGCACAGTTGTGATCTCAGCTCATAGCAAGGTGAAGCAATAGGATAACAAGCATGAGCTCAAACCAGTCAATTTAAAGGCTTAGTGAAACTCAGTCTAAAATAAAAAAAAAAAACTTAAAAGGACTGGGGATATAGTTCATTGTGAAGGCCCTATATTAAACTCTTAGTATGGGAAAAACTATTTAATGAAGCTATATTAATGTCCACCAATAAAAGAATGGATAAAGAAAATGCATTTAAACACAGTAGAGCACTGCTCTGTCACAAAGAAAGATAAACTTGAGTCATTTGTAGGAAAATGGATGCACCCTGAAACCATAATGTTAAGTGCAATGAATCAGACACACAAGCTTCCATATCACATGATTTCTCTTATATAAGAAAACCAAAGTACAAATAAAGAGCAAAATAAAAGATAGATAATAGGAAGTACGAAGACAGATTTTTCTCAAAGGGGAAGAGATGGAGACAGAGGAGTGGAGGGAAAAGGGAATGAAAAAAATAATTAAGATATATTATGGGGTCCAGAAGCACCGCTCCCTGGTGGAGGTGGTTGTGGGGTTCTCAACCTTTTTTCCAGCTGAGATCCCAAATCCATCTGAAGCTGGGGTGGCAGCACTCAAGGTTCTTATTGCTGTGAAGGTGGTTGGAGCAGGTGGTGTTGGGAAAAGTGCACTGACAATTCAGCTAATCCAGAACCACTTTGTCAATGAATCTGATCCCACTGTAGAGGTGCAGTGACCACATTTTTTCCTGCAGATTGGATTTGGGGCTTTTTCCTAGGGTGACATGAAATACTTTCTGTTTGTGGTTATAAACAGTCTGAGAGATAAACCAGATGCACAGGAAGGGACCTGAATGGATTCTTACTGAAAACAGGTGGTTACAGGAGATGAAACTTGTCTTTTGGACGTTTGGATACAGCTGGACAAGAGGAATATAGTGCCATGAGAGACCAATACATGAGGACAGGCAAAGGAAGCTTCCTCTATGTGTTTGCCATCAATAATAGCAAATCATTTGCAGATATGAACCTCTACAGAAGGCAGATTAAACGAGTAAAAGACTCAGATGATATAACTATGGTGCTGGTAGGGAGCAAGTGTAATTTGCCAGCACTTATGTCAACAAGGACTTTTGACACAAAACAAGCCCATGAACTGGCCAAGAGTTACAGGACTCCATTCATCGAAACCTCAGCCAAGACCAAACAGGGTGTTGAAGATGCATTTTACACACTTGTAAGAGAAATATGAAAAAACTCAACTGCAGTGATGATGGGACTCAAGGTGGTATGGGGTTTCCAGTGGTGATGGAACAAGATACGTGCAAAGTTCTATTACCAGAAAAGAGCCAAGCCAGGTGTGGCAGCATATGCCTGCAATCCTAGCACTTGGGAGGCTGAGGCAGGAGGATCATTGTGAGTTTGAGACCAGCCTGGGCTACAAAGTGAGCTCAAGGCCAGCCTGAACTGCATAGTGAGACCCTGTCTCGAAAAAAAAAAAAAAAAAAAGAGTCAATTCCAAGCTTCACTGGTACGCTGGTCCTGACTTCCCTGAAGGAGATGTATTCCTGTTGCTCTCTTCATCTCAGAGAAGCTCCTGCTGTTTCCCCACCTCTCAGTGTATAAGCACAGCCTCTACTTCAAAACTTCTCAGAATAACTACCTCCTCACTTGGTTGTCTGACCAGAGAAATGCACTTCTTGCTAACTCCCCAGTAGTTTTCTGCCATGGGCTCTCCCAGCAAAAACAAACACCTCTGCCACCCAGGTTCTTCATCCAAAGGCAACTCATGCTCTGAAATAGAACCAAACTGTAGACTGAAGTTCTGTTAAAACATGTCTCAGGTTCTAAAGTAGTAACTACTGGTGATTTTTCTTTTTCTTTTTGAACTTGGGGCCTACATTAGATTTTGGAGAAATGTCATAAAGTACTGTCTTGCCAAAAAAAAAGATATATTATGTACATTTATCAATTCCTCACAAGGAATGCAAACATTATGTACTATAAACATGTACTAGTAAAGAAAATGATCTGAAAAACTATATTAATAAACTATAAAGAAGATAATGAGATAAGTATGTACATTTTGAGACCTGAACATGAGGCGAGATCCCTGAAAAGAGAATTCTCTATATGATCTCATTCATCTGCAAGGACACAGAAGAATCCTTGCTGACGTACACACTTTCATCTACTTGTCCAGCAGTCAGGCCTCCATTCCTTGATGGGTTTTATTCTGCTGTGAATGTGCCTAACCAGTTATCTGCTTCTTAGGCCAGACAGTTACCTTCTGCATGCACCAGCCATTATAGGAATACTGGGCTATGAAGGTGATTGATTCACCTCATTCCTCAGACAAAGTTTCCTGGTGGCCCTATTCCATCATCATATCTAGAATCAGATCATTTTCCATAGTCTTTTCCTTTTATTTTACATCTTGCTGAAGCAGAGTTTTGAAAAGTGAAACTGCAAACTCAGTTATCCCCCAGAGGAAATCTGTTATCAAAGACAGTCTCCATGGGCCTGACTCTGACTGACCAACACTTGCTCATCTGTAACATAAGCCATCTTGCTCTCTACTTGTTTCCCACTTTGTAATGACTTGTGTCTTACATTTAAAATAAAAAGCAAAGGGCCAGGGATGTAGCTCAGTGACACAAGCACCTGCCTGGCAAGCATGAGGTCATGAGTTTGATTCCCACTACCAAAATAAAAGCGTGTGTCAGTGTGTCTTGGAGTGAGTATTTTTAGTCTCCTATTCTGCACTTCCTATTCCTACTTACGTTAGTCATCTTTCTTAATCCTTACATCTGTGGAATCTGCCTCCATTACTTTCTCAAAATCAGGTCAGTTTTTAATTTTCAGGAATTCCTATTAGAGAGATGCTGTTCTACACCCATATCTTTTGTGTGTATGCATTATATGTGTTATAAATATATTCGCTTTTCCTGCTTCCTCCTGGAAAAAAATCCTTTTCACTTTTAGTGATGTAGTCCATTTTTCAGACATGTTCATCTCACCAGTCATGTTAATTTAAATTATTTTATTTACAATATATTGGTACTTTTATGATTATTTCTTTTTCTCATAACTCTAATAACTTACCTTACTCTTGTTTCTGAGTGTTTATATTTATCTGAAATTCTTGTCCTGATTTACATGGTATCTGTAATTGGTATTTATTGCCTTTTTCCTTTTGAAGCGATTATAGTCCTAAATCTCATTATGATGTTATACTCCTACTGTGAGTATCTAAGCACTACCAAGACTAAACAAGTTCCACAGTACAAATGTGGGTGCCAGAAGTCTGAGGTATAGCTACCAATTCCCAAGGCAACCAATCATGTATTGGGTGTCCCAAGGCAATGGCAAAGAAAATCAAGAGTAAAAGTCGAACAATATCCATTTCTTAATTAACCTCTCACAGCCTCACTGGCAATGCCTAACTTGAGCTGCAAGCACCAACAGTTCAAATAGCCCTCTGTCTACCCATAGATTTTTTTTATAATTCTTTATTACATTTTGGGTTTTCAACTGGAGTTGACTTTGTATTTTACCTATGCTATGCTAACTTTGTATTTTATCTGGAATGGTATTTAAAACTGCAATTGTTTATGTACTTGTCTATGTTTTCCATTATAATTAAATATTGAGATCTTTAAGTTCAGAGATTCTATTTCATTCAATTTTATATCCCTAGATCTATATAGTATCTGGCATGTATTTAACATTCAGTAGATGATTCTGGGTTGGATGAATAAGTTAACTATTTAAAGTTGGAAATATTTCACCAAAAATTTCCTACTAGGATCACATGTTCCCACTGGTTTCTTCTTTCATGTAACTGTATCATTGATGAAGCAGCTGTCCAGCTCTCCATTTTCTATCAAAAGAGTTCAATGAAAGTTTGTCCAACAAGAGGCAAGTCTTATTCCAAAGTCAAACAGAAAAGAACCGGGGCTGGGGATTTAGCTCAGCGGCAAAAGCGCCTGCCTGGCAAGCACAAGGTCGTGAGTTCGGTTCTCGGTACCGGAGAAAAACCAAAAAAAACCCAAAACAAACAAACAAACAAAAAAAAAAACAGAAAAGAACCTTATGTCTAAATGGATAAAAAGCATAAATCAGACACACAAGCTTAAATGTCACACAATTTCTCTTATATGATAACCCCAAAATATAAATTAATCAAAGTGCAAAATAAAAGGTACATAATAGAAAACAGGGAGATAGGTCTTTTGCATATGGGAAAGGGACTCAGGGATACAGAGAGATGGAAGGGAGGGAAGGAAATAGGGACATAGAAAGAATTAAGGTGTGTTATGTGCATGTACCAACTCCCCACAAAGAATGTAGTCAGTATGTACTACAAGTACATACTAAGAAAAATGTTAAAAATGTTTGTAAAAAGGGGGAAAACTATATTAACAAAGTTAAATTATTCAATAATTTCATTTACTTCATTTTTGATATCCAGGGCCAATTACGCAAGGGAAAAATCAACTTGTGAAATGTTCTATACTTTCTAAATAAGGTCAAACCTAAGTATTGTGAATTACAGACTTTTCTAAGAGAAAAGACTAAAGTAGATGACAGAACCCCTGAAGAGATGAGAGGTTGTAACCCCAGCTCTGTCATAAACCACCTGCATAAACTTGAATAACTCAATAAGCATGTCTAAGTATTTTCTTCATGTATAAAATAAGAGAAATGAGAGGCAGAATGACATGGAAAGCAAACAAGCTGAATATCAGCTCCCCACTTTCTTATTATGGCATTTACACCAGTACTTTAACCATTTTATAACCTCAGTGTTTTTATCTTGAAAATAAAGGTATTATTGCCTTCACAAAACTGCTATGAAGTTAGTGAAATAATATACCTAAGGCAGATTATACAGTATCAGCTAGATACTGAATATTCCTAAAACATGAATATCCCCCCACACATTTTCTGAAGCATTTTGCAGCTTTATATTGTCAGAAGTCTAGATGATTTGCTGAAAAATCAGTCTACTCTAGACCAGTATGGATGCCTACCCAAAATTCCACATTGTAGACTTTCTTTTGAGAATGTCACCTTTCTTTAATGTAACCTTTTACTTATAAATTTTTTAGATGTAAGCAGATGTACTTCAATGCTCCATGGTGCTAAATATTTAGTCATCATCAACTAGTGGTGAAAGTTTATCCAAGGAAAGGAAAAGCAAAGTGATGTGCATATATCATTTATATTTTAAGCATCAGCAACTGATCCAGTGAAATATTCATCTACTAACACTAGGGAAGTGTTTATGCACTGGGGCAACAATATGGAACTCAACATCTGTGCTTAAAAAGAACTGTATGTGTCACTGCTTTTATCTGTAAAATAAATGGACAGCAATAGTGGAGTACTGTAATAAATTCATGATAAGAACCACAGGAATGAAGTGATAATCACAATCAGATAGCTATTGGTACCCTTGTCTCTGGCAGAAAAAATAAATATCTATTTATTGTACTAAAATGAAAACTGCTTAGATGCCACAGTAAGGAAACAGACAGTTTCAGTTAAATTATTATGTATGCCAATGATGAGAAATATATGTGTATGTGCCCAGAATCTCTGTTGAACTATTTATGTAAAAGAGCTATCAAATAAGTGATATACAGTAGTTCAACAGTTTCTGTAAATTAAACCCTTTATTATGTACTGGCCTTGCTTTAGAATATAATTAGTTGGAACTCTTGATATTGATCCAAATGTCCATCAGGAGATAATTTATTATATATCACTAGGGACCTTTAGTAAAATATCCAACCCATTCACCTCTGCAGTTTATCCTGAAAAGTGAGCAACATAACATGTAGATAGGCTTGGGGCTAAGAGTTATATGGCCTTATGCTTCAAAAATCTATTTCTGCTAATTCATTACAAAGGTAAATTAACAAATTCATCCATCATTCATTCATACATTCATTATTGTGGAAGTATTAAGGACAAGATTCAAAATTCCAGATGAAAATAGGCCATCAGGAAGAAAACTAAAGTGGCTTCAGACACTTCTTATTGTCCTTGAATAGTAATTTGGCTGGCTAAATCCAACTGTATTTTTAGAATCTCCACTTGGAAATCTAATATAAATTATAAGCTCACCTATGAAACCATGAGTGCCAACTTTTCCCACCTCCAGACTTGCGCTGCTTACAGGCTCCTCCACTTTAATTAATGTCCTCTTATTATTTCCATGGCTCATCATGAAAATCCTTGAAGATATTATTGACTTCTCATTTTATTTCATGAGCCAGAGCCAAGGTTTCATATTTTGGCTTTATCTTTGAAATACACTGAGAATCCTAACAGTTGTCACCACTTCCATTGCTCCCATCCTGGTCTGACCCACCATTGTTTCCAGCATGGATTATGCAGTGGACTCTGCCTTGGTCTCTGCTTTTATCATTGGCCTCTATGAACTATGAGGTGTGATCAAGACATACAGTGAATGCTAAAATTTTAAGAGTTTATTACAGTGAAAGATGCATTGCCATTAATCCCCCTCAAAACACTTCCCCTCTCTGTGATCATACTGTCCCCATGGTTGTGGTCATTTTATGAAGCAATTCAGGAAGTCCTCTGACACTGATGAGTAGAGTGACCCCATGAGTCAATTGCCTTCCAAACTCCCCAACAACAAATATATGAGATTTGGGGAGTACCTTTTAAATCTAACCATAGCACTATTTATCTATACATAAAAGATAAGGGAAAAACAAAGTTATTTTTAAACTTTTAGTTTGATAAAAGTACAGAGTAGTTACAACAAATAATTAAAGGAATTCTTGTAAACTTTTCCTGGAGATTTCCTCACATTATACTTCCTTTCTTTCTCTCCTGCGTTACCGCTCCCTCCCTCTCTAATCCTATCCCTTATCTCCCTCTCACACACAAACATACAAATAATCCAAATATCAAATAAAAAAACAAATACAGAAACTGTTGAGGATAATTAAGATTCATTCTCAGTCACTAAATTTATATCTTTAGGAGAATAGTTATTAATATTTGATAATAATTACATAACTGCATAATAGTTGAACGAGTATACTGTAGTTGAATGATTGTATTTAGTTATATAATTGTGTTTTTCCATGTATAGTTTTTTAACTCATTTACATGAGAAGTTGCAATTTTTAAAATTTTTGCACGAAATCCACATGTGTTACCTAGACACATTTAAGGGACAAGAATTTTTTTTTTTTTTTAGTTTGGGAAAGTTTATTAGGGTTCTTTCATTGAGGGTTCTTTCACTGGAACTTTTCTGCAAGACCAAATAAAATTATGATTTCTCCTTGGTAGATTACATTTTACATTGGTACAATTAGACACAATGGTAGCTACTATTTTATTCTAGGACAAAGAAAATCTATTTTACTCTCACAAATCCAGTTGAGCCTTCATTTTATTTCTAAAAGTTTTAAGTTATAGCCTACCAGTTATAAAAATGATGACCAGTTAGAATTCTAATATAAACATTATTTACATTAGTTTATAAAAATAGACTTGAATTTAGGAAAAGAATGTTGAACAACTAGCTAATTTTTACTTCCCTTCACTAAGCATAATGAATTCCTTGATTCTTCAAGGCTGACCCTGTTTCCTTGGTTAGCAATGTCAATGTAAGCCTTCTTTAAGGGAAAAAAACTTAAGGAATCATTTGACTTGTTTCCACTTAGGTAAGTGTACTGACAGAAAGAAATTCATCTTTATACACATTGATATCTTTAAAAAGTAATATACTAACCTTTCTGAAGGTTCTTGTTGCCACAATTATGCTACTATAGTACATTAATTTGCTCTCTGTGGGTGGTATTTTTGTAAGGAACAAGAATTTGAAGAGACAAATTTTTATTAGGTTCCATTGTTATAAGTCCTTCTGAAAATGAAACACTAGGCATAAAAGAAATACTAATGAGATCATGACTTTATATCCAATCTGAAGATAGAAATAATGGGAAATAACAATCATTACATATCCAATCAGCATTTTATAATAATTAGGCTTTTTGCATAATTTAAATGGCATTGCTATTTTTGCTGGAGAACCCACTAAAACAGCACTCCAGAACCACTCCTAAACACATGTAAGATGAATGGCATTCTCAATCTCATTTTTACCTGAGAATTACAGAAAGAGCAAAGCATATATTATATGCTGAATGTTCAAATCAAATAAAGATTTATCTGGCTTTCTTACATCTCCACTTCTAACAAGAAGATTTTGACTTTCATCACACATCACATATGTGTGCAAGTTTATTCCACATATCTTGGGTATAACGTAAGTGGAGTTTTTTTCTGTCCATACCATTGGGTGAATATTAGAAGAAAAAATAATGAAGGAATAGAAATGAAATATATATATAAATGTATATATATACATATTACTATGTTGTTATATAGAAATTACTGCTTTGTATCCATATACCTCCTCCTTAGCTTAAGATCAATGCAGTTAGCAGGGAGGAAATCAGGCACAGTTCATCATAGACCATATGAATATCCTTGAAGTCTTTATTCAGATATCCTTTTCTCAGGGAGTCCTTCCTGGTCATTCTATCCAAAATTGCAATTGCTAAGCCTATCACATCCTACAAGCCCTTCCTTAGGATTTGTCACTAAATATATGTTTCACTTATTCAGTTTTCTTATTGTTAGTAATTTTTAACACCCAACTATAGGTGATAGAGTGCTTTGTAAATTTCCCAGAAGAATGCACTATTTCCCTACTCATACCCTGAGGCCCCTCTTAGTACAAAGATAAGAAGTAGTCAAGAAAGGCTTTGCTTGACATACTAAGTATGAACATTAATATATAGACTAGCTCATCATCCTCCTAAATCAGAGGACTATATATTATAATAGATATTTATGTTGGTCCTTCTATTTCAATGTCTCAGCAACTCAAAACTGCATTTTCCAATCGTTGCTTTGGTCTTCTTCCAAATCTAATTGTCTTGACAACATTCATCATTTTCTGTGACTTGCCACCCTAAAGAAGCTTAGGACTTTATTTATTTCAGCTCTCTGATCTCAGATGCCAACCTTCAATACATTACTGTCAATGCATTTCCTTGTCATTGCTACCTAGAAATGTAGACCAGGTGCATAGTCATCATCTCTCATATCTGTGTAGCGATTTCCAAGGACTTTCACTCTCAGCATTTTACTGAGATGGCTAAAATGAGTGCTGCTATTTCACAACCATAGGAACACTGGCTTAGCATTTTTAGGTAATGCCGGTCCCTATTAGTGCACTTACAACCTCATTTAGTTCTGATGTCAGCATGTTCATATGTTTTTATGTAGCTGCCCTTAGTTCGGCAGTTGATACTATTACTATTTTAAAGTTGCCCAGTGCTTACATTCTTGATATCATTCAATGGCAAATTTTCTTTTCAGTACTAATGACTGAACCGAGGGCTTTCTCAGTGAGCTTTATATTGGTCCTTGATTGTTTTATACACACACACACACATACAATTTTTTTTTAATTTTGAGAGAGAGTCTTGCTAAATAACTAAGCTGTCCAAGCTGGGCTTGAACTTGTAATCCTCCTGCCCAGGGCTCCCAAAATGCTAGGATTACAGGCATGCACCACCATGCCAAGTTCACCTTGACAACGGGTGCTAAACTTTATAATTAAGTTCTCCTTGATGTCATAGGAATAGTATAAAATGATGATATCACTATACACTCTTGAATTTGATAATTAATTTATGCCTTGCTTTCCACATTTTTATCACTTCATGTCTTTCTCTATTTGCAGGTAGCAACTTTGCTCTATGTTGCCTGCTTTTCATGGAATACTCATTTTCACTAAGCACTTTTGCTAGCAAATTTTGTTTCTTTGTCTCTACCTGTACAGCTACCCTCCCTACTCTCCTACCTGACTCTGTGTTCTGTACAATGAAACTGTAATTCCAGCTGCTGTACCCTCACTCAGGTCCACAAGACATGGCTGGCAATGCAATAATGTTTGATGTTTTCTCTTGACTTGGAACAAGTCTTGTAAATCATCTAAATTTTTTAAACTTGGGAAAGTATCTTAGACAGTTGTTTTTCAAACAAAGGACCGATATCTAGAACATATAAAGAACTGAAAAACTCAGACCACCCCCAAATTTAAAGACCCAATCCAAAAATGGACATCCGAAATGAATAGACACTTCTCAGAAAAAGAAGTACAAATGGCAAACAAATACATTTCAACACCACTGATCATTCAAGAAATGCAAATCAAAACAATGCTGAAATTCTATCTCACTCCAGAAAGAATGACTACTATTAACAAATCAGCCAATCACAATTGCTGGTGTGGCTGTGGGGAAAAAGGAACATTTCTCCACTGTTCATGGGAATGCAGGCTAGTGCAGCCATTGTGGGAAAATCAGTGTGAAGATTCCTCAGAAAACTAGACCTAGAGGTCCCATTTGACCCAGCTGTTCCACTTCTGGCTATCTTCTAGAAATAATTGAAAGCATCATACCACAGCAATATATGTGTACCCATGTTCATAGAAGTACTTTATAATAGATAAATCTTGGAAAAACCCAAATGCCCATCAACCAAGGAATGGATAAGAAAGATGTGGTCTTTTTACACAGTGGAGTACTAATCGGCCATAAAGGACAAACTTCAGACATTTCTAGGTAAACAGATGCAACTTGAGACCATATTCTTAAGTGAAATAAATCCGACATATGTGTAAATATTGCATTGCCTCTCTGGTGTGAGAAACTGAAAGTGTAAATAAGATCCAAAACATGTAATAGATATTGTGAAATAGGAAGTAACTGTTCAAAGGGAAAGGGAAATGGGGAGGGGTGGAAGAGAAAAACATTGAGGAAAAAAGGGTCAAATGGAAACAAATCTTTGTAAATAAGGAGCAGAAGAGGGGGTGAAGAGAGGAGAGGGCAATGGGGGAAGAAAGGGGGAACTAAGATATATCATGTACAGGTACAAATTCCCTATGATGAATGTGATCATTATGCATATCTAAATTGTACCAATAAACTTAATTATAAAAATAAAAAAATAAACTATAAAAAAGAAAAAATGTGGCCACAGTAAGTATGTGTTTAAAACTCTTTCATTAAGTAGGGATTAAACTATTAAAAATTCTATTTTTTTACTTTATTTCTGGTGTTTCATGGTATTCATTTGGGACCATATTTATTATAGGTGATGATCATGTGCTATGACATTGAAAACTTAATTACAACTGCACATTAATTAGTTACTGCATTAATGCTGAGAAATAGTTCTGCACAATAATAGATGTAGTTTAATAGTGCAAATAGTCACTATTGTAGCTTGTGATACTTTTACCCTATATGTGTATAATTATGTGCATATACACATATGTGTGTATACCCATTTATACATATATTTGTACATATTAAAATTGTCATGTAAGATAATCGCCTTTCTAATAAGTTGAAAATCTACCTGGTTCATAAATATGCTATATTGACCTATATAATATTATTATATAAAATATATTACTATGTATTATAATATAACATAAATAATCGATAAA
Source organism: Chinchilla lanigera (assembly GCF_000276665.1). NCBI lineage: Eukaryota > Metazoa > Chordata > Mammalia > Rodentia > Chinchillidae > Chinchilla > Chinchilla lanigera. The sequence continues at coordinate 7,548,145 of NW_004955414.1, read as the reverse complement.
ATAATTATGAATTAACAGCTAACAAAAAGTAGTGAAACTGCAAAAAAGGAATGAGCACAGACTAAAGGCCAGAAAGAATGTAGTGATATTACCAAAAGCAAAATCGATGATAGACTGAGCTCATTGATCTATCAAATATTTAAAGACAAGGCACCATGTCTGTGTCACAGGAAGAACACACACTAATTAAGATCAAATCTGCAGAGAGTGGGCCAGGAATTAAAGCAAAATACTAATTCACTTTTATGAGAGTCCAGACAAATCTGTGCATTTCCTTCTAGCAGGACTGTATTCCTTAAGCAGCTGAAACATCTTTTATTTCCAGCAAAATGCCAGGCAACCCAGATATCAGATGTGAAAAGAGTGAGGCGTCCTTGGGAGCCTGAGGCAGAAGTACTGCAAGATCAAGCCGGACCCAGGCAATTGAGTAATTTAGCAATGTTTCAAACTCTAAAAATTTTAGTAAAAGCTATTGCTCAGTGACATAAGCCCTGGGTTCAGTCTCTAGGACTGCAGTCAACCAATCAATGAGATGGGTGAGGGAGGGAGAGAGGGGAAACAAGAGAGAAGAGGGGAGAAAGAAGAGAGAAGGAGAAGAAAGAGTGCAGTGGGGGGAGAGAAGGGGAAGGAGAGAATGCTCCAATCTAAAAGAGCTCAAATTCTGCTTAAGGGAAAATTTTAGGTTAAGTTAAACAATATATTACAAGGAAGTGTTGAAGGGCTGTGGTTAAAATTTATATGAGGCTCAAAGGAGGGAGTAGTCATATACACATGGGGGAGAAGGAATATGAAAATTATCCTACAGCAAGAAATATGATCATAATATACATTTGACAGTTTTAAAAGCAGGGAACTCTGAGCTAAGGTATCATAAATGAGTTTCTTCTTGAAGTCCATTATTAATAATCTACAAACCAAATAAATCAAGTACACCAAAAGATTAACTATACATCAATTTCATTCACTCATTTCTCAGACATTTATTTTCTGTCTGCCCTGTTGTCATCACTATGTAATTTAATATGTAATTAATACTTACAATATACGTATTTATTCTGTTTAGCAAATTATCATAGTAGTATCCCGATTCGAAATTTGTACTCAGTTAATGCACTGCCTTTTAATAAAATGATGAAGAAATTACCCCCTTTAAAAATTATCCATTCACTTATCTGGAGATACATGGTTTAAATTCACTACCCAATTTTGAGGAGAGTTGCATACCGACTGCAGGCTTTTCTTACAATACTATTACTCATTAACACTAATCTCCTAATTTTCTTAGCTCCTCTTACTCTCAGTTCCTTTTTAAGGATCTTGAAAATACCAAGGTGAACAGCTTGTGGAGTTTATAATTTAGTAGAAGAGAAAGTAAATACCTATGATTCAGTGTGCTGATAGCAGTAATCTAAAGTACAATTTGTGAAGTTAGCAAAGGTTAAGCTTTAGAATTTCTATCTCAAACGTCTCCTCCAAATCCTGGGAGAGCCCTAAAAATGTCTCCAAATGATCATATGTTTTTCTAAGATCTAAAAATCCATTTTTCTTAAGTGTAAATGTTTCAGTTCATTGGTATTTCAGTTCCATCTCTTCTGCCAGGGTATTTTCCTTGTGCAGAGTGTCACTGGAGTGATCAAAAACAAAGTGACAAAAAGATTATATTGAGTTCAGAAAACATATTTAGTTTTTATTTCACTGGATTGATTCATGAAATTCACACCTACTTTTTTTAATAGTTAAGTTTTTGCCCTTTTCAATGTATAAGTGCTTTCTAGGTATATTCTTACCACTCAATATGACAGAGTTAGAGATGGCACTGCAACATGATCATGGCCTATGATGCCTGCACTAGAAAGTGTTGTAGAGAATTTCTGAATACATGGATTCAGAAATTAGTCTATGGAAAGTTCTCCCAATTGAAAGATATAACATTGTCCAAATATTAAGTTTTCATTAATATCTAGTTAAAATAGAAGTTCTCACATGTTGAAATTACATTTAATAATGCAGTGCATATATTTGTTCTTTTTATGGGAATCTAATGAAGTAGACTATCAGATTTCCTATTTATACAGCTCAAATCTGCAGCAATTACAATAAATTCTAAGTATGTCTCTAAAAGTTCACACATGAAAACCTTGATACAAGTTTTTCAAATTTGATTTCTAAAATTTTCCTAATATCCAGGATAAATAAAAACTGATGAGGCTGAAAGAAACTTTTCAAGTCTATCAATACTAAAATATTAAATTTTGATGAACTATGCCAGAGAAAAGATTGAAATATCCTGATTGGAAGCATCAATATAATTAAAATGCCCACATTACACAGAGCAATCTAGATTTGCTGCTAGTTCCCGTCAAAATACCAATGAAATTCTTCACAAAAATTCCTAGAAAAAAATCCTGAAGTTTGTATGGAAGCATATAATCTCCAAATAGCCAAAGATATCTGGAGGGAAATAAAGTGGGAAGCATTTCATTACTTGACTTCAAAATATACTACGAAGTTGTAATAATCAAAATAGCATCATACTGGCAGAAAAGCAGACATCTAAACTAAATGAAGAGGACTGGGAACTTAGAAGTAAAACCATGCTTCTATAACCAAGTAATTTTTGAAAAGATGCAAAGGCCACATACTGAAGAAAGGGTAGTGCTTTTAACAAATGGTTCTGGAAAAATTCAATATCCACAATCAGAAGGATGAAACTGCACCCCTAGTTTCACAGTTATAAAATTCAACTCAAAATGGATTAAAGACTTAGATGTAAGACATGAAACTACTAAAAGAGAACATAAGGGAACTACTTCAAGACCATGACATGGGCAAAGGTCTTTGGTTGTTTTGTTTGTTTTGTTTTGTTTTGTTTTGTTTTGTTTTGATAAAACTCTAGAAGAACAAGAAACAGAACCAAAAGTAAATAATTAGGATTGCATTAAACTAAAAATCTTCTGCACTGGAATTGAAATAATCACAAGAGTGAAAAGACAACCTACAGAATAGGAAAAGGTATGTGAAAACTATATGTGACAAGGAGCTAACTCACAGTGAATTCAAACAACTGGATAACAGAAACACACAATACAATAAAAACAGAAGATAGATTTAAATAGACATTTTGCAAAAGAAGATATATAAATGGCCAACAGGTACTTTGGTTAAGAACACTAATCAGCGGATAAATAAAAATCAAAACCGCAACAAGATTGTCACTTCACTGCAGTAAGAATGGCTACTAACAAAAAGACAAAGGACAACAAGTGCTGATAAGGATGTGGGGAAAAGGGAAGCCTTGAACACTGTCAGTGGGAATGTAAATAGTACAACCAGTAAGAAAACCAGTATGGCTGGGGATTTAGCTCAGCGCCACAGTGCCTGCTTGACAAGCGCAAGGTCGTGAGTTCCGTTCCCGGCACCACAAAACAAAACAAAAAAAGGAAATCAAAATAAAACCAGTATGGAGTTGCCTCTAAAAGTTAAAAATAGAACAATATAAGGTATATACTTCTGGGTATATATCCAAAAACGTGAAAACACTCCTCGGAGAAACACCTGCACTCCTGTGTTCGCTATAGCACTATTCACATTAGCTGAGAAACGAAGCAATGTAAATGTACATCAACTGATGAATTAATAGAGAAAATGTTGTACATACACACAATGGGGTACTATTCAGCCATAAAAAGAAAGAAATCCTGTCATTTGTGACAACAGGCTGGAACTGGAGATCATTATGTTAAATGGAATAAATCTGAACAGCAAGACAGGTGCCATATGATCACATTCATACTAATCTTATAGGAACTGGGAGTAGAATGGTGCTTAGCAGAGGGCAGGGAGCGTGGGGGGAGGGGAGAGAGCAGGAGAAGGACATCCGAAGCACTATTATGCAGTAGAGTGACCTTAGATAACAGTAAGATACTATAAAATTCAAAAAGCTAGGAGAAAGGCTCTTGCATGTTTTTACTACAGAGAAATGATAGTTATTTGAGGAAATAGATGTTTACTCTGATTTGAACACTACACAATGTACACATGTGTCAGAATGCAACTGCCCATAAATATGTACTAATTTTAGGACTGTATCAATTAAAACATAACTTTAATTTTTAAATATTTCATTAGCCCCTCTCAGTAGAAAATATTACCTACTTTTACTTTAAGAAGCCATTAATGAGTACAGAGCCAAGAAATAGAGGAAAATACATTACAGAATTGTGTTAAACCACAATTAAATGTTACATCATGTAATATTTCACAATTTAGTGGTATGTCTTCTATTTTTAAATGTTTAACTTATTAAACATATTATTATTCTAGATAAAATTTCATTTTCTCACCTGATTTTTATTGGTAATTTTATGTTCTTTACAGTAAAGAGGAGCCTCCAAATTATTAAACCTTCAAATCATAGAATACCTGTAATACTTATTCCCTTGTTCCAATTGTATTTTCACATAGAATAAGAAAACAATAAGAGTGAATGCCCACTAATTAAGGGTCTCCCTTCAGCCAAGGCTTGGGAAGGAAAGTGTCAAATAAAAGCAAAGCAAGCCTCGAACTGAACTAGAGAGGAAACTTAACAATGCAGCGAGTGCAAGGATGCACTCACCAACTGATATAACTTACTTTCCAGAGTCTGGGATATCACAGTAGGTGGTAGTAATTTATCCAGGACCAACACTAAAGGATGAAAGGCCAGAGCAGCTTTTATGACTTATCATAACATGGAGTTAAGGGAGGATAGTTGTGTTTAAAGAGCTAGGGACGATTCTGACAATACCATTCTCATACGTATTTATAAAAGTGAATTTGCAAGACAAGTTAGTGGACAATACTTACTGGGGCAGATGTGTAGGGAACTGAACATATCAGGAAAGAGAAAAAACACATCACTAGTAGAAAGGGATAATACAAGGGTGTATGGGTTTTTTTGTTTGTTTGTTTGTTTTTTGCAGTACTGGGGATCAAACTCATGACCTTGTGCTTGCCAGGCAGGCGCTTATGCCACTGAGCTATATGCCCAGGCTGGGTGTATGTATTTTAAAAGTATCAGTCAATTCCAGGGTTTGAATACCTAAAATAATGTATTGAGTCTATCCCTCTAGTAATTAAAACTAGCTAACCTAAAAATGTTTCTAAAATTAAGACTTATTAGCATATTCTCAAGAGCCTATAGGTTCTCAAAACTGATATAAGTCTTTTGGTAAAAGGTGTGAAAATATTTCACAACCTTACTCATATTATATAGTCATTAATGTATGGACACAAATGTTTCCTGTTTTTACAACTATATTTAAATTAGTTTCTTTTATACTGAAAAAGTTTCTATTTTCTTCATGTAATGCTGTAGCACCTTTCTTATTTATTTTTAGATATTAAAGCCTTAGCTTTCTAAAGTCTATTATGAAGCACAAACAAACAAAAAATTCTTGATTTTTGCTGATATAGTTCTTCATGATTGGAACTGCAAAAGAACCTGGAAGTCCATGACTAAAGGCTGTGGGTAGCATTACTAAGGTAAAAAGTCAAATGCTAAAAGTAGTTTTGTGTGCACTTGCAGCTTTATTTGAAAAGAAAACTTGACTCAGAACTCGGACATTGTCTGTAAGTCAGTGCTCACTGATTAACAACAGTATCAGAACAGTAAAAACACACAAAAAAATTCTAGCTGATTTCTTACACAGATATTTGAAAGAAGTAGTGTAATCTGCATAGTTAGGAAGTAAAAGCTAAAAGGGTAGTTGATTCAAAGCTTCCCCTGCCAAGAATTTGTCCTAAGAAATAACTATAAATGTAGCAAAATAAAATCTGTGTATAAGTTATAGCAGTACTATTTATAAAGTGAAAGACTATGAATTAAATGTAAACAATAAAACATTTTCAAGTAAGCTAATGTACATATCATGATTAACATTAAATCATTAAAAACTGTGGGAAAATATTTTTCAGAATGGGAAACATCTATAATACATTACTAAGTTAAGAACAGGCTACAAAATAGTTTGTACAGTGTACAATGTTTAACAAAAATATGCATTTTTACTAGAAAAATATGGTAGAGATACTCCTTAGAAAGTCTAGTGTTTACCTTTGGTTAATGGCACTATTAATGACTGACATTTTCATTTTATTTGTAATTTAAGCATGTTTGTATTTTCTACATAGTTCATATTAAGCTTGTGGGTGCTCACCCTGATCAGAGAACAGAATATATGTCAAGGCTTAATACTTCTAGGATAAATAGTATTTCCATATTTATGTTAATTCGAGGTTGATGTATGGGTAATGAGATCCATATGGAAAAAAATATAAAAGAAAAATAAGGAAAAAGTCAAGAAACATTTGAATAGCTAGAAAATACATAAGATCTCTAGTTCTTAACCACATGGTTTCACAAGAAAACTGGCAGTTTGTAACTGAAGAATTTTATCCCCATAAACATCAGTTATCATTTCTTTTTATAATAATTATAAATGTTTATATGAAATTGATGGGAGAATCTACTAATTTTATGAGATTAAATTAAAAAGAGCTAAAATTATATTAAATAATTTATTTCTCAACAAATCATCCACTATGTTTACCAAACATCTCAAGTGCATTTCCTATAACATAATAAAGTAAAATTCCAACATATCCTTTTGTGGGTTTACAATTTAAAGGATTCCTATTTAACTTCACTGATATCATACTATTATCAAGCACTTAAGTTTCTAATGTTTAGCCTTGTTTTAATTCTTCTCAGTATTTACCACAGGTAAATCATATATAAAAAGGTCATCATATATACACAGAAAACATACACAAATATGGATATTTACACATGTTCATACATATATAGATAATTAACTACATAAAGAATATATGGCATTCTCTCCTCTACATTAGAGAATGCTTTATGATCTTTAAAATGCTTAAATTTCAGAGAACTTGATAAAAAAATTTTAAATTTATTATTCATTTAGAGGTATTTCAAGCCTGCCAGCCAATTGCATCTTTACTATTCTATGCCCCTGATAAGGCAAAGTCTAAACTGTCTAAATTAATAGAATCTTGCCAGGCATGGCAGTTCATACATGTAGTCCCAGCACTCAGAATCTCCCTGAGTTTGAGGCCAGCCTGGACTACACAGTAAGACCCTGTCTCAAAACAAAACAAAACATTCATTAATAGAATCTTAAGAACATCTAAAAAGCATACTAAATACCTAGGATACAGATAGACCTCATTGTTCTAAATATGAGAAAGACTTCTAATTACTATTGGTATGGTACTGGCAATGGAAAACAAATATAAAACCAGACTGTCTTACAATATCTGTCAATAGTATCAAGAGTCACAGCAAGAAGTTTCAGAAACATTACCCACACTATAACTAAGAGGGATTTGATCAGGAAGGTACTTCACACATTTTGCCATTAAAAGAAAATGTAAAGCCTTCACAAAAAAGTGTGTATTATTGACTTCAAATACTGTTATTTGCAACAGGCCAAGAGGTAATTAATCAGAAAAGATTTATTCCAATAAGTTACTTAATATAGAATGACATAATTACCTTAATGATGATAGGTACCCAACTCAAAAGATTTCAGATGATTTGATAGACTTAAAAATGCTTAACAATGAATTATTTGGGTTAAAAACACATGAAAACAATGTTCATGAGGATAAATTTAGAAAATAAAAGAGAAAAATCAGAGGAGCTAGAAAGAAATTACCTTACCTATTTTGATACAAGACAAGAACAGATGTATCATTTGTAAATGAGATGGAGCAATTTCATTAAATCTAATGATATAAAACATGGGCCCTGGACCATGTAAACACATTTACTTCTGGAAACCCAAAGATCATCACTGCTGTGAAAGTAGCCATGAAGAAAATTACATTCCACTCATTGCCATGCAAATGGGCACATCTAACCCAAGAGTTGTAATATTTCTTGGTCAAATGAAATCTGTTCAAAATTGTGCACTGGGAATTGAACTTAGAAATATGTTCTTCTAAGTAGAAGTGCAGGGAGAAAGAAAACATAATATTGCTATTGTATAAATAGCAAAATAGACATTTAAGAAGCATTGTCAAATTGTTATATTTGGAGGATTTCTTAAACTAGGTAAACTAGATGAACACAATGAAAATGTATCTGTAAGAAATGTTATTCACAATACATCAGATATTGCTATTGACAAAAATGTGATTGGAATTTTTAAATAAAGATGTAGTAAATTTCTTATAAAGATAAAGAGGAGGAGGAAGGAGCTTGATACTTTGTGCTTATAATTCTGAGAGATGAATATGGAAATATGCAGACAATGTTCACTTAAACCTGTTTATACAGCAGTGAGGTAGTAAGTGAACTGATACCATCTTATTTTAAACAACGACTCTTTCAATGGTTTGGTTAAGTTTACCTTCCAGGAAAAGACACAAGATCACTAAATCAAGAAAAGATTGAAGTACCATCTCAAATAAGTTTTTAGGAAAACATTCATCTCAAAGTGTCAGATTTAGTATTCCACTAATAGAATAAAATTCAAGGAAGCAAAATGTTATTTCTTGAGATGTATAACTTGCTGTGAGAATGCAAACCCCTGAGGATTTTTGTTCAGCACAATGAACTTCAATATACCTTTACTGAATTGATTTTTAAGATAAGTGGATATCCACTCTATGTTTTTAGCATTTATAACTAACCATATACAAGGTAACAGTTCTGAAAAAGCTTCTCCAAAAGAAAGTTATTAAAAGATCAATCTATTTTTCTATCAAAAATCCTTTTACAATAGGCAATTATGTTCCATTCAAAAGGCTGATTTTTATGTAGCCTGTAAAAAGACTGAGTTAACAAAGGGACAAAAGCTCTCTAGGATCAGGAAGGATTCGTGGTGGTAATTGCTCTATGTAGACACATTCCCACCTCACTCCACACCACAATCTCTACCTCCTCAAAACGGGATACTGGAGAAGGAAATTAACATTTATTGAATACCTATTTTATTCAGGCAAAGTGTTTTGTTTTACCTTTAAATGTAATCTCATTCAATCCTTACAAACATTTTGATAATTTGACAGTTATGTTTTGATATTACCTGTTTCACAGATAAAACTGAGGTTCATAGAGAATAAGGATCATACATCTAGCATGCTGCAAAACTGGATTCAACCCCTTTGGATTATTTACCATTTGAAATTTTGTCACAGCTCTATCTCCCAAACCCTCGTTTTGTGACTATTTATACTGTGTCAACAATGGACAATCCAACTGACCTTCTTAAGACCCTTCCTTACATTCCCTGGATCCTGATGCAGATCTCATACAACACTTTGGCTTGCGTGGCTGTTAGGAAATCCTTGGTCTGCCTAGCCCCAGCTCTTCTATTTGCGTGACTCTGCTGCATCCCACCATTCCTTTGGATTCCTACATAGCTCCTCACTCTGGTCTCTTCCTACATAAACTATCCATTTTACTTTCCTTGAATCCCTGGCCAGAAATTGTGAATTGTTTAATAAATCGATATAAGCCTTATCTCTCAGTTCTTCAGGTATATCTGAAGAAATTTAGAGCTCCTGAGAAAATGAAAACCTTGAAGGGAGGAATTGTTTTGTATTCACTTACATGTTCCTTGTAAGTAGCACAATATCTGGTAGACTCTCAGATGTTTATTAAACCAGTAAATGAATGGTGAATCAAGGCATATATCCCTGGATGCTGGGCTAACGTGACCGGAGCTTATTCTTCAGTTCTTCTGCTATTATCTGAATGCAGGCTCCAGAATAAGAATTTCTTTAGTTTTAATCTTGGCTTCAACAACAACTATGTGACATTTGGCAAATTACTTAAATTCTTGGATTAGATTCTTTACTTGTAAAAGGAGATACAATGAAAGACCTGACCTCATGGATAGCTGTGAGGATTAAACAAGGGGGAATGATAGGCCTGGCACTGTGTAAGCTCTCATGCGCATCCTTTCCTTACATCTGTACCAGGGGGACAACTGTCAATAGAGTTCCACTTCTTGACTTTTAATTGGCATTTTTGGATAGAATATTCATGATTATAATGTAATGAAATTGTTTGTTAATTATTCCTTCACTGAGTCTATATCAACCTCTCTAAAATTTCATCAGTTTTGTCTTCATTCTATCTTTTGAGAATCTTCTTCCATATAAAAGTGAACACATTTATGTGTCTAAAGTCATTATTTTTTAGTTTATGCATTCCTAATAATTTAAACAATGAATTCCCAAATATGTATTCATTCACCTGCTTGTTCATTCACTAAGTAACATCTATTAAGTTCCTATAATGTGCCAGACACTGCCAAATAAGTAAAATAGAAGTGTTGCCTTCCACACACTTGCCTCTAGTCACCATGTGGGTGTTTTTTTCTCTTGGACATTCTGGTCACCTTCCGTTGAATGCCCCAACTTTATATTTTTCCAAATGGTTTTTTAAGGGGTATCACAACTGATCATCAAGTAGAACAAAACATCACTTTGCTTTTCAATGATCTCTACGTGGCAGGAAGCCAGAGGGTGGGAAGCAGCCATCTCTCTACTTTAGACACATCCCCGCCTCCCTTCACACCAGCCACAAGTAAGGGTGAGATGTAAAGGGTAAGAGCTGTTGGATCCCAAAGGTAGATTACCTTTATTTACAGTCTCTCATGGAAATTTCTCTTTCTGAGGATTTAGTGTTTTGGGGTCTCTTCAGTGGGGGTGAAAAAGAAATGGCCTATACTCTGCATTTTTGAGAAGCATATCCTTTTCATTCTCTTGGCCCACAGAAATAAAGCAGAAGCCAGGGTAAAAAGAGATTGAAAATCAAGATTATACCTGATGCTCTCTACCTAATGGAAAAAAAAATCCTTTACTTTGGCTGTTTTCCCCATAAGTTTATCTAACCCTGCATCTTCTCACCATCAAAATAGTAAAGTTTCAAGGGATGAGATGAGGATGAAGGCCTAAAACAAAGGCACTGAAGAGAAATCTTTGCTTTTATGTAGGCCTCAGGGTTGGTTGTAAGACAAGACCTCCAAGATACCACCTTTCTCAGTAGATCAAACTGAAGCCTGGGGCGAAAGCCCAGGAAATAAAACAGTGTCTAGTTACCTGTTCTTTTACTTTGTTATCTCTTTCCCTACAAAAAACTGCAAGGTGTGGCAGATACCAAATGTACAAGAATCCTCAAACTACAAGGACTGTTGCTGGCTATTACTATTGCTATCTTACCAAAGCAAAGCCAAGATTATAGCACTCTGTAGATATGGAATATGTCAAGGGCCCCAGAAGCGTAGATCCTTCTGACATACGGAACGTTAGACATCTTTCCCTCTCAAAATTAGTATTTGCCCCTAGGGCTTTTCATAAGGAAAATTACTTTCTATTAGGCAACATAGATGTAGCTTTGCAACAGTGCAGTTATTGACAATGAACTTCTACTTCAATTTGTGCTTAAAATCTTCTAGTCTTCCTACAGCCCACATCCTTAAAAATTATGTAAGGCTCTGATAAATCTAATCTTGTGTATCTTCCTGTCTTACCTCCCACCATGTCTCCCCTATGTTCCGGTTGTGCAGAGCCATTTGTAGGCCTACAATAAAAAGACATGCTCACTTTCAAAGGCCATGGCTTTGCAAATGCCGCTTCTTCAGATAGGAATTCCTCTCACTATATTTATTCCCATTACACTCCTCAAGGCTTTTCTCAAGATATCCACTCTGAGAAGCCCTCTCTTTCCTACCAGTCAGGATTATACACTTTCTATTCTGACATCATAGTGCACCTTATACAACATATTTGCATAATCCCACTGCTCTGTGCTCCTCTCAAAAAGAAGTGTTGTCATTTACATAGCATCCATTTGTTGAGCAAGTATTATATGCCAAACCCAAAACAAATCAGGTACTTTACATATATCTGCTCCCTCTGGAAACAAACTATTAAAGCAGATATTTTCAACTTCATGTACATGTTAGGAAGGGCAGATCCAAAGCTTCATGGCTACAAGCAGGGAAAGCAGAATTCCCTCACAGTTCACTCATCTTCAAGGATTATGCTCCTTCAATGGCAGTACTCCAGCTCCTGCCATATACAATGAAGTCTCACATATCTTTTTTTTTTTCTTTTTTTTTTTCTGGTACCAGGAATCGAACTCATGACCTCGTGCTTGCCAGGCAGGCACTGTGGCACTGAGCTAAACCCCCAGCCCCTGTCTCATTTATCTTTGCACTTCCAGTATAAGACACATAGTAAGCCCTATGGGCTCTCTATAAAAATGTGTTAAAAGAGTAAGACGGCCAGGGATACAGCTCAGCAGCACAAGCGCCTGCCTAGCAAGCTCAAGGTCCTGAGTTTGATTTCCGGTACCAAAAACAAAAAAAAAAGTAAAGACATACTCTTTTGCTGACCTTTTAATTGTCTGAGTTTTTCAGAAAAATTTTGCCAGCTATTCCTTGGACAGAGGACTATTTAGAAGATGTCAAGAACTCAAAAAAAAAAAAAAAAGACCTCCAAAATGAAAGACCCAATTTAAAAAATGACCAATCAAAATGAATACACTTTTTAGAATAAGTACAAATAATCCATAAGCAAATGAAAAAATGTCCAGCATCTCTGGTCAGTAGAGAAATGCAAATCAAAACACTGAGATTCCACCTACCCCAGAAAGAATGACCATGATTATGAAATCAAACAATAATACATGCTGACACGGTTGCAGGGAAAAAGGAACACTTGAACACTGTTGGTGGAAATGTAAACTAGTGTAATCACTATAAAAATGAAGATGGAGATTCCTCAAAAAACTAAAAATGGAAATCTCATTTGACACAGCTCTTCCCCTTCTAGGTATCTTTCCAAAAGAGTTAAAGACATCATACTTGTATATATTCAGAGTAGCTAAATCTTGAAGCTATCAAAGAAAATGTGGTATATATACACAATGGAGTACTACTCAACCATAAAGAAGAATAAATTTGAGTAATTTATCGAAAAATGGGGCACTTTGAAACCATAATGCTAAAGTGAGATAAATCAAACTCAGAAGGCTAAATATTGCATGTTTGTTCTTATATGAGAAGCCTAAAAAAAAAATAAATAATTTAAAGAGCAAAATAAAAAGTAAATAATAAGAAACAGGGAGAAACTTTGTAAAGATGAGAAAGGGCTTAGGAACTGGGGGCGAGGTGATCTGAGCAGAAGGGGAAGTAAAAATGATTAAAATGCAACATGCATATATTCCAGCTCCCAAGATGAATGCAATTATCATGTATTGAAAACATACACTAATTAAAATAAAGAATAAGCAAACTTAGTAAAAAGAAATAGTACAGACATGATTTATTAAGTGTTTTTTATGCCCATCTGCTTTCTTAGAACCAGGTAATTCTGATAGCAAATATTTGCTTCATAGGGAGTTATTTTACCACAGTTTTAGCAAAATGTTGTAAACCAAAGCTATTGAGTGTTATGCTACAAGTTCTACAGAGTAAGAACATTTAGTTCTAGTTAATAACATTTTATTCAAGATTTCCTTTGGCAGTAATTACATAATTCATATTTAGTACACCAGCTCTGTTTTCTCATGAAATTTTCCCTCCCTCTACCTCAGGATTTTGCTGTAGACTGAATGCTTCTATTCCCCAAAAATGTATATCTTCAGATTTTAACACCCAATATGATGGCATTAGGAAGTGCGGCTTGGTAATGATGGGACACTCCTGAATGAGATTAGTTCTATTTAAAAAACAGACACAAGGAGCTTGTTTTCTCCCCCTCCCTCTTCTGTTTTGGGAGGATAAATGAGGACAAGCATGTATAAACTAGGAACACAGAATTCACCAAAACCCAGGCATATTAGCTCTCTGATCCCAGGATTCCAGCCTCTAGAACTGTGAGAAATTAATGTTCAATCAATATTTATTATTTAGACTACTCAGTCTATGATATACTGTTAAAACAGCCCAAGCAGACCAAGACATATTTGATACTGGGATAAATGGATGGGTACCAGGTTTTTTTTCAAAATTGTTACTTTCTTGAGAGCAGGGATGTCGTTTCAGTTTTTCCTATCTAATCTGTGTGTGTGTGTGTGTGTGTGTGTGTGTGTGTGTGTGTGTGTGTGATATGTGCTAAAAATTAACCTCAAACAGAAACCAAAAACCCAAAGTTAACCCAAACCAAACAAATATCTATCTGAAGCCAAGTGAGTAAGTCATTTTTAAAAGACAAGTTTCCAAGTTCCTTTAAGGGTTAATCCTTTAAAATAAAATTTTCATTTTTATTTTAGGTAAAAGGGTTCGGAAAATATACCTATCCATTTCTTCTTAAGGAAATGAATACCAATTTGCAATAACATAAACTACTTTAAACATTAACTATTTCTCTATCTTGTAATGGAATATTTGCTTCAGAGTATTTGCCCCCTACAAATGGACTCAAATTATGGTGCTTTTGTCGTGGGTGAGTGTGTGTGTGTGTGTGTGTGTTTGTGTGTGTGTGTGTGTATGTGTGTATTTTCTAACTTCCTTTTCTATCAAGCCATCAGATTTACTCCTCAAGAAGTTGATGTTTCTGCCAACAGTTATTGTTCCCTATATCTAATAACTTCACTTATTGAAAACTTACTGACAAACATTGTGCTTAGTACTTTATTTATATTTTATTTAACCCTGACAAATTTTTAAGAGAATAGAATTGGCTCTGGATCCTCAGAGCTCTTTTTTGTTGTTTACTGACATGTTAACCACAAGTAGAGCTGGATAATTTGTTCTGAATATCTGTCCTATAACTAAATGTGGCTAATTTTATCATCTTTTTTTTTTTTTTTTTTTTTTTTTTTTTTTTTTTCAGAAAGTTCTATTGTAACAGAAAATGGCCCCTCAGCCAGTATACTTCAGTTCGTTAGTTTCCCAGGTAATAGTTCCGGTTACAGTTCTGGTTGCTTCTGTCTTTGAGAAATGGCTGGTCACTGTGATGCATAGCTGGTCACTATGAGGCATAGTCTAAGAACCAATCCCCAATTGACAAGCCATTCTGCCTCTGTATTTCCTGCTTGTCTACCTCATATAAGCCCTAGATCACCAGAGATCATGGGCTGATAGCTTGGGTATGATCATGACCAGTGCCCATAGATGTAAAATAAAACTGCCTCCAAATTCTGGGAGTTGTTTCAGTGTTTCTGCTTTCCATTGCATTGTATCAATGATTTTGTTTCATGTAGTGCCCTTACAATGATAAACACTTTACTGTGTGTTGTACTATTTTCTTACTTAATGTTTAAATCAACACATAATTGGGCCTGCTTGTGCCTCTCAAAAAACTCTGTGATGCCTATATAAGATAATTACTTGGTAAAAAAGGTTGGAAGAAGAACAAAGGAATAATTGGTGGTTTTTAAATGATGGAAATGAAAGTACATTTGCTACGTATTTGAGAATCACAACTAGTGGGTAGAATTTTAAGAAACATTATGCTTTTATTCTATGAGAAAACTTCCTAAATAGGACATTCCCAAATTGAAAATACTAAACTCTCTATTTCAGTACTATACTTTTAAAGTAGCCTGACATTCTAATCACTTAATTATCACCTTGTTAATGTATTCCAGACAAGTAGAAACTTCAATCTAGATCTTACGAAGAACTTTTCATTTATAAGCCCATTAATTCTTCACTGGAATTATTATTTGCATTTTGTTACCCAGACATCTGATTTCACATTTTTCCCTTATGGATGACAGCTTGGATCTAACTGCCTCAGAATATACAACTTGCCCAGGCTTTGACCCACCAGATAATTTTTAACCAGCCTGATCAGGCCCTTTCCAATGTTAGAAAGACTCCTGATAAGACCAGATGAAGATAAAATAGAAAGCTACATAAGATATCCTGTCTTGGATAAGCCCCTGGAGTATCTGATTTCTCAAAATTCATAGGATTCCATGATACCCCAAAAGGCAGATAGATTAAGAGTACAGATTGTAAAGACAGAGGAAACTCAGAGTTCTTAATCTACTACATTGTAAAATATGATAAATAATAGGTTCAACTTCACAGGATTGTTTAACAAAATAAATGAGACAGTGTATGATATGTGATAAAAAGAGTGAATGTTTAAATATTAAAATTTTATATTATAAAAGATATATTGCCTTTATTTCCCTCAATATGCTCCCTCTCACTTTGAACACACTCATCCCATCATTCCTGCCACTTTCTGATGCTGTTCTGGAAGTCCTTTTTCATGGGTGTCTTTGGTACCTTGGTCATGGCTACCTCCATGCTCTGAATTGATTCCGAATGATTACCTTCCTCAGTCTTTTGACTTTAGAGAAGGGCTGGGAGTCACATGGTGCCTGTTCCAGTGAGTAAGGTAGGTGAGGACACACAAATGTTTTTGTACATCTGTCTTTCTGTTGCATAGCATGTAGCAGCAGCATTTACTGTATTTTTTAATCACACCTAATAGAGACATTTGCAAAAGAGGACATCCATAACTGCCTCAGAAAGTGGCAGAAATAATGAGATAAGTGTGCTGAAACTGAGGGGCAGTATTTTGAAGGCTACTAATGGCAATGTGCCTTTTACTGTAATAAATATTTTAATGTAACAATTTGCTGTATATTTTGATCACACCTCATATGTAGAGCTTGGAACGTAGTTAAAATGCTTTGTAAATGCTAATTGGTAGTAATAGTGTTAATATTAGGCTAGTAGCAAGTATAATGGTACCAGTTCCAACTCACAAACAGGAGGAATACATGAAGGTCTGTTCCTACTCTATTTCTGTTTGTGATTTGCATCCAGGAACACAATCTATCATTCTGAGAAGTAATAGCTGGGGAACCTTGGGAAAGATCATTTCACTTTCGGTACTCCCATTCATTCATGTATAAATTGAGAGTAACAGTGTCTTGTATGATTTAGAATTAAATGAGTTAGTAAATATAAAGTGCCCAGACAACCTCCTGGAATATAAGGAGAGCTATGTAAGTGTTATTATTAAAATATATTAGTACTTATACTATTCACGGTTCTCTAGAGAACATATCAGAGTATATGAATGGATGAATGTGTGTGTGGATGAATAAATAGGACTTAAATTATTGGTTCCTGCAATTGTGAAGGCTGGCAAATCCGAAATCTGTGGAAAAGGCCACCGGGCTGGAAACTTCGGCAGCAATGATGTTACAGTCTAGAGGCAGCATTCCTTCTTGAGGAAAACTGTTTTTGCTCTTAAGGACTTTAACTGATTAAATGAAGCCCACCTACATATCAAATAATAACCTTTATTAAAATCATTTAATTATGCCTTATTCAAATCCACAAAATGCCTTCAGCACAAGACCTGAGTCATTTTTTGATTAGTCTAAGTTCATACATAAAACTAATCATCATAGTTTATTAAGAAATCATATAAACCCATTTTATATTATGCATAATATTTAAGGAACAAGTTTAGCCAATGACTAAAGATATTAATTTCTTTGGATTTATGACTTGCTTTTTTATTTTAAAGAGAAAAGAAAAAAAACAATATAACAAAAACAAAGACAAAAACAAAACAACATAAAAACTCTAAACTTGATACAGAATTTCAAAGCAGAATGATAGGAAATCAACAATGGTTACTGTATTACTTATTGTTATCTTCAAAGTAGTTGCTCAGATTACCAGGTATAGGTATGTAAGATTGATCAAACAATTGAACATTAACTGTTCCTTTCAATAAACCAATAGAAATTAGTAGT
>NW_004955414.1:7508037-7530069 GCF_000276665.1 Chinchilla lanigera | reverse complement strand
TTATCCACTCCTCAGTTGATGGGCATTTGGGTTGTTTCCAAAATTCTGCTACGACACATTATGCTGCTATAAACATGGGTGTGCATACATTGCTGTGGTATGATGTTTTTAATTCTTCTGGGAAAATACCCAGAAGGGGAATGGCTTCTAATGACTTCTAATCCTAATTTTTGAGGAATCTCCATACTGATTTCCACAGTGGTTGCACCAGTCTACACTGCCACCAACAGTGGAGAAGGTTTCCTTTTGCCCCACAGTCCTCCAGCAACTGTTATTGGTTGATTTCTTAATGACAGCCATTCTTACTGGGGTGACATGAAATCTCAGTGTTGTTTTAATTTGCATCTCTCGAATGACCAATGATGTTGAACATTTTTTCACGTATTTATTTGCCATTTGTATTTCTTCATGTGAGAAGTGTGTATTCATCTCAGATGCCTATTTTTGGATTGGGTCTTTGAATTTGGGGGGTCTGATTTTTTTCAGTTCTTTTTATGTTCTAGGTATAAGTCCTTTGTCTGAGGGATGGTTAGCTAAAATGTTTTCCTACTCTGTGGGCTGTCTTTTCAGGCTATTGGTGATTTCCTTTAAAGTACAAAAGCTTTTTAATAGAATGATATCCCAGTTGTTGATTCTTTGAAGTGCTTCCCATTTAGTTTGGGTTTTGTTCATGAAGACTGTGCCTAGCCTTATATCTTCAAGATTTTGATCTATTTTCTCTTCTAGTGTATTTAGTGTTTCTACTTTAATATTTAAATGTTTCCTCCATTTTGACCTTAGTTTAGTGCATGGTGATAGACATGAGTCTAGTTTTAGTCTTCAGCATGTAGAGAGCCAGTTTTTCCAGCATCATTTATTAAGAGGCTATCTTTCTTCCAGTGAGCATGTTTGGACCCTTTGTCAAAGATAAGGTGGCTGAGTGTGTTTGTAGTTGTGTCCACATCTTTTAATCTGTTCCACTGGTCTTCAGATCTATTTTTTGCGAGCATCATGGTGATTTTATCATAGTAGCTTTGTATATGACTCACTTTTATTGGCACTGTAAAAGACAACTCCTTAGATTTGCTTGATGGTGTGACATCTGGCATTATATTAACTCAGTTTTCATCAGTAGAGAATGAAAACAAAAGATATTAAAATAAAATAACTTTCTTTTAAGTAACAAATAGTTGTTCTCACTCTAGGCCATGGCAGTAGCACAATATGCTGCTAAATTTCTATATGTAGGAAAACATGAGGAACTATGTGACTTCAGTTTAGCTCAGAGTTTCCCCATGTCCTGCCATATATGCACTTTAAGTGGTAGCATGAGCTATGAGCCACCACGTTTTATACCTGTACTTTTAACAACTTCCTTCAGAATCTTTCCTAGGTAGGTTTAGGCATCTTTTCTCTGAGTAAACCAGGAGATTTTAAAGCATGTTTCTAGCACAACGCATACAAATATATTTAACAAAATAGTATATCATTCTCTGGCATCAAGAAAATTAGTCAATCATCACTCCATAAATATTTGCTCAATATTTACTCCCTAACACCCTCTGGAACATATTACAGCTCTCTGAATAAATATACTTGACACAGTCTAACAGGTAAAATAATTGAGCAACTCATTCCAGGACAATATGATAAACATTATAATGGTGGCCTTGGCAACACAGAAAGAATTCGTTCTATCTGAGTTCATTAGAAAATTGGTGATGGACAAGTAGGATCATAAAAGATTAAGATGAAAATTCTCAGATTCAAACAAAAGGAAAACTATTTCAGCCAGAGAAAAATAACAAGACTTAAATAAGGCTTTATATAATTTTTATTATGAGTATAAGAGCTATGCTAAGGACCTGGAACAATACTCAGTAAACAAGGGGTCAACAGGTAGATTTTACCTGTTGTTAAAGGTTACTAGCTTAGGAGGCTGTGTTGGTACAGGAAAGAGTAGTTTGTGAAGGCGAAGTGAAAGTCAATTGTCATAGTCTTAGAAAGATTCTGTAGACGCCTGAATTAGATTAGTGCCTTCGCAAATGGGGAGTGAGCTCAGGCATAGAGACATTTCAAAGTTATTAATATTAGTGGAATTTTACAGTTAAATGTCTTTGCACCATCCCAATCAGATATCTTTTGAGCTCTCATATTTCTAGCAAGGTATAAGTATAATTCAATTTCAATACATCTGAATGAAAGCTAAAGTATTCTCACCACTTTAGACCATATTATTGGAAGCCAAGTTAGAGTACTCCAAAGAAAAGTCTTACCATAAGTTACTCATATATAACTGTGGAGCTAACTTAAGTCTTACCAAATTAAACACCAGATCTCTGAGTTACTCACAGGCTTCCTAGATAATCCTGCAATCAGGATTTTCCTTTCTTTTACAAGTTAGTTTGGGTGCATTTTTAAAAATGTAATGTGGTTTTCTTCTTCATAAATTTACTATCTATGAGAAATTATGCTTTATGAAGAACAACCCACCTTTCATTATCTGCAAGAAAGAGAATACATAGTTCTCCAAGTACCTAGTTTAATATTTCCTACTGCCTCAATGATCTCCCTACTGCCTGTATGTTCTGTCGCTCATCTATCATGCATGATGCTTCCAGCTTAATCTTCCTTGACAGATCAGATTATACTATGCATTGCAAAAAAAAAAAAAAAACTTCTATGGCTCACAAGTGCCTAAAAAAGAGAGTCTACACTCTGTAGTATTATTATAGTTAGAGCTCTCAATCAGACAGCTAGAATTATCTATTCAGTCATAACATTTTCAGCTTTCCTGCCTACTAAGCTAAACTCTTTACTAGTAAAGTGTTTTCCATTTTACACTAGGAAAGGTCATGGAATGTCAGATCCATGTTTATTCATCTCTACAGCTCATTATATTTTACTATGTGTCCTTGATCAAGTCATTTTAACATCTTTATGGTCTGCAAAATCAAAATAATAATATTTGCCTACTACCTCAAATCCTATTGAAAACAAGGTGATTAATCAATCAATAAAATATCTACCTAGATGGATTGCTACAGAGTTTGAAAATATATGAAAATCTTAATCTAGACTTCCTTTAGAGGAAGCAGTTTTTATTATTCTCTGAGTCTTTACTTACAGTTTCCTTTACCTGGAATACTTGCCTCTTTGACCTAAATCTTAAGCATCATACAAAGCACAATTCTAAAGCTCCCTACCTAAGGAAAACCACCTCCTCTATTCTAGTCAAAATATTCCTTTCTGTTCTATAGTGTAATGGTAAAAGCGCTGGATTGGAGTCAGATTCCTGCTTCTATCAACTTCTAACAATATGACCCTGGACAAATCGCCATCTACCATCCACAGCTTCCTCATTTCTAATACAGATAGTGACACCAATATCTGTACACTGGCTTATTAGCTGTTACAAGAATCAAATGAAATAAATTATTTTTATGACATATAATAGTTTCTACATATGGGATTACTGTCTTCATAAAAGTATAAGATCAAATAAAGAGACTTTTCTCCCTTATCTTTGTAAAAAAAAATCAGTTAATATAGCATTGGTAGATGGAAGGAGGATGAAACGTACCTCAGTATCAAATAGAGAGATGAGTCACTTATTGCTCAGAAAAACACCTGAGAAATTTTTTAAAATCCAATCTTGGTTAGATGCTTCATTTTATATGATGAAAGCTGTTTTAATATAAAAAATAGTCCTGAGAAGAAAACGGCTAGCATGAGTCAAGAATGAGAAGATTAGAAACAAGAAGGAATTGAGTAAAATGGATAGGTCAAAGACAGCTGCACAGAACTGAACTTCAAAAGAAAAACATGTTCCTGAGATCCACTTTTGTATAGTATCCAATATGTACAAAGCTAGGTAGCAGCTCATAGAACTACTCAGCATTGAAAACACACAACAGATATTCAATAAAAGAGAAGAGGCAAAAGAGGCAAGAGGAAGAAGGAGGTTAGGGAAGTTAGAACAAAGGGAACCCAATTTCATTATTCCTCTCATTATTCCTATGACTTGCCCAGATGGTATATTAAAAACTTACAAGTAGCTAGAGCTTATGTTTGAGGAAACTCACTTTTTCATCTTTCTGATTGTGCCTCTGTACTCCACACCTATCTAGACTTTGTCAGCACTTAGTCCACTCTCAGTATTATCTTAGTCACTGAAAATACTGTGGAAAATCCATACCAAGGAATTTTCCCTTTCCACCCACTTTCTCAAAGAAACAAACCAAAAATAAAAATAATTTTTAAAAGCACTGCTCTCATTTTAATGTCAGTATGGAGTTCTGACAAGCTGATTTATGAATACTGATAGCAATACGGTACTTCCCTAAAGTAGCACATACATTTAACAAGGACTACCCTAATTCTCTTTGCATTCTATGGTCCACCAAAATATCCGTGGAGGGGAGGGAAGTAAAGGATAATATGTCTTGCCCAGCTAAAGTATGATGTATTCATGTATGGAAATGTCACAGTGAAGTTCATTAATTTATACAGTTAATAAAATTGAATAAATGAAATAAAACCATGGAAAAACTTTCAAATAACAGTAGTAAGTGAGAATACATTTGTGTACTACATAGTAATGGTGACATGACTAACATATTTACATAACACTTGCAGAATCCTTTTTCATTCAGTATTTGATCTGAATTCTCAGGAAAGGATGATTAAATTGGGGGGAAATCCTATTTTTTACCATATATTTTAATACAATGTAATTTTATAGAATTCCTTTTCATATATGTGTGTGTGTGTGTGTGTGTATAGAGAGAGAGACATAAATATTCTTTCATCCTAATCATCAGAACATGTAGTTTTTATCTCTATTTACTGATTAGAAAAGTGAGACTTAGAATTTAAAGGTCTTTCAATAAAATCATTATGAATATAGCTGCTCTTTATGCAGTGATTTTACTAGGTTCTGGAATTATACTAAATACTTCACATTCCTTATATTTTATTCATTCTTCACAGAAACCTTGTGGGGTATATACCATTATTACTTCAACATTTTATAAACAAAAGAATTGAAGTTTGGAAGGGTTAAAGAATTTATCAAAGGTGATATAACTAGCAAAAGACAAAACCAAAACTCAAACACAGGGCTCTTAAATGATTTCCTGATTGCTCTTCTCTGCTCACCGCCTCCTCTGTGACTCAGTGCTGTTATTTCAACACTATAATCCTGCTCAGTAATTGTTCAGTAATATGGAAATTCTTTCTGTTACCAAGTTACAATTGCAGATTTCAGCTGGACAGCTCAAACTGAAGGAAAAAATAAACATGTAAATACTTAAGCAAAAATTAGATGCTGTGGATACAAGATTTTGTGTTCCCTTCTTGCACAAAAGTAGCCATAATTGGAAGTTAAAAATCAGTTACTATAGCATTAGTAAATGGAAAGAGGATAAGATATACCTCAGCATATAATAGAGAGATGAGTCATTTATTGCTCAGAAAAACACCTGAGACTCTCTTTAAAAATCAAATCTTGGATTACATGCTTCATTTTAAAACATTATGAAGCAAAACATTTCTTGGTTATATTTCTCAAATAAAGACTGAGTGAATAATTCCCATCCTATTTCACAAAATTGCTATCATCACGACAACACAAAATACCTCTATGATGATTATGCTGCTATCACTTGATGATATCAAAAGCATTACAGATTCAAATCATATGTGGTTTGGGGAGGATGTAGATTTACACGTCCCAAAATCATCATATAAATCAAAGTTTAAGCTGAATAGTAGAACTTTATCACACATATGCTGAGAAAGTAAAAACACAAGATCTTTCCCTCCAGGCACCTGAGATGAAATTTCAAGAACTAATAGGTAAAAGATATTTCAGACTTTCCCAAACTAAACGTGAACAGGAACAGTAAATGTCAGTTTCTTGTCTTTTAAATTTTTTTGAGACAGGGTTTAACTATGCAGTTCAGGCTGGTCTTGAGCTCACTTTGTAGACCAGGCTGTCCTCAGACTCACAGTGATCCTCCTGCCTCAGCCTCCCAAGTACTATGATTACAGTCATGCACCACCACACCCAGGCTATGTCACTTTCTTCAAGATAAGAAAAGTCTAAAATTTTGATTGCTAGATCTACTAAAATGGTATACTATTAAAACCATATCAAAACTTTACTTTGGAAACCCATTTTCTCTTGTTTCAAGGGACAGAAGCAAAAAAAAAAAAAAAATCACCAAGTGGCACATTACAAAGCATACTGAAAGTTATTCTAGACAGAGATTCTATCTCACCCCAGAAAGAATGGCTATCATCAAGAAATCGACCAAAATCAAATGCTGGAGGGGTTGTGGGGAAAAACCCTTCTCCACTGTTGGTGAGAGTGTAGACTGATGCAGCCATTATGGAAATCAGTCTGGAGATTCTTCAGTAAATTAGGATTAGAGGTCCCTTCAACCCAGCTATTTACCTTTTGGGTATTTTTCCAGATGGAATCTCAGTGTTGTTTTAATTTGCATTTTTGAAATGATCATTAATGTTGAACATTTTTTCATGTATTCATTTGCCATTTGTATTTCTTTATCTGAGAAGTGTGTATCCATCTCAGATGCCCATTTCTGGACTGGGTCTTTGAATTTAGGGAGCCTGATTTTTTTCAATTTTCTGTATGTTCTAGATAAAAGTCCTTTGTCTGAGGGGCAATTTGCTCAAATTTTTCCCACTCTGTGGATTGTCTTTTCAGTCTTGGTGATTTCTTTTGCTGTGCAAAAGCTTTTTAATAAGATAAGATCCCAGTTGTTGATTCTTTGAAGTATTTCCCATGCAGTCTGGGACTTGTTCATTAACTCTCTACCTTAAACCTATGTCTTTAAGATTTCTACCTACTTTCTTTTCTAGTATATTTAGTGTTTCTGTTTTAATATTTAGATCCTTGATCCATTTTGACTTTAGTGTGTGGTGATAGACATGGGTCTAGTTTTATTCTTTGGTATGTGAAAAGCCAGTTTTTCCAGCACCATTTATTAAAAAGGCTATCTTTCTTCCAGTGAACATGTTTGTCTCCTTTGTCAAAGACAAGGTGACTGAGTATGTTTATAGTTGTGTCTGCATCTTCTAATCTGTTCCACTGGTCCTCAATACCATGCTGATTTTATCACAGTAGTTTTGTAGTATAATTTCAAGTCAGGGATTGTGATGCCTCCTGCCTTGATTTTCTTGCCCAGGATTGCTTTTACTATTCTAGGTCTCTTCTGGTTCCAAGTGAATTTTAGGAATGTTTCCTCTACTTCTCTGAGATATGCTAATGTTATTTTGATCAGGACTGCATTAAATATGTATAACAATTTTGGAAGTATAGCCCTCCCTCACTATATCATGGTTCACTTATCGAGGCTTCACTGTATTGTGGGTTTTTTAAAAATATATATCTAATTCTGTATCACAGAGTTGTCACTATTGCGGGATTTTGTAGCATATAGGTATTTAGATAATATTTATGATTTTAATTATTTTTGCCTGAAAATTTTTAAAAATAATTAAAATGTTAATTCAAACATATTAAAAGAATATTAAGATGAAATAAAACACTGTACAATATGCAATTCATCAGCAGATGAATACCATACTGCACACAATATATGCCACTACTGCCAGCCCTAGCCCAGAACAACCACCTGGCCATGTGAACAGACCTTGCACTGGATGGGTGCAACTTACGGCTGAGGAGAGTGCATAGCACCACCCCTAGCACCCACCCACTCTAGGAGCTGGCCTGGGTGGGGTGAGTGGTGCGGGCTGGGTGCTGAGCTCAGATGGGCTACAACTGCAGCTCAGCTGGGTCCCATGTGCCCTGCTCCTCAGCCCACTCCTGCCCTCCATCCACACCTGCCCTGTCCTCCCCTCCTGCCCTCAGAGCTGAGATGCCTATTCACCCAGGTGTCCCCAGGCACCATCCCAGCTGGAAGCCAAGGCTTTGGGAAGAAGGATCTCCCTAGGAAGGCATGAAGAAGTGTGGAAAGGGTTTATAGGAGTGTGGGAAGGGTTTATAAAGCCTTAAAATATATATAAATAATAAATTAAATATAACATCACTACTTTGTGGATTTTCACCTATGATGGGGAGTCTCTGGAATGTAACTCCCTCGACAGGTGAGGGATCACTGTACGGCCATTTTCACTATGTTGGTTCTTCCTATCCTAGAGCAAGGGATATCTTTCCATTTTCTAATATTCTCTTCAATCTCCTTTTTCAGAATACTGTAATTTTCAATATATAGATTCTTTACTTCCTTTGTTAGATTCATTCCTAAGTATTTTATTTTTTGGATGCTATTGTGAAGGGTATGGTTTCCTTAACTTCTCTCTCAGTGAGCTTCTTGTTTGTGTACAGGAATATTATCAATTGTGGAGTGTTGACTTTGTGTCAAGTTATGCTGCTAAATTTTGTTATTAAATCCCAGAGTCTCTTGATGGAGTTTTTGATGTCTTTTATTTAGGATAGCATGTCATCTGTGAATGATTCTTCCTTTCCTATCCTCCTTCCTTTCATTTTTGTCTCTTGCTTAATTGCTTTAGCTAGCATTTCCAAAACTATATTAGATAGGAGTGATGATAGTGGACATTCTTGTTTTGATTCTGATTTTAGAGTGAAAGCCTTTAGTTTTTGTCCATTTAATATGATGTTGGCTTTGGGTTTATCATAGATGGCTTTTAACAGATTGAGGTAAAGACTATCCATTCCAATTTTCTATAGGGCTTTTTTATGAATGAGTGTTGGACTTTGTCAAAAGCTTTTTCTGCATCTATTGAGGTGATTATGTGGCTTTTGACTTTAGCGCTAATATGGTGTATTATACTTATTGATTTGTATATATTGAACCATCCTTGCATTTCTGGGATGAATCCTACTTGGTCATAATGTACAATCTTGATGATTTGGTGAATTCTGTTTGTTAGTATCTTATTGAGGAATTTTGCATCTATGTTCATTAGGGAGATTGGCCTGTAGTTATCTTTTCTAGTTGGGTCTTTCTCTGGTTTTGACGTCATGGTATTACTTGCCTCCAGGAACGAGTTAGGGAGGATTGCTTCCCTTTCAATTTCATTAAAGAGTTTGAAGAGTATTAGTATTAAATCTTCTGTGACCCATTTGTTGTTCAAGAGTGCGCTATTTAATTTCCATGTGTTTGTGGAGTTTTTGTAGTTTTTTACCATTAATTTCCAATTTCATTTCATTATGGTCAAATAATATGCATGGGATAATTTTTTGGGGGGGCTTTTTTATTTTACAGAAAAAAGAACAAAAACAAAATAAAAAGACAAAAACAAAACAACACAAAAACAATAGAAATGATAGAGAATTCCTAAAAAAGATGATAGGAAATTAACAATGGTTGTTCTACTACATATTGTTATCTTCAAAGTAGTTGCTCAGATTACAAGATATAGGCATGCAAGAGTGAACAAACAATTAAACACTAATTGCTCCATTCAACAAACTCTTAGAAAAAGAAAAAAGCTTTGGACATTTTTAAGTTTGCATTTTTATTTGGTTCTTCTGTGCTTCCTTATGAAATTTAGTCATAATTAGAAATCTAGTCTTTATTCAGAGTCATGATGATTCTCAGTAGCTGTTTCACTAAGAGACAAAACAGAGAACAGATATTGGGAAACATACCAAAATTGTCTATTGCACAGAATAATTTCAATTCCTTTGCATTTACTTAAGCCTGTTCTGTGGGCTAGTAAATGATCTACTTTAGAGAATGTACCATGTGCAGCCGAAAAAAAAAATGTGTATTCTGAGGTTGTTGGGTGGAACACTCTGTAGACATCAACTAAGTCCATTTGTTTGCAGGTTTTGTTCAGTTCTGATATTTCTTTGCTGATTTTTTTTTCCTGGTTGATTTAGTTGTGATAGTGGGGTATTAACGTCCCCCATTAAAATTGTTTTATTGCTCATTTGATTTTTCATGTCTACTAATATTTGTCTTATATAATTGGGTGCTCCCATGTTTGGTGCATGTATATTTGTGATTGTTATCTCCTCCTCTCTATGTTTACCCCTAACAAGTACGTAGTGACCTTTTTTGCCTCTTTTGCTCATTCTTGGTTTGAAGTTCACGTTGTCTGCAAACAGAACAGCTACCCCTGCTTTTTCTGGGTTCCTGTCACATGGAGTATTGTTTTCCAACCTTTAATTTTCAGTCTTTGAATTTTCTTTTGAGTTAAATGGTTTTTTTTTTTTTTTTGTATACAGCATATTGTTGAATCTTGTTTCTTGATCCATTCTGTCAGTCTGTTTCTTTGATTGGTTAAGAGAGGCTATTTACATAATGGGAATTACTGACAGGTATTGGCTTATCTTTGTCATGTTATTTTCCTGTGGTTGGTTTCCTACTTTTCTCTTCCTTTTAATTGCTTGCCCTGCCTGGTGGTTTCTTTCTATTGTTGTCCTTCAAATTGTGGTGATTTTTATCTCTGCCTAGAATATCTTTCAGTATGATTTGTAGTGTTGGTTTGGTGGTCATGAATTTCTTCAGTTGTTCTTTGTCATGGAAGTATCTTATTTCTCCATTAATTTTGAAAGATAGTTCTGCATATCAATGTGGGTTGGAAGTTGTTTTCTTTCAGGACATAGAATACTTCACTCCAAGCTCTTCTTGACTTGAGGATTTGTGTTGAGAAGTCTGCCATGAATCTGATGGGCTTTCCTTATAGGTGATCTATTTCTTTTCTCTAACAGCTTTTAATATTCTGTTCTTTTGCTGAATTTGTGGCATCTTGATTATTATATGTCTGGATATAGATTTATTTTTGTTATGATTAATTGGAGTTCTATATGCTTCACTTACTGTATGTCAGATTCTTCTCCAATGCTTGAGAAATTTTCTGCTATTGCTTCTGGAAATATTTTTATGTCATTTGTGTTGACTCCTGCTTCTTTATTGGTATCAGTTATTCTTACATTATTTTTCTTTGCCTCATCTTGCAGCTGTTGAGCTGTTATTTCTTGAACTTTTGCTATTTTCAAGTGATCTTTCTTTTCATGATCACTAGCTGAGATTCTGCCTTCAAGATTTGAAAGTCTGTCTTTAGTTTTGTTCAAACAATTTTGCCAACTTTCAATGGAATTTTTAATTTCCTGGGAATCTGTTTGAATTCATTTCACACATTCTACTTCTTTCCTATGTTGATTGTTCACAATTTCCATCCTCGTCCTATCATCCTTTATGTTTTATTTATCTCTTCTAGATTTGCTGAACAATTCCTTTATATGTTGACATTTCTTTTCTTACCTGAGAGATTTTTTCTGATGATTTTCTCTATAGTCTGATAGATTTGTTTCTTTACTTTGGTTGCTATAATTTCAAAAGTGTTAGGTGTGTCTTCCATTTTCTCTACCTCATTGTCTCCTGGGCTTGTTCTGGGTGGGCTGGAAGCCTGAAGTTGCATTTTGTTTGTGTCTTGTCATTTTCTACTTCAAAAGTTTGCATTTTTTTCTGTGTTGATCTTTGTAAGTTTTTGTAGTAGATAGCTTTATCACTAGTAGCAAGGCCTCTCTAGGTAAGGTTGATTTTTGAGGGATTTTTTTAAGCATAAAAGGTTCTTGGATTGTGTCTGTCCTTACATCCTACCATTCCAATTAGTTAAGAGTGAGACATTTGTATCTTTTTGACTCCGTCCCAGTCGTTTGTTGCTAGGGTATAATGTGGTCATTACCCCAGAACTTTACATTGATGATGCAAGGTCCAATGGTTCACCAGCACCTGATTCTGGATAGTGGTCATTGTGCTGAGTAGTAGGTCATACATTCCAGGCACATTGAGCATCAAATATTGAGATCCCTTCCAGGTCCTTATTGTGGTCCAGGAAGTTTATATTTGTAATCCCATGTAAAAGTTATTGAAATTCTAGTGAGTCAATTCCAAGCTACCACTACCAGTGCAATGCATGATGAGAATAAGGACACTAGGGCATATTTATAGTTGTGGTGAGCCAAGAGGTTCCTAAGTCCAGCTAATGTGACAGCTAACTGGAACCACCCCAGTTATCTCTTTGGGCCCTCTTTCCATTTTTCTTCCTTTTGCTCTCTCGGTTACACAGGAATAGGTCTGCCTCACTGTTCTTGATTTCACTGAGCATATTTCTACACATGGAATGGTCATTGCCAAAAAATTCTCATGGCTAATGCCTTCACCTTGTTGAAGTACTTGCTCAAATATCATCTTGTTAATGAAGCCTACTCTGAACACTCCATTAAAATCTCAATCACCTGTAACTATTACTACCAATTCCCTTCAAGATCTATTTTTCCCATGGCAGCCATCACATATTAATATACTCTACACTTCAGTTAATTTTGATGATTACTTGTTGATCTCTTCCATTAGCATATTGGTCCAAACAGGGAGAAATTTCTGTCCTGCTTGCTGATTTATGCCTAATATATAAAACATGATATATACTCAATGAATATTGGAGAAATAAATTAATGAATTAATAATGTTATCTTCACTAACCACTGAGGTTCAGTGAATCAGCCAGAATATAACAATCTTTATACACTGTATGATGAAAAAGAGCACCAAAAATGAGTATGGACAGTGGAACAAAGAGATCCTTAGTTGGAAATTTTCAGGTAAGTCTTGCACAATTGGGCTGGAAACAACAAGAACTCTTTCCTGCTGTAGGTCCCTCTGCCAATATTAAGGAATTTATTATCATTAAGCCCTAACCCTGAAATTCTAATCTCACTAGAATAGTCTTTTTCTTGGTAGGTAATATATTTAGGGTTAAACAGAAAAGCTGATGCTGGCCATTTTCTTGTCTTTAAGAACATTTCCATGGATATGTGTATGGGTATGAGAAGGAGAAAATGAAGAAGTGTTTTATCTTTGTCTTCTTGGAAAGCGGTAATATGGCAAGTCCAAGTTGCCAAATAAGGGTTTAAATGAGTCAAGAGAAGCAACCAATTCAAACAATGTTAAACATATTGTACAAATTTTTGCATTCTTGATCTACCAGTTGCTGTTCTTCCCCATTTAAGTGGAGAAAGGTTATGAAGAATTATTTACTCTAAGAGATAACTCCTATTGGGGCTGGGGATTTAGCTCAGTGGCACAGCGCCTGCCTGGCAAGCGCAACGTCATGAGTTCGATTCCTGGTACCAGAAAAAAAAAACAACAAAAAAAAGAGAGATAATTCCTATTATAGAACAGGATATAAACTAAACCAGCCATAATCACATTAGAAATAGGCTTCTGGAGAAATAATGACAAGCGACATGTGTGGAGTATCAAACCAAGACTGTTTTATATACAGAGAGACAAATTATCTGGGAGTATTTCAGAGAAAGTTTCTCTTGTGGTTTTTTTTTTTTTTTTCTTTTAACCAATCCTGGAAGAGATAAGAGATCAGGAAGAGCCAGAGGAGAAGTAACAGGGATTAATACATGTAAAACATTCAGGATAGTATCCAGGATTAAATAATATGCTATAGATGTTGGCTGTTCGTATCTGTAGTTCTAGTCTCAGTTCTATAATAAGTGATCCTAGCTAAAAAGCTACAGTTCACATTGGCAGATTTGCTCTTAGAAAAAATTACTATCAGCCACAATAACATACCTAAACTATTCACCAAAACAAATGACAAAATGGAGAACAGAGAAAAGGCAGTAAATGAAATAGACAAAAACCCCTTGCTGTCATGAAACTTATATTCTACTGAGAAGGAAAACAGATATTTAATGCTTGTGGGAAAGCCATCTCAGAGGCAGCAACAGAGATAAAATAGTTAATTAATTTCTCCTTGTTACATTGCCAAGAGACACTCCTGCCTTAGTCCCCCAGCATGCTGGAAGTACAGGCCTCTGCCACCATGCCCAGGTTTAATCACATTTAAAAAGAATGAAAAATAAAGTTAAGCTTAACTTTTACTCTAAATTTGCATTTTAAATATAATTGTGAAAAGTGCAGCACATTTTATCTCTTAAGCCAATTCAATAACTCTTTGACAATTTTGAACTACAGGTAGACATTTTACGGAAAAACTCACAGTTACAAGTTCAAGCCCACCCTGGGCAACTCAGCAGTTTAGTGAAACAGTGTCTTAAAATAAAAATGAAAAGAACTGCATAGGCAGCTCAGCTGGAAGGTCCTGGGTTCAGTTTCCCAGTATAGAAAACAAAATTCTGATTAAAGGTTATTATCTACCATCTTTTTATCTGTATAGCAAGTTTCCTAGTGAGACAGACAATGGAATTCAAATTATAGGATATTTGCTACTCTCAAAACAGTAAATCTCTCTGTATCTGTTGCAGAATTGATAGAGTAAGTTATTAATGATGGACTGTCCTTGCATATCCTGACCATCTCATGTGGTAGGGAGTATTGCAAGAACCACACAGGGGCAAAGGAACAGAAGGCACAGATATTATATTCTGGTTTTTAAATGCAAAAGCTAGAGTCCAGGTAGAAAACTAGAAAGATTTATAAGAATGTATTCAGTGGGAATATGTTTCTTCCCAATCGTTCACATATATACATTCTAACTCCTTGTGAAGAAAAACCACACATGGTAAGAAGACAGAAAAATAGACCAAAAAAATGAAGAAAAGGCAAACTTGGTGAGAATCACTTTACTTGGCAGCTTTCCTCAACCATAATACTTTTCAGAAATTCCTTGGTATCAGTAGGCCACAAGGGAATAGAGCATAAATGATGGTCAATGACTTTCTAGGTAGAAGATCATAGGTAGCTTGGTAAGGTGCCACTGTACTACAAGAATGAGAAGCAGACTGATACCCGTTTTGCTGCTCCTTTTTACCCATGTAGCCACAACACAAACAAATGGAGTTTGTTTTGTTTTGTTTTGTTTTGTTTTAAGTGATGATGCTTTGCATTTGGAGTGAGGAGAAGTAGATGGTAGAATACTCCTAGAAACCAGGAGGTGACACAGGCTTGAAGTTTCAAATACCAACATGAAGAAGTGCTGGTTCCCAAAGAAAAGAAGAGGTCCTGACAGGAGTTATTTCAGATTGAATGCTAACTAATAACCATAATGCTTCCCCTGCAAGTCTCCCATCACTGCACCCAGTGTCGTTCAATCCACCAATAGTCACTGAACTGCAATGTACTCCCAGGAACGGTCCTCAACACAGAGATGCACAATATTATACGTCACTACTGTCACTGGGATGCTAAAGCAGAATGCATGCACAAAGCAATTTTCCCTTTGAGAAGAAAGAATGGTGGGAGGAAAACAGAGACATGATTAAGTGTAAAGCAGAAATGCTTTGGGAAAACCCAGACCTGAGGGAGAAAACGTTTTTTGCCCCTAAATACATTCAAGGCTTAGTACTAAGATCGAAATGATTTCTAGAAAATTAAAGTTGAGAACACCATGAACTCTTACTGTTCTTTAAGATTACTCTGTGTCCTATACTGTGCTAGGCTAAAAATATACATTGGTGCCTGTCCCTGTACAGCCTTCTACTAGGGGAGGTAGACATCTCCTTCATATTAAAAGAGCACTGACATCTTACAGCTAAAAGCCATTTTATGTCTTTAAAATGTTTGATCAAATATTTATTTTTATGCTGCCATGTTTTGGTTTCACAATGTACTAAGAAAAATAATACAGAACACTAAGCTATATCCTAAATCCATAATATAAAGTTTTTCTATTTTAATCCTTTATCCTGACTTTTGTGTCATAGGAGACAAGTTGAATGAAGTGGTCAGTAGAATTATATGCTCCATTATCCTGCATTTTATCCACTTGCATTTTTCCTGCATTATCAAGAAGTTTTAAAGGCTGATAAATCTCTTTAAAAAATGTTTTTAAGTGAATGTATTCATTGTTATATAGCCTGCTAGAAAGTGATATTCTGGTAGTGTTTCCATTCCTCAAATGTTTCCAGAACTTTTGCTTCCACATAGTAACAAAAGAATATCTTTCCTATTGTTTTAGAGGATATTATCTATGACCTCCTTTGCCAGATTCAGTTGGCTGAAGCACATTATTTTCTTTTCTAGCCTGTATCTGGGAGAAACCTTGCTGAGAACAAAAGAAAGAGGCAGAATCAGATATGCAAGGAACCCTGTGGCTAGACTGGATTGGGAACCAAAAAACTCTTCGAGAGACTTCTTTCTAGTTCAACGTACATTTCTTGAGCTATTATGTCCCATCTACCCTTGTGAATTGTAAGGCACTAGAGAAAAGGGAGATTTATTATTGCTGCCTCATAGAGTTCACATATTCTTTACAGTTGCTTCATTTAAATAAAATCAGCAGAAAGGACACAGAGAGAATTAAAAACACTAAGCATTAGTACTATATCATCAAAATCTATCCAGGCTGCTGATTTCCTTTTTCCTCAATTATTCTGGTTATGAGCTTCATTTTGGCATTATTTCTCAATATCCCTACTTACAATTTATGTAGTGGTCTTTTTTTTTAATTCTCTTTCCAAACTTTCTACATTGGGAAGCCAAACCCTATGGGCAGGATCCTCAATTGGCTTGATCTCAAATAAGACACACTTTCTTTCCCCTATGTTGATCTTCAGTGATAAAAATGAGCCAGAATCGTCCTTTTGCTTCATACAGCTAAATAAAGGAGAACAATCAGACTTACTAAAGAAGTCAAGTAAGTAGACTTAGTTTGTGTTCAATGTCTAACATTTAAGATACAACAAGTAAATATTCAAATCACCACAGGCTGAGGATTTTGTAAGCAGAGATTTCATATGAGAAAATGCCTATTACATTAGCTTCGGTTTTTTTACACCAATTTTGACAATGAAAAACAAAATGAGTATCAAAAAGTGTAATATTCATTGCATTTGTTTTGTCAGCATTT
Source organism: Chinchilla lanigera (assembly GCF_000276665.1). Classification (NCBI taxonomy): domain Eukaryota; kingdom Metazoa; phylum Chordata; class Mammalia; order Rodentia; family Chinchillidae; genus Chinchilla; species Chinchilla lanigera. The sequence continues at coordinate 7,513,236 of NW_004955414.1, read as the reverse complement.
ATTTTTGTTTTGCAAATACCTGTTTGGAAACCAATTAAAAGCTCCATTGTGTATGGATTAAGTCAAATAATATTCAGATAATTACTAGCAAACACTCTAATGTTTCAAGATTGTTTTGTCTACCTCATATATTTAAAGATAATATATTAAACAAAAACCAAAGCCATTACATGTCATTAGATCACCCAAAATCTTTGTCCATAAGAAAATCCATGTATAACAAGATTGTACACATTAAATTATTTAAATGTATGAAAAAGCCACACAAACTGACAGGGACATTCAATAAAAAAATAAGTTAATATAAATAAACCTGCATAAGAATATATTCAAGTTGTCAACAGATATATGAAACATGCTCCTCAAATTTAATAAGCTGAGAATTAGAAGTTAAATGAAAAATCACTATGCCTATTAAACTGGTCAAAATTAAGAGCTGTAAAGCCTACCACTGGCATAGAGGTGAGGTTAAAAATTACAACTGCATGTGTTGCAGTGAATTGTGAAAAATGAAATAAGTCTGGAAAACTCATTCAAATTAAAGGTACGCAGAGCCAACAACGCCACCCCTGAGAATTTACTTACAAACAAATATATGATCTAGCTTGGGTAAGGATGATTACAGCATTAATCATACTGGCAGAACAACGGAGACAGAGTAAATTCCCACCAAGAGTGATTATATAAATTATAATGTACATGCACTATGAAATTATACACTCATCAAAAGAACTAAAGTTATGCCAGACAAGTTGAAAAAACATTCACATAATACGAACTTTGCTTAGAAATAATGATACCCTAAATTTTGTGTACATATGTACTTGCTCCAGTATGTGTATATATATAAAAAGCAATATAAATGTATAGAGTTTATATGTGAACACATATTGTGTGACCATAGAAGGAAGGAACATATGGGTTACATTGTTGACATGGGTTACATTGTATGTGGAGAAGGCAGAGCTGATCCAGTACAAGCAGAAAGTAAAAGAGGAAATATTGAAAAGTGAAAAAAAGAGCTTCCTGTAGAATAAAATACATATTTTATCCTTCATACATGTATGCAAAATTATATATATATATACATATATATAGAACTATGCATCTAGAAATTGAATAAAAACAATGTTTGTAAATTCTAAAAGGGAAAATGTCAAGGCAATAAAAGAGGGGGAAAAAAACTAGTAGACTACTTAACCAATCTTAGAATGAAGAATGCCAAAGCAAATAGGAAATAACAAAAGGAAAGATTAATAGATGTTATCACGCAAAAATTAAAAACGCTTTGATGGCAGAAACATTACAAACAAAAGTAATGGTAATCAGTTGTGATAACACAATGCCATATTTCTTAAATAAAATGATCTTACAAAGCAATAAGAATTCTAGCACCACTTTTAAAAACGTACAAAGAGCTTACTGAATCACAAAAAGAGATATAGATAACCAGTATAACTCAGCTCAGTAATGAACAAATAATTTTAATATAAAGCATTAATCCAAAAATTTCATTAACTTGACAAAATATTTTAAATTATAAATCATGTAATTTGACTATAAGCAGATTCACCTTTTCAAACACTGCTACCACTAATAGCAACTATCTGAAAAGTATTCTGTTAACCTCTAGTGAATCTTAAAAATATCAATATCCTTGGACTCAATACTATCATTCATACAATCAAGCCTAATGAAATAATCACAAAAAATGGTGTACTTATGAATATGTCTTACAATATTACTCCTAGCAGAAAATTCGAGATGACCTAAATGTCGAATGGAATAGTTTTAAATATTTAATAAGATATGGGTATAGTCTCAAGGTCCACCCACTGAGCCATAAATGTGTCAAGTTTATCCTTCTTTGTGGCTGAGGGGTACTCCATTGCATTAAAAATCATATTTTTATCCATTCGTTGGTTGATGGGCATTTGGGTTATTTCCAAGATTTAGCTATTACAACCTTGAGACGAGACTATTAAGTGAAATAAATCAGACACATATTTGTAAATATTGCATTCTCTCTGGTGAAAGCTGAAACAACCAAAATGTATAATAGGTATTGTGAAATAAAAGTAATTGCTCAAAGGGAAAAGGGAATAGGGGGTGGAAGGAAAAAGAAAAAAATGAGAAAAAAAGGATACAATGGAAACAAAGCTTTGTAAATATGGGGCTGAAGACAGAGGAAGGAAATGAGGAACAAAGAGGAGCCAAGGTACATATTTATGTATAGTTACAAACTCCCTATAATGAATGAAATCATTATGCAAGTCTAAATTGTACCAGTAAAATAAAATATAAATTTAATTTTTTAAAAGATATGGGTAAATACTATTAGTATAATATTAAATTTGAGAAACAAAAGCACCCTACTTTTCATTGTCCCTATTTAACACACATGTATTTGTACAGATATAAAAGGACTAAAAAGATCAAAATAATTATTTCCAAATGTTAAAATTAGGATGATATTTAGTTTTGAACTTTTAAGTACAACCTCACATACTTGATATCTTTTAACAAATTATTGTCATTATTAACTTTTTATTCAGGTAAATAAGATGATCATTAGGCTTAGTTCTATCCCATTTCCAAATCAATTCTGAGCAGGGTAGAAACTATTAAAGAGGCCTTGATCTTAATCAAGAAACTCAGTAAATAAGTAGCCACTGATGGACATTAGAATTACATGTAGCTTCCAAGTCATACCATAGGCTATATGACCTTAAATGTGACAAATATGTGTGTGTGTGTGTGTGTGTGTGTGCATAGTATCACCTCCCTTCAAAGTTTTGATTGCCACTTCATCATTGATCTGCCCCTGCTTCCATCATTGTCCTTAACTATGTATATAAGAGGCCTCAACTTGCCTTTTCTTTTGGTACTATTAATTCCAACCGTAGTCCCCAAATTGTTTCATTCTACAGTCCTATCTATAAAAATTCTTTGAGTCCATAACTCTAATAAATTTATATACATTTAAGGGCATGTGCATTGCTATTAATGTAATTTAATATGTTACAAATTACCTGAATATTAGAAATTAAAGAATTTAAATGTGAAGTAATTCAAAGATAATAAGAAATAGACACAAGAGTTCTATTGTTTTATTCCTACTCCCCAATGGATCATTTTATTCATGCCCTAGGAAAGGGTCCCTGCTGTGCAAATCACATTAGAGTACCTTTTCCAATCCCATTATCCATCCTTAATCCTCCATTGCACATGGAACTGTATTTTGAAATTCCAGAATTCTTAGGGTGAACTCAAACTATGACAATATTCATAAAGGAGCTCAATTGTATAATGTAAAAAATTGCATCAAAAAATGAAAAGATTCTGTCTTTCCTATGTCTTATCATAGCTCTCAGCAAAAGCTAGATTTTCATGTGTGAAAATTACATACAGTGTGGAATAACTACATTTCTATTATTACTTTTACCATTTACTAATAACAATTACTACTACTACTACCACCACCACCACTACTTTCTGCTCTACATCCTAATGTTACTCAGTGCTTTGGTAAGCTTTAGTAGAATACCTCTGCAGATTTTTGAAGGCTATCATGGCATGGAGAAAGAATGGATGTCTTCTCCCATTTCTGTACAACTTGATTGGCTTCTTCTATTTTCTGCTCACAACTTTTTTGAGAATTTAGTAATGTCACCTCATAAAATTCTTGAATATCTGTAAAGAAAATGTAGGGGAAGAATCAAAATGTCATGTAATAGTCACAAATAATTTCTGCATATATATAAACACATAATATGCATATGGAATGTACTGCTGATTAAGAGAATTGAAAAATATACAGTGCAAGGTAAAACAGTATAATAGAGAAAATCCTGAAAATTGACTTTTAACTACATGAGATTTATAGCAACTTGTTATGGTTCATGATCTAAAATGTCCCCAAAGTCTCATGTATTCAAAGATGAGGTCTGGTTGAAAGGGGCAAATCACCGAGGGCAAGACCTGGGATGGTGATTCTTGCCCATGACTCTTCTGTCTCTGCCTCCTGGCTGCCATGGATGGGCAGCTCTCCACCAGGCCACTCCACCCTGCCATTTCTGCCTTGAAGCCAGCTGACTTTGGACTGAACCCACTGCAAACTGTAGGCCTAATATACCCCCTTCTCCTTTAAGTTGTGGGTGACAGGTATTTTTCCCCATCAATAGGCATGTGACTAATACACAGCCTTATTCACAATTGCAAAAACTGAATGCAATCAAGATATCCTTCAATAGGTGAACAGATACACAGGAGTAAATCCATGTAGTGAAATATTATTCAGTAATAAGAAAGAATGATCTATGAAACAATGTAAAACACAGATAAATTGTAAGTTCATATTGTCAAGTGAAATAAGTCAATATGAAAGCAATACATGCTATATAATCCATTTAAATCACATTTGGAAAAAGTAAAACTAAAATAAAAACAATCAGTGGTTGCCAGATGTTCTGGGAGAAGGAAGGAAGACTCAATCAGTGAACCCTAAAGTGATGATAAATATTCTCTAATGGCATATAATGGTACATATACAGCATGAAACATTTATTTAAAAGTCTGAGAAACTGTCACAGTTTTGGTGACACAGAAACTGTAACAGAAGAGCTCAAGGAGACATAATGAATAAATGTAATATGCTATCCTGAAAACTAAAAAGGAGCATTTACTAAAAGTTAAAAAAATTTGAACAGACTTCAGTTTATAATAATACACTGATCTATCCTTATTGATTGCAACAATATTAATTTAAGATGCTAATACTAACAAAAACATAATGGGAGATTAAGGGGAAATCTCTGTATAGCTTTTTAGTTTTTCTATAAATATAAAACAATGAGGCCACACCCATAGTGTGTTGCCCCAGGCTGTGCTAAGCCTCGGACATCTTCAGGAAGCCCAGTGAGTCTGGGCTCTGCCTCCTTGAGCAGCGTGCAAGGCAGGTGAAACCATGGGCACCCTCTTGGGCCTCACTGGCTACCCACCACACCCATAGTGTGTTGGCCTGGGCTCAGCTGCCACTACTCACCAGCACAAGAGCTACACTGAGTACTGGGGATCTTCAGACTCTCGCCCTGGCACTCACACACAATCAGGACAGTGAGAGTGCACTACAGGAGTTTCTGATTCTTCAAAAATGACAAAATGAAGGAGCAAGATGCAATCCCAGACCTCCACACCACC
>NW_004955414.1:7503279-7504912 GCF_000276665.1 Chinchilla lanigera | reverse complement strand
TAAAATCAGAAACAAGACAAGGATGTCCACTGTCATCAACCCTATTCAATATAGTTCTGGACATATTAGCTAGAGCAATTAGACAAGAGAAAGAAATAAAAGGAATAAGGATAGGAAAGGAAGAAGTGAAAATGTCATTATTCACAGATGACATGATACTCTACATAGAAGACCCCAAAAACTCCACCAGAAGACTCATGGATTTAATAACCAAATTCAGTAGCATAACTGGATAAAAGTTAACACTCAAAAGTCAATAGCAGTCCTGTACACAAGTAACAAAAAGACTGAGAGAGAAATTAAGGAAACCACACCTTTCACAATAGCATCTAAAAAGATGAAATACTTAGGAATCAGTCTAACAAAAGAAGTACAAGATCTGTACAGTGAAAATTATAGTACTCTGAAAAAAGAGATCAAAGAAGATATCAGTAAATGGAAAGATATTCCTCGCTCATGGATAGGAAGAACCAACATTGTGAAAATGGCCATATTCCCAAAAGTGTTGTACAGACTCAATGCAATCCCAATTAAAATACCATTAGTATACCTCACCGATTTAGAGAAAACACTCCTAAAGTCCATCTGGAACCAGAAGAGGCCTAGAGTAGCAAAAGCAATCTTGGGCAACAAAGGAAAGGCAGGAGGCATCACAATTCCTGACTTAAGATTATATTGCAAAGCTACTCTGATAAAATCAGCATGGTGCTAGCACAAAAACAGACCTGAAGATTAATGGAACAGATTAGAAGATACAGATACAACTACAAACACACTCAGTCATCTTATCTTTGACAAACGGGCCAAACATGTTCACTGGAAGGCAGATATCCTCTTTAATAAATGGTGCTGGAAAACTGGCTTTCCACATGCCAAAGACAAAAACTAGACCCATGTCTTTTACCATGCACTAAAGTCAAAATGCATCAAAGATCTAAATATTAAAACAGAAACACTAAATTTATTGGAAGACAAAGTAGGTAAAACTCTTGACAACATTTGGGTAGGCAGAGAGTTCATGGACAAAAACCAAACTGTACAGGAAATACTTCAAAGAATCAACAACTGAGATCTCAACTTATTGAAAAGTTTTGGCACATCTAAAGAAATCACCAATAAAGTAAAAAGAAAACCCACAAATGGGGAAAAAATTTTAGCCAACTGCCCCTCAGACCAAGGACTTCTACCTAGGACATATAAAGAATTAAAAGAAATCAGGCCTCCCTAATTCAATGACCTAATCCAAAAATGGGCATCTGAGATGAATACACACTTCTGTAATGAAAAGATACTAATGGCAAATAAATACGTGAAAAAATGTTCAACGTCATTAGTCATTCGAGAAATGCAAATGAAAACAACAGTGAGATTTCATCTCACCCCAGTAAGAATGGCTATCATCAAGAAATCAACCAATAGCAAATGCTGGAGAGGCTGTGGGGAGAAAGGAACCGTACTCCATTGCTGGTGGGAGTGTAGATTGGTGAAACCACTGTGGAAATCAGTTTGGAGATTCCTCACAAAACTAGGATTGGAAGTCCCATTTAACCCAGCTATTCCCCTTCTGGGTATTTTCCCAGAAGAATTAAAGCCATCCTACCACAGTGATATATGTGCACCCCTGTTTATAGCA
>NW_004955414.1:7470903-7503179 GCF_000276665.1 Chinchilla lanigera | reverse complement strand
TCATAAGTGAAATAAATCGGACCCACATGTGTAAACATCATATTGTTACCTTGGTGTAGGAACCTGAAAGACTAGGTAAAACTCAAAACGTACAATAGATGATAGGAAAGGGACAGAAATTGCTCAAAGGAAGGAATGACTGGGATTAGGGAAAGAAGGAAGTCAATACATAAATATATACATGAATAGCTGCGATGACTGTATTGGTGTTGTCTGATGGTGTATTGAAATGAACAGTTAGTGTTCACAATTTTTTTATGTTCTGAACCACTTTGCATACTTGTGTCTGGTGGTCTGAGCAACTGATCTGAAGGTAACAATATGCAATGGAATTACAATGGTGAACTCTTACCATCTTGTCTAGTGAAACTCTGTATTATCTCTAAGGTTTTACTGAAGAATTATTTTCTTATTCTCTTTAATGGTTTGAGCAATCTTTTATTCTTACATCTGATAATCTGAACAATGTTGTTGAGGATAGCAGTATGCAATGTAACAACCACTGCTGATTTGTATTAATTTGTCTTGAGACCCTGTATCACTTTGAATGTTTTTGCTTTGATTTGTTTATGTTCAGGATACTGGTATACTGCTACTGCTCTATTTTTTTGTTTGTTTGTTTCTTATGTACTACTCTGTTTAAAGTAAAATAACTAAAAAGTAAGGCTTCTTTTTAAAATTGCCTTTTTTAAAGGCCTTGTACACTCTTAGACACCTGCCAGAGAATACACCCGAAAATGCTCTCATGAATACATTTTAAATTTAGGATGTACATAGAATTAAATTTTCCACAAAGTTAAATGTTGTAACATTTTTTTTAAAAAGTATTTTTGAAGACATCTCCTCATAACATTAAGGAATAAATATTCTGAAAATCAACTAAGCACTGGATAGAATGATCGGGAAATACGGGCATTGCAGCAACAACAAAACACACACACACACACACACACACACACACACACACACACACAACCTCAGCTGAGATCACAGCAGCTAGGAGGTTGGAATACTGAAAGAGGGCAGACAATAGCAGACGGGGGTTGGATCATTATAAAGGCATCCAGCAATGGCAGTATTGCAGCATCCTACTAGGCCTCAGACTGTCAAGTAGGTAAGGAAGCTGATCCTTGAACTTCTCACAGAGTCAAGACCTTGACGACAGACTAAAATGATTTTATCAGTGGCTAAGCAGAAGCAAAAGTAAAAATTTCCTAGAGAAAATCTACTCCAGTTTAGGCCCATGTACAAAAGTGAGCTATGATCACAATGTAACCAAAAAAATGAATGTTACTATGAATGAAATTCAGCAAAAACAAAAAATAATAGTCTAGATACTTAGTTATCATTGATTTTAGAATTATCTGATGTAGGATATAGAAGAGGTATGCATGACGGTGTTAAAGAAATAATAATGACAGTCATGAAGATGAGCGGATAACAATGATCTAATAAAAGTGAACAGACAGAAAGGAGGAGGTAAACTAAGGCAACTTCCCATATTAAAAAATGCAATTTTTAAAATTTATAAATAGATTAACTAGTGGATTCATGGATGGTTAGCAGGAGAAGTTGATATATATTTTTTTCCAAAGACAAGATGTATCAAAATAAAATTTCAGAGTACCAAAGGCAAAAAAAAAAACTCTTAAAACAATCAAAGATACATCAGACTTTCAATAGCAAGAATGGAAGCCAGAAAACTACAAAATAACTTCCAAACTTTGAAGTAAAATAACTACTAACATAGGATTGTTCCTCCTGCAAATGATACATCTGATTTTAAAAATATTTGTACCTAGAATATATATTACAACTCTCAAAACACTATAAGGAACCAAATAATGCTGTATAAAAATTGGCAAAAAATTTGAACAGATGCCTTATCAAAGAAAATAGTACATGAGAAATGAATACATGAAAAGATATTCAACATCATGAGTCATTAGAGAAATGAAAATTAAAAACACAGTGAGATACCATCACATGTGTATTAGAATGGCTAAAATTTAAAGGGATGATCATACCATTTGACAGCAAAGTACAATAACTGCAACTCTCATACACTGTAGTAAGAGTGGACAATGATATGGCAACTTTGAAAAAGTTTGGCAGTTTTTTAAAAAGTTTAAACATATGGCTAGCAGACAGCCCAGCCATTGTTACCTTAGGTATTTAAGAGAAAAGACAATAATATTTATATGTCCATATGAAAACTAAAACCCGGACATAACCCAAATACCTCTCAATAGGTAAATGAATGAACAAGTTGTAGTAATACATATAATACTGCTCACCAATAGAAAGAAACCAGCCTCTCTGTGTAGATATACTTACTATCTTGATTGTGCTAATGGCATATACAAATATTCAGACATACTAAATTATGCCCTTCACATATGTGCTACTTGTCACATGTATCTCAGTAGGCAAAGCAAAAGGACAAGGTACAAATTGAGAGAAGTTCATGACATAGATGCAAAGGAATAGCACCCAGATACTTTTTTTAAAACACAAACCGAAAGGAAAAAAAAATATCATTAAAATATATTAACACATATTTCATAATAAAAGAAATACATATTACTGATAAGCTTTGGGAAAGATTCTCAGCTTTATTACAATGATAAATACAAAGTAACATCATAATATAACCATTTATACCAAAAAGAATAAAGTCTAACAAAACAAAATCAAAAAAGGCATAGTATGTGATAACTTTTATCTATTCCTGGCAAGTGTGATTTACTAGAGGGACTTTAGAAAATAATTTGGTATTATTTCATAAAACTGAACACTTGATTCTTCTGGAACCCATCATTTCTACTACTCTGTATACATACTAGATAAATTCTGTACATAATCACCAGGAACTGAATCAAAATATTCACAGTATCATAGATCATAATACCAAAAATTCAGAGGCAATTCAATGTTCATTCAAAAGAAAATGGATAAATAGTAGTGCATTCTCAAAATGGAGTTTATGAAGCAATGAAATAAATGAACTGTATCATGGCATAGCATGAATAATTATTTTAAAGACAATAAAAAAATAAAAATGATACAGAATTTCAAAACAAAATTACAGGGAATTAACAGTGTCTATTATATTGCATATTGTTATCTTCAAAGTAGTTAATCAGACTACCAGATATAGGCATGCAAATTGATCAAACTATATAAGCGTTAACTGTTCCTTTCAATGAACTAATAGAAATTAGTAGTACAATTACATTAGCTATCTTAGGTATTTCTTTTTTCCCTTCCTTCTTTTCTCCTTTACCCTCTCCTAATTGTTCTTTCCTTTTGAACAGTTTCTTTCCCTTTCACAATATCTATTGTACATTTTATTTACTCTTTTAGTTTCTCAGACTTTTAAAAATTAATGACTTGTATGACTAAAACAGTTTTTGCATATACAGTAAGTGCCCAGCTTACAAATGAGCTCCATTCTGAGTAAGTCAGATTTGTTTGCAGTCCAACAAAATAAGTCTTATACAATACACGTAAATTTTTTTACCTATAAAACTATCTATACCTTATTAATACACATTACCTTTTTAAATTTTTGTTTATTAGAATTAGTTGCATGATACAAATAATCATAAAGTTGGTATTTACAAAGACTGATATAGCTTCTAAATTAATTTGTTTTCCTTTTTAGGAAAACTTGAGAGACTGGAGTTTATCTTGTCTGCTGACAAAGAAATTCAATGTAATCTTACCTACGAGAACACATTTGCTCCTGAAATAAGTCATATACTCAAGGTTCTACCTTTGGCTGAAGTATTTGAATTATACATAGGTAGATAAGCAGTTGTTGAGTTTATTCTATCAGTACGTGTTTGCAATCCATGCAGTCTGTAATAATCTTGGGGAGAGATTAAATGTGCATATTACAGCTTATTTCTTTTTTCCCCTTCCCTCACCGGTTCCACTATTCCCTTTTTCATACTTGCAAACACTATTTGTCTTAGCTCATTATGACATATAGCATTTACATTAATAGCATTTACATTAATTACATTTATTATGTTCACAGCACATTGTTATGGTTGATACACTGTGTCAACTTGAAGAGTCTAGAAACAACTAAGTAACTCAGCAGTTGTACTTCCTGGGGTGAAAGAGACATGCCCTTATGCTCTAGGATGTTGTTTATTGTGTCAACTGGAGAAGTTTAGAAGTTTAACTAAGTGACTCAGCAGGTGGGCACGGTCCTTACTTTGTAAACATCCTCAGCTTGTGGAAAAGCAGGGCACGGAGATGGTGTGGGCGTGGGCGGATAGCCAATATACAACATCAGGGAGAAAAAGAGGATTGCTTTGCCTCCCCTTTACTCTTGTTGCTTTTGCTTTCTTTTGCCGTGTTGAGTTGTTTGTTGTCCCCTGTGCCATGTTAGCCTGTTTTGGAGCCAGCTTATTATGAACTGAAACATCCACAAACTGTGAGCTAAATAAACCTCTCCTTCCTTAATTTTGGGTGTCGAGTATTTTGTCTCAGCAATGAGAGAAAGGTAACCAAGACACAGATCTTTAGTCTTATTTCCCTTTGCTCCTCACCTCTCATTCTAGTTCCTTGGACTACTTCTTTTTACAAGAGATCTAAATCCCTGTCCCTTTCTATGAATCCTATATCATTTTTTTGTGTTATGCCTCACTCAGATAAGAGATACCACTTGGTATTTAAATTTGTGTGTCTGATTTATTTCACTCAATATTACATTTCCAGGTGCATCCACTTTCCCATAAATGTCTCAAATTTGCCATTCTTTGTAGCTGAGCAGTATTCCATTATACATAGATACTAATTTTTTTTAATCCAACAGTCTGTTGATGGGTATACAGGCTGCTTCCAGGATTTAGGTATTATGAATCTTGCTGCTATAAGCATTGGTATGCAAGTATCACTGTAGTATGATATCATAAGCACTTTGGGGAAGATACCTTGCAGGAGGATTGCTGGGTAATATGGAATTTCTCATTTCAGTTCTTTGAGAAAATCTCCATACTGATTTCCATAACAGTTGTATCACCTGTGAATTTTATACAGTACACCTGTGAAAGTTCACAACTTGAATGTTCACAAGTCAGGGACTTACCGTAATTAAATTTGAAGATACTTTCCTTTGCATCACTTTTAAGGATATAAACACTGTTGATACACTGAATGTAAAAGTCAAAGAATATCTAAATACTAGATAGATAGATATAGATATAGATATAGATATAGATATAGATATAGATAGATATAGATATAGATAGATATAGATATCCAGAAAAGGTAGCATATTTACCATTCTCTTGCTGAGGAGTCCTGTCAACAAGCTATACTTTGAAAATGCAATGAATAGTGCGGACTTGATCACATCTAGGAAAAAATCCCATATTAAATTTGCAAACTTTAATTAATTTATAGACCCAAATGTGATTAAATTCTAAAAGTCCATTTCACTCTTTTGTCTTCTTATCCTTCCTAAGTAACTACTCCAGAGGAAGAAAGTAACCTTAAATCAAAGATTACTTAAATTTGAAGATAATGCTGTGATCAGTGTCAAATTTCACTTTTCAGTAGCAAGCACTATTTTTGACACTGACACATATTTGTTTGTCATTCTCCAAGCCTCTGCCTTTGGCCCTCCTCTGTATCATTCCCACCACACCACTTTTCCATTTCCAGGGCCAAAGTTCAGATTCTCGCCATCTCACACTTTTTCCTCTGGGCCCAGATACTCTTTTGCCTGCACAAAGCCTCCTATCCTTTCAAAGCCCAGTCTTAGTACTATGGTTATGTAAGCAAAAAAAAAAAAAAAGAGAGGTCTAAACATAAAATGTCATCAATATAGAAATTATTCCTAACAAAACTGAGTTCAAATGAGTGGGAATCCATGTAGCTACCATTAAAAAGAAAAGTTTGTGTGGCAGCAGTAGGGGTGAGAAAACTACTGCTACTTTTCTCCCGTTCTGAACAACATGTGTCTCAAATATATTTACTTTTCATTCTACCTTATACTAGAAGTAGCTATTCATCTTTCTCTGTATAACATTTCAATTAAATGAGTAACTTCTAAGTGTCAGGCAAGGCTTTAAGTAACGCAGTCAATGTCCTACACAACCATGTATTATCTGGTACCTGTCATCCTTGTACTTAGTCAGCACACAATGAATGTTTGCCAATGTTAGTTCATTTGCATTTCCTCTCTAAAGCTCACACTATGAAAACAACACTGAATAAAGTCAAATCCCTTTTCATTCAGCACTGTAGAAAACCTGCATATTACTTGGATTACATTTTTATGTGACTTGACTGCTTGATCACAGCAGCTAGCATTTTTTATTTTCCATATTCCTTACTCAAATGAAAATAATTTGCTCCTCTGGGGAAATTCAAAATAAATTCCTCAAATTCTTGACAGCATATCAATTTTGAGCTATAATTTGTAAAAAATAGTTTATGAATTGTTTTCAAATTTACATGAGTGCTTCTCAAAGACTAATGTATACATGGATCACCTGGGAACCTTGGGGTTTAGATCTATGCATTGCTAACACACTTCCAGGTGATGTCCATGGGTTCTGATCTCCCAGTAACACTGGGACTAAGAATCAGCACCTTGGGGTTGCAGCCTAAGACTTCATACTCTGTGTCACATGGCCTCTTTTTTTGTACTCCCTTCTCACATGCCCTTAGTTATTACAATCATCTTCTCCAGAGTAAAAGGCAAGGAGAGAAGAAACACAGTAAGAGAACCAAGTTGGTAAGAAAAAGATTCTGTCCGTTGACTAAAAAATAATAACAATAATAGTAATAATAATAATAATTACTTAAGTGGGTAATATTAACTACTACTGAATTTGAACTGAATTAGACATAATATGTTTTAATTATCTTCCTTCAGGACATTAAAACAAAGAATCTTTTTGAGAAGTTTCTTTTCCTTTCACAATATCTACCTTTTGGATTTTATTACTCTCTGAGTTTCTTTCACTAGGGAGACAATACGATATTTACACATGTGAGTCTGATTTATATACATAAGATAGCTAAGATAATTGTACTAATAATTTCTATTGGTTTACTGACAGGAACAGTTAATGCTTAATTTTTTTCTTTTTGATCAATTTTTCATGTTTATACCTGGTAATCTGAACAACTACTCTAAAGATAACAATATGCAATATAACAACTATTGTTGATTTCCTGTCATCTTGTTTTCAAATTCTGTATTATTTTTAATGTTTTTTTTTTAATTTTTTATTCTCTCTAAAATAAAAAAACAAAGAATCTACTTGAAGGCGATATGTGAAACAGTCCCTATTCAGCCTAATCTCTCTTGTTTCAACTCAAATTCCTTAACAATGAGATCTGGCCTCTGTAATTATGATTCTGGCACAGTTAAGTCTCTAATTGCCAAATAGCATATTCGTGGGAATCCATAAAAATAGGATTATCTGTCTGAGCATACCCTGCAAGATAATATTCTCAAATCTTTCATCTTCTTCCTAGCAGAGACTAACAACATACTTACTTCAGTGACACTGCTATCTCCTCAAAAGACCCATAGAGCTTCTCTATGAGATACATCTTTAAGCATCTGAGGCATGTATTTTAAATAACCTATCAAGTGGCAAATCTTTGTAATTTGAGGGAAGATTTGATTTTTTTATAACCAAAATTCATAAGAGCAAATGGTGAATAATGTGCATAATAAAAATGGATTTCTTTTTGCATGATTTGAATTAAGTTAAGAAAATATGACTCTTAAAGCATGAGACTTTTTTCTTATATGATTCACAAATTGCTCTGTAATTATCTACTTTACCACAGCAAAACAAAAATGTAACCAGAATGCAGAACGTGTAACATAGTCACATACTTTGGCTATTATATCATAGGATGGAATACAAGTGATGGGAAAGCCCTTAATGTTTCAAGAAATAGTATTATGGAGACAATTACAGTCACCCCTATTCTATGCCAACCAGAAACTTGTGGAAGTTGTTATTGTTGGTTTGTTTTATTTTGGTACATGTGGTTGTCACTCACCAAAAAGCTGTCTCATGCTAAGAACTCACCAAAAACTGCTGAAGATTTTCACCTTTATAGCCTCAATAAAGAAATGATAATGTTATTAAAATGTGGTTTCTTATGTCTTGTTCTGCTTCCAGCATACCCTGTTCTCTGTAGAGTTTTACATATCTAACCTGTAATTATGAATTCAACTGTACAGTCAGGGTAACAGAGCTGATCTTGCTATATTTAATGTTACAAATTGAAGTCTTGGAGTTCCATTATTCTTTCCTGAAGACCTGACTCTGTTTGGAGACCCAGATTAGTGCTCATGCCGTTTCCTTACTCTGCATCTTAATCCCATACTTTCTCCTATTCAAGGTAAAACATTATCACTGCTTTAGTTAATTTGGGTCTGGTCTACCGGACACTAAAGCACAAAAGTAGAATTTTCAATAAAGTCTCTATCAGTACTTGGGACTAGAGGAATGGAGCTAAATATGAAGAATGGATGGAAGCTAAAAGTGGATGAAAAGGATAGATAAGTTGAGTTTCATAGATAAGAATAAAGAGTGAAAGCAAGGTTGCTGTTAGGTACAAATCAATTACCAAGTAAAAAAGTAAAAGATACAAAGCAGGAGTGAAAAACCCATTAGTCCAAGGACTAATGCATGACAGAACTCAATAGATACTAAAGAGGCAAGATCAGAGGATTAGCAAATGCTTATACACAAAGGGCTCAAGCAAATTTCCACAATGTTCTGACATAACTAAACATTTTTATGCCTAGACAAGATACTAACTGGAAAGTGTTTGATTGTTTTATTTGGGGGAAACAACTGTCCTTAGAGTTGATGCAAAAACCACAGCTAGCAGTGGGAAGAGAAGCAAGGACTGGGGTAATCAGCTGATAAGACTTAAAAATCAGGAGGACTAGGTATGCAGCAAACCTGAGCACAGTATCTTCAGGCTTCAGCCATGTGTGGCCTGGTCAGCATCTGGAGTGACCAGAGCAGGGCTTTGAGTGTGTTGTTTCATTAGAGTGAGCTGTCTGGTCCAGGTAAATTTTCCAGCAAATTTAAAGCTGGATTTCTGAAACTTGTAGACATAGCTAATATGCACCTGGGGTTATATGTGTGTGCAGGAATGTCTACAGGTATAGCTGGTAGCAAGACTCTATAAACTTTTATTGCCTTCTCAGCTTGGATAAGGAATGGCTCGGGCCAGCCTGAGTAGGTGCATATAAGCACCAACAGATATCTGTTAGCCATTATAAGGATTTACTTTAGTGAAATCTATCTGTATGTTGGGTGGAGGTCAGTGTCAGTGACACAAATGTTGAAACCTGAGTTGACTGCAGGGGTATGAGTACCAGTGGTATGGCTTGAGCTTGTAGAACATACAGTGGGGGCAGGTCTGGCTTTGATGAAGATGTATCTTCCAGAAGTATCAGGTAAAGATTTTTTTTGGCTAGGGTTGATATTTTAGTCAATCGGATCCCTGGAGGGGGCTTAAGCCTCTGGATCAAATTATTTTGTATTGTTGGCAGGTTTTCAAACAGCAGCAGGAAGTAGTAGTAGGAGAGCCTTGGCCAAAATAGCTTTGTCCAAGGTGACCACAGCATATTTAGCCTGTCAGATTCCATTTCTAAGAGTGCTACTTTCATCTGTAAACAGGGTGTACTTAGCATTTGTCAGGAGGGTTCCAAGTTATTTAGGAGGTCCAGTACAGTACGTGGCACCTGGACATTTAGATCTTGGCCTAAAGTGAACCTGCCAGCTTTTTTGGTCAGAAGGACACTGGCTATTAGAGCATGAAAGCAAATAGGGCAGGCAGCCTTTAGCAGTTCAAGTATTTGCACAGGCATTGTTTTTGTGAACTCAAGAATTCAGATTTTATAGAACCCAGCAGCTCCAAGAATTTGTGGGGTTTCTTTCTTGTAACCAAATTTTGCCAGATATTACATCAGAGCATTTGTATTTTTCCAGCAGGCAGCTTGGGTGTCACCAGAAGTGCAGCAATATTTTGTGCTGGGAAACTCCTAAAGTCAGCTTGGGGCTTCTCCAAAGAGGGTAAACAAGTTTTGGCACCTCCAGGAGGTTGAGTTCAGGTCAGTTCACTTTTCAATTCAGAACTGGGTTTTTTTCATTTAAAGGTGAAGAGGGGCTGGTTGACAGGAGCCAACTGAAAACAGAAGGCATTCTTTAGGTCCAGGCAGGTGTATCAGCAAGCTATGGGTGGCAGAAGACTGAGGCAATGAATACAGAGGGCAATCACTGTGACATTGACAGCTTGGAGATCTTGCTTTACAGGCAGGAGAGGTAACTTTTGACATATTGATGGGCTTTTTGTTCTCCCTCTTTGATGTCTTTAAAAAGTGTTTGACTGATTTTAGGTTTCTAGATGGGGCAATCTTTGGGAAATGCCATAGCAATTTATTCATCAGGGCTGACAATTCAATTTTTCTTTAGTTAAAATGTGGAACTTAGAAGGAACTGCTGACAGTCATCTCAGGTGGGTGTTAGATGATGCCATCAGACCAGGACAGGGAGCAGAAAGTTGAGGGACAGGGCCTCTATGGCCAAATGCAGGAAAAGGCCAGCTGGAACCAGTTCAGTTGGCTGGAAGCAGATGAGTCAGGAGTGGGGAGTGAAACTATAGGTGTTGGCAGCAACTGCGATAGCCAATAGGGTGCCAAGGAGGAACACTCAGGAAGAATAGACCTCTTTTTTCCTTTTTTTCTTTGAGACACAAGAAAAAGTTGTGTATCATTTTTATTTCTGCAAAAACCCTTTATCTTGCAGTCAGGGACTATGGGTTTTGACTAATTTATTTCCATCTCTGACTTCCTGTATGTGTGCTGTGTACCCCTGAATGACGGTGCAACAGACAAAGGGTGTGTGCCTCTCCCTCAGAGAGACCATTCAGATGCCTACCTGGCTGCGCCCCACACAGGGACTTAGGTGCAACTTAGCTAAGGAGGGTTTGAAACCTCCGTTATGCCATATGTTGATTGCTACAGGTGAGGGCCCAACCAGCCACTGGGACCAGTACTTCCCAGTCTTGGTGCACAAATGGAGCAGCCTATAGCTCACACTGGCCGTTCCACTTACATATTCATTCAGCAGGCACTCAGAGGCTAAACATCCCAGCACCCTTCCCTCAAGGGTGGTCCTGACTACTGAGACATGATCAGTCTCTCCTTCTGGTCAGCTGAACAGGACTGACAGGCAGACTAACTGGGGTGCCCCTGAGGGTCTTAATGGAATCAGGCAGGCAGGCAGGCAGGCAGACAGACAGACTGCATCCTCCTCTTTTGGGGTCCAATGTGGGCTCAAGCTGGGTGCCAGAAATCCTCCTCCAGACCTCTGAGGGGACTTGAGAAATCCTGAGGGCACACCTTCTTGTTGGGACCTGGAAAAGTCCTTGCTCTGTACACACCAAAGAGGTCAGCATGGTCAGTCTTCACAGCCAACATACCAGATGCTATGGCAAGCAGAAACACCAAAACAACACCCAGGATTTGGAGGCAGGTTTACTTACATTGATGGGCACTGATCAGGATCATTCCCAGAATATAAGGCCCTGATCTTTGGTGGTCTAGGGCTTATATAGAATAAGCAAGCCAGAAGTGCAGAGGCAACATAACTTGTCAGTTTGGGATTGGTTCATATAATACACATTGTAGTGATCAGCTATGTATCACAGTGACCAGCCATTTCTAAGAAATAAAAGTAACAGGAACTGTAACTGGAACTATTACCTGGGCAACTAACAAACTAAAGTATACTGGCTGGGGTGGGAGAGCATCTTCTGCTACAACATAAGATCAAGTGTAGAAATTTCCACTAGTGACATCATATCAGCCTTCAAAATTTCCAATTTTGGAGCAATTCAGATTTCAGAATTTTGGAATAGGAATGTTTGACCTACATAATAAATCTGAACATTAAACCATAAGCTTTGAAGATAGAGAGACCCTAGTCCTGCTACTTTCTAAATGTGTGGTTTTTGACAAGTTCTTTAACTTCTTAAATCTCAGGCTCATCACCCATAAAATAAATATATATAAATACTTCACAGTTGAATGGTTACATAGAATATACTCGATAAATGTCAGCTGTTATTCTTCACTTAATTCATCACTGAACAAGATTATGTGCACAGGAAGTAGAATTAACTGCTGGATACTTGAACATAGAATATACTCAGAGAGGAGTCATTTCTTCCAGAAGAGTCAAGAGTAGAGCAGTAAAGTAGAATTGGTCCTTAAGGAAGCAGCAAACTTGGTTGTAGGATTAAAACAATGGTAGCTAACTGAAATGGAAATCTTAATAGAAATGCAGTAAGATGTGCATAAAGCAACATGCAATATTTTTGTGCCTCAAATAAGGGTTTTATAATCTCCAAAGCAAATTTTAATTCAAAGTATCTCTAATGAATATGTGTGATATTTCAAGTTGTTCAATAGCGGGTATTAAATAAACTCAAGATATTGTAAATGCAAATCATCTACCTTTTATCAGTACTTACGCTCCCAAACCATCACCAGGTGTGTTTTAGTCTACACATAAGAGATAATTAATTTTCAACCTCACATCAATCATCAACATATGGGAATAATGTAAATCTTTTTTACCTCACAAAGATTTACCAGGTAAATCTTGAAAGATAAATAATAATTTATCATCTTCCATAAAAGTTTAAATTCTATTTTCCTTAATAGTTCCCTCTTCCTAAAAATTCTTATACACCTTCCAATCTGTGATTAAGTATTGATATTGCTCACTGAAAGAGGAAAAGGGGAAATAAACTACCATTTTCCACTTACCCACCATATGCTAGAAAGTCAAACTTTCAAAACATCATTTTATTTCACTTAATATTTTCAATGATCTTATGAGGCATACATTATTATATCTATTTTAGAAATGGAGAAATTAAAACTTCCTAAAGGTTACCAGGTCACATAATGGTAAGGCTAGTATTGGAATTTACATTTGATATTATCGTTCACAATCTTTGCTATAACATGCTACAGGAACATTCATAATAGATTACTAAGGGTTAAGTGAATGCTATTGACAATAAAACAAGCATATTTCACTGTGAAATGCATAACTATACTACCAGTTAGGAAATTCTTCAGATCATCAGATGAAAGAAAAATCGAAGCTTATGGAACTCTTTCAAAACTTTTGCAAGGCCTGTTACCAAGAATGATTTTACTATCAACTGCACACTGCTTAACTTCAGTATTTCATTTTTCTCTCTGTCATCAAGATTTCAAACAAAATGATAATTTGGACTCCTGGGAGCAGATCTTCCTATCTGGTAAGTAGCAAGAGAAGCAAACATGTTGGTTTTTTTTCTTTAAAATAAATAAATAATAGTAATAGTAACAATACTGTTAGATTTTTTTGCTGAGGGAGCTAACAAGGGAAGCAAACATATTCTGTAGAGAAGTGGCCATATAGTTAAGCTTGGAGACAACTGTTAAAAAGAGTTTTCTACAGATGACTTCATTGGTTTTAGACATATTTGCTTTAGAGTTGCTATTCAATCCAGCTACTCCCCTCCTTGTATCTTCCCAGAAGAATTAAAAGCATCATATCACAGCAATACATGTGCACCCATGTTTACAGCAGCACAAGTTGTAACAGATCAATCTTACAAACAACCCAAATGTCCATCGGTCAAGGAATGCATTAAAAAGATGTGGTCTTTTTATACAATGGAGTACTATTCAGCCATAACGAAGAATAAACTGGATATTTTTATAGGCAATTGGATGTAAGTAGAGACCATATTTGTCAGTGAAATAAATCAGATCCATATGTATAAACATCATATTGTCTCACTAGTGTGAGAAAATAAGATACAAAATGTACAATAGATATTGTGAATTGGGAAGAAACTGTTCAAAAGAAAAGACAAACTATGATGGGGGAAAGGGGAAAGGAAGGAAGGGAAAAAGAAAAATATACATTTATACATATGATAAGATAGTTATACAGCTAGTTTCTCCTAGTTCACTGAAAAGAAAGGTTTGTGCTAATATTGTTTGGACAAGATATCATGTCTATAACTTGTACTCTGAATAACTGTATGAAGACAATATGCAATGTATCAATTATTGTAACTCTCCTAATAACCTATTTTGAAACTGTTTTATTGTTATTTTTTCTCTTTAAAATAAAAATAATATTTTATAGATTTTTTTGTTGAGGGAACTATTTCTTCAACAGAAAATAAGCAGCAGAAAAGTATAGGTACTGTAACATTTAAACTGTATAGTGAACTTAATTGGCTTAAGAGCCACCTAGGAAAGTAAGAAATCACACTCTGGTGTGTCTGCATGGGCTACAAAATGTTGACCTTTGGTACAACATCTGGTTCCCGGTCCTTTCCTCTCTGGCACTATTCCCCAGTTCTAGCTTCAGGCCCACATGGAATGAGCAGCTTTGCCCAACCATGCCCTTCCTCCATGATGCTCCTCCCTGTGAGTCAGCTAACCATGAACTGAAGCAATCAACCAAATCTACCCTCCCTTAAGTGCCAGGTGTCAGGTATTTTGTATCGGTGATATGCATGAAATAAGAAACCAGACTTCAGGAGAAGCTTTACCATTGGGCAATGTACTTAATACTCTATTCAATTGTAATTTCCTAATCAATACAACTAACCAGCTCAAATGAGCCCAGAATAGCATTCAGCCTACAGGGAGACATCACCTATAAGGACATGTGTTAGGCAGAAAAATGAAATTCTGTTTCTGATATGTAAGCAGGCCCATGTGATTTCCTCAAATCTGGCATAAAGGGACACATTACAATTTGCTAAAATGACAAGATTGTTTTGTTTTGGCTTTCATTTTATTTTTCTTTGCTCTTTCTTTTTAAAAAATTTAGAACAAACAGTTCTGAACCTAAGAGTATATTGACCTCTATTCACAAATGGCAGAAGCTTAGTCCGTTCCTAGTGTACCAGATATGAAGGGTGTTTCTTTGGCAGATTAAAACACCTAATGTCAACTACCACTTGAGAAAAGTGTCACATTCTACTGCAACAAAAAGATTGATTTAAATAGCAGTCTGTAATCATTTCGTTTGGAATTGGCCCAATAAATGACAGCTGATGGCTAATCTCAAAAAGAATATTACTTATAAATATAGTATCAGCTTCAAATTTTCTAAAGATTCAATTTTAGATTACATACATTATTCAAAATATATTTCTATAAAATGCCTGATATAATATTATAATTATGATACAATTTATAGTATATAAATAAACTTTTCTTAATAATGTAATTATAATTTATTATAATACAAAGTTATATTAATTTATGTAGTTAATTATAATATGCATACCATTATACTACAGGCATAAGCATATAAATTCTATTATATCAAATATAGTATCTTTTATGTATATATGCTCTATTATGCTAGGTAATTGAAGTTTTTTTGTTTGTTTTTTTTTTTAATTTTTTTTGAGACAGGGTCTCGCTGTGCAGTTCAGGCTGGCCTTGAGCTCACTTTGTAGCCCAGGCTGGTCTCGAACTTGCAACAATCCTCCTCCCTCAGCCTCCCGAGTGCTAGGATTACAGGCGTGTGCCACCACGCCCAGCTGAAGTATATTATTTAAATAAAACTATAGGAAAAAATCTAGAGCCATTAAATGTATTATCTCCTTCTCTTATCTCAACCTAAGGACAAATTTTATGCTTAAATATAAAATACAGAATAGAAAATATGCTATCCTATATATTTAAGCTTATCATTAGCTTACCTTTGTATTGGCTAAATAAAGTGTACTGCTTTTTGTTCTAAAGAGAGAATGGAAAGCAAGCCTGCAATCATGTCAGGAAGCTTTTTGTTCTTAGACTGCCTAATGTGATACAGTAATCTTGAAACAGCTGGAAAGCCACATCAGACCCTATAGTCAAACTAAAGGACCATTCTGCCAACTTCCAGACAAGAAAACTTCATGCTGGTAGTTCACTAACAATTTTCAGAAAATAGCAGTGTTTCCTCTTACTTTATTGAAAAACACTCTCACGAACTCCTCCTCTTCTTATTCTCCTCTTCTCATTATCTTCTTCTTTTCTTGACCAGTTCATTCCCAAAGCTATTAGTTGAGGCAGTGCAAAATCTCTTCTGGTGGTGGGAAAGCTTGGAGGAAAAGCCACAGTGGCTCAGAGCAGACAGGCAGAGTCCAAACCAAGGGAAGGAGGCATCTGCGTGTGGAGGTAGCCCACAGCAGAGTTACAGAGCATGTGGGCTGACGGAACCAAGATAGGCTTAGAGTCAAACAAGTTAGATAGTGCCTGAGCAGTCTGAAGAGGCGAGCAGGCCTGCAGTGCTTTGTCACAACTAAGCAGGTTTACGAAGTCTCCTGTGCAAACAGGTGGCCTAGTGTGGGTTCTAAGAACCTGAGTTTGATGAGGAAGAGATCTGTGCTAAGCTGGCAGCGTGATGTGAGAACAGTAACATGCAGGCAGACTGACTAAATAAGTAAACAAGGGTAGTGGCAGTCAATAGTGTAGTTTTGTGTTAATGACTTAGGCCATATATCAAGCCTTTACCAAGGCAAGTTAAGCTTGTGTATTTACAGCATCTCATTTCCTGTTCTCAACAATTTTTAGATGTGGGTGCTTCTACCCATTTTATGGAAACAGAAACTCAGAAGAAAGAGGTGAAGAAGTTGGACTAATGTATTTGGTCAATACTGTTGAGGCCAGGATAGGAGCCAGGAACGTTAAGTTCTAAAGGCTGTGGTCGTAACTGATACAAACTATATTTTGTCTACAGTAATCGTCGGATTTTTCTTTGTTTTGCTCTGGGCTTAAAGGGATTTTGTTTGCTTATGTTGGTTTTCTTTTCATCTAAAATGTTTTATGGACCATGACTCAGCAGTTCCAGCTCAAATGTTCTTTCTCCCAGAAGCCTCTCTCACCAAAACTCATTGCTTTTGTCCTCCTCTTCACTGCTTTGGTACTTTGTATTTACCTTATTATTCTTATGTTCCCATGTCAATGTTATGTATGTTTCATGTCCTTAGATGTAAGTTTGACAAAGTTAAAGGCCAAGCCACTTTCCATTTTTTAGTCCTCATAAATAGTAATTGTCAAATTTTACCCTGCACCAAAAACATCTAAAGTTTGTTTATTAAAAAAAAAAAAAAAAAAAAAAAGAATACCAGGCCATACCACATTCCTAATAAATTCCCATACATTGCTAATTTGATTGGTCTATACACCATATTTTGAGAATTACTATATAGAGCTTACTGGTGCCTTGCCAACACAGCTATATACAATATTTTAGAATTTGAAAAACCACAATATATATATTTTATGTAACATATCCAATAGTGGATATAGTATATCTATGCTGTAGAATATTTCATATCATATGGAGATAGTTTGTCTGTCTATCTTTACCTTTTATTTATTCATAATTTCTTCAACAAATATTTATTAAACATGAATTAAGTACCTGGTCTAAGACACAACAGTGTATGAGACAGACTGGTATCTGCTCTAGTAAAAACTAACCATCTCGCAGAAGAAAAATAAAAAGGACACTTACCAATATGGGACAAATTTCCCTACCTTTACCTCCAATTCCCTTCCTGAGAAGATAAATGGAAACAAAAAATCAAAATGTTAACTACCACAGTAATATACTGATGTTATAATAGATTAGGTAAAGAAAGGTTTTTTCTGTTGTAGACTTTCTGCTTTAAAGTGCCTGAAGGGTCTAAGCTAACCTCCAAATCTGAATAGACCTGAAAACATGGTGCTGTCCCTCCAGTCTCTTGGGATACAGTAAATGGAGTCACTGAAGGAGAAGCCAGAGTTTGGGACAGCCAGAACAAATGAGGGCTAAAAGGAGAAAGAGGTAGGAATACATAAGGGAGAGACTATGACCATCAGAGGGGGATTCTGTATGAACAAACAGATGGGAAAGGAAAGCAAAGACTTTGTAGCATTCTGGAGTGCTGATATTGTCTACAACTCAAATTTTCTTTCTGGACATGTTATAAATACACTCAATGGCTTAATCATATTATTACTATAGTGCCATTAAATATCAGATAAATAAGAGACAATTACAATAAATGATAGAAATGCTAGTCTATAAATTTTGTTTCCCTAAGAAGGGAGAACTTTCAATGATATTTAAATACTTTTCTCCAGACATGGAAGTTTAAAGACAGGCAGGTATAAGAGATGGAGAATGTACAAAACCATAAGGAATGAAAAAGTATGACAAGGACACTAAATTTTTCGATATAGCAAGAGAAAGCAGTATAAGATGAAGCTAGTGGGACAAGCAGGAGACTTTTAAGATCTTGACATCAGAGATGTGTCAATGCATTTTGTATCATCATTGGTAAAGGATGGCACATATTCAATAAATGTAAAATTAGAGATCAACAGATGATTGGATGGATGGACAGATGAATGGATGGACAAAGAATATTTATATGATGTAAAAGACAGAGTCACAAATCACCTGGCATGATCTTGAAATAAACATTGAATGGATCAGATTAGAGATTTAGCTCAGGGGTACAGTGATCATGTAGTATGCACAAGGCCCTGGTTTCAATTCCTGGTACCATAGAATAATTGGCTGGATAATATAAAAATGAAAAAGAGTCTGTCTGTCTGAGTCATGCAGTGCTACAACTAAAAAATAGAATCTTTTCAATCCCTTCACTGTTCAGAAGAAAAACATGTATGGTGAGCTAAAGTGACTTGTCCAAGAGCATAAAGCTAGCAGTGACTGAACCGTTACTCAAATCTCCTGGTTCCCAAACCAGTCATAGCTCATTCTGATCCTCGAAACATAAAAATAAACCTCCAACAGTCACTATACATAAGGGGATGCCAAACACATCTGAACCTTTTCCCTAAAGGATGCATAACAACCAGCAGCTGCCACAGTTTTTCTAGTTGGAACTTTAGGACCTAGCTTTGAATAATACAAAAGGCACTCATCCCTCCCTATCATAAAATTGACTCAGAAAACAAACACTAAAACCAGGCTGTTCTCTCACTGTTACTATTTCCTTTTCTACTTTTAGCCTTCAAGAATAGTACAAATGGTACAGAACCAGCAGTCAGCACAAAATGATCTTGAGAGCGCATGAGGTCAGGTTGTCACGTGAAGAAGTCTGTCCAGGCAGCTGCATAACCACCTGCGATTCGCAGGAGGTCCAAGTCAATAGGATTCTGAAAGGCTGACTCCACATTCTGTTTCTCTGTAGGTAACTTCTCTTTGTCAGAAACTTGGACAGAGTCTACTCATATATCATAACTTCGGGTTTTGCCCTGAGTGTCCTTTGTTTGGTCTGGTTTTTTTTCCAAGCCTCTTTTATTTTCCGCAGTCCAAGTTCACCAAAAACATCATTACCTAAGCAAACAACATATACTTGACTCATTTAACCATCTGTTTTTTAAAATTAATGTATTACCATTGGTAGATACAGTCTATGCCACCCTCCTTTAGAAAGCACCAGGATACTTCCCATGGCTACAGTCCTTTCTGAAAGATTTCCTAAAACCAAGTTATTCCAGCTTGCCTGGTGACTGCTGAGCACCTGACCTAAGATTTGTCAATCTCTAATGTGCCAATAGACTATGAAATTGTCTGCTTTACAAAGGTGGTGATAGGCTAACATAATCAGTTCTGCTTAAATGAGAAATGTAAAGAAAACAAAGCAGAAAGTCAGTTAACTGATACTAGGAAGAAAAGAAGCTGAAAACGAGACTAGCATATTTAGTTGAGAGGTAGAGATAAGAGTTGGACTAAATCTGGTAAAGGTCTAGTAGAATAACCTAGCTGCTAATAACAGCAGCTGCACAATAATAACAAGAGATAACAGTCATACTGAAGGCTTGTATTTACTGAGCCTCAGTATATGACAGACACAATAAGAAATTTACATGTATCATTCCCATCTAAATCTTACAACTACCTATATAGTAGATTCTATTGTTACCTCCATTTTACAGGTAAGAAAATGAGGCAGAGTTGATTACACAAAGCCACTCCTCTAGTAAGTGATGGGACCACAATTATAACCCAGGTTTATTTATAGCCTGCTTTTACTATTTTGACTTGGAGCTTGTTTTATGTCTAGAATGGCATCTCTGGCAAACTTCACACAGTATTTGAGATTCCTGCCTTCTTTACTTCTACCTGGATTTGTACATAAACCCCTATTACTGAAAAAAAATTGAATGCAGAGAAGGCAGAACTCTGGACTTGAAGCAAATGATCAGGGTTGGTATCTGAGTAGCATGGCCAAGAGTTATGTAAATTCTTACCCACCCAGATTTATCTTAACCACATCTCTGACATCTTATTGTGAAGTTTCATGATCAGTCTTTATTAATTATGGCCATAGAAAATACTGATAATAGTAGAGGGAGGAGAAAAGAATTTAGAGTATAGGGATAAATATGTAAATATCTTAGTATATGCAATCCAGTAAATAAATGCTTTTAAGTGAAATATATACACGCCCGTGTGTGCCCCTCCAGCTAGCTATCTAGTTAAACCATGTTGCCCCGTTTGAAGCAAAAATCAAAATGCAGAATAACCATGTGCTCTATCCATACCTCTTAGTGTCTGTAACTTCCAAATTATCAGTTGATAGTAAAATCAGAAATTTAGTATTTAAATGTGCAGCATAGGTTAGTAAAAAGATTCACAGATCTGAATACTAGTCCCTACTGCCATTAACTAGTACCCGGCCTTACAAAGATCAAATCATCACCCTGAACCAAGTATTCTTATCTGAAAAACTGGATAATTTAACAATATCAAATCCAAAAGCTTTTAACTCTGAAGTTCTGATCATTTTTACTTAGTTTTGGTCAAAAAATCATAAAATTAATGGTCTCTCCCTGACCTGATAAAAGCAGGAATACCCTTCAAATGTATACTGATCAGGTTTTAGACCTAATAAAATTATACACAAGCTAATCTACTCATGGTTTTCAAAAACAACTTTTTTGAAGGTTCAGAATCAGGCCCTTTTGTAAAATAAAATCTTCAGCAAAAACAAACAAAACTGCTATGTTGTTTTTTTTTAAAAAAAAAAAAAAAAAAGAAGCAAGTACCCAGCCCTTTTACTCACCAGATCAAATTTGAGAACACCACATTTCAGGGAACACCACTTAAAAACTATGGCAAACCAGAGCACAGAGGCCAATCAAATGCTACTGGTCATTACTATGGAATACACAGAGAAAGCAAAGAAGTGGAAGATATCCCTTCTGTTATCAAGGTGTTTGCAGTCTCCACAAAGAGACTGGACATAAATTTGGGAAATAATTTAGTCAAACCACAAAACCAAATTATTTGGATAAACCCGAGTTCTAAAGAAATGAACAGTAGAGAGTGGCTCAAAGTCCAAGAATGTTATTTAATACAACTCAATACTTTTTTTAAAAAGTTATTGTACAAAACAGCTATCAAATAAAACACATAATGACAGCAAAGCAGTTAATGGATGTAGCAACATGAGGTCATTGCTGGCCTTAACACCAACAGTATCAATGGAATGCTGAAGATTAAAATGATTTGATTATTTATTTCCACTTAACATTTATTCAATATGTACTTTATTTGCATACTTTTTTATTTATTACCTGTCTTCCAGCTATAAAAATGTAAACTCCATGAGGTCAGCGACCTAGCCGGGAATATCCACAGCTTTATTACCAGGATCTAAAATAGTGCTGAGTGTAGGCACTCAGCAAATATTGAACAATTCATTGACCATGAATGTACTAGGGATTAGGAAGTGAAATATTACAAAATGAATATATTATAGTTGCTGCTTTTAAGAGGTTTCCAATCCAATGAAGAACATATACTAAAAAACAAGCAACTATACCATGGTAAAAAAACATAGGTACTAAAACAAAACATATATACTAAAAAAACAAGCAACTACTTCTCAAACTTGAGTAAAGATTATATTTATTTTAAAAGAAAAAGCCTTGAAATAGAAAAGGTCTCATGTTGGAAAAACATTTTATTATAGAATCATCTAAGAACGTCAACATAAACTAGGTATGGACGCTTTATGCTTCTAGTTCCTAGGCAACTAAAAAGGAAGTAAATTTACAAACTGAATACATCAAAACCACAAAACCAAAAAACTTCAAGTTAATATTAGTCAATGTCCTCAATGATAATGTTTCATAGAAAACAAGCTGCTACCTATGACATAAAAGACACTGATTGGCAGTATGCTAACCATGCCCTCATGTCACTTGGCCTTACCTTGGAATAAGGTAATGATCGTAGACTAAGGCTACCTCAGTTCTCTTTACAGTAGCCTGTGACATTTAAAGAGTACAACTTGTCTTCAGTGAAACTGTGGACACCAGTACAAATACAGGCTTTCCAGGAAATCATGCCCAGAGCTGTTATGAAGTGGTTATCAAAAAGATTTCAAATAGACTTTGGATTTATATCTTTTATGATATGAAATGAAAACAAAAAATATTTTTAATGTCACAGAAAATGTACAGCCTTTGGTATATATCTAATCACTTCCATGGGCTAATTCTTCTATTTTCATCATGAAGCACAGGTAAGGAATATATGAAGAGTAAGATAACACATTAGAATCAGAAAGCCATGGGCTTGAGTCCCACCTGGGCCACCAACTTGCTGTGTGACTTTGAGCAAATTTTTTAAACTTCAGTGAGGTTCCATTTTCTCACATGAAATATGGAAAATAATGCTCATCTCCTAGGATTATAATATGATAAAATTAAATTACACTGGTACCTCAATTTAGAAACTAAATTCTTTCCACAATTCTGGTTGCAAACTGAATGGACGAGGACCAAATCAAATTTCCCCATAAAGTCAACATTGAACCTAACCCCTGAATTTGATTTGGTACCACTGTATATACAGGGTGATCTCTGACATGCAGAAGTCCATTAAATGTGAATTTACTTCCCCTTTTTTGGATCCAGCATCTTTTCTAGGTCTCTACTTTGCCATCATCATTCATGATAAATTTATTTCACAAATATTTAATGTGTCTTTCACTGTTCTATGTATGCACAATGGACGTGGAAAAAATAAAAACAGGTCCTCTGTCTCATGAAACTTACATTCTAAAGTTCTTGTGAGGGTTAATTGTTATAGGTCAACTTTACTTGAATAAGAATCATCTAGCAGATCATGAGAAGCCACTTTGAAGATATCAATATGTAATACAACCACCATTGTTAATTCCCTACCACTTTGTTTGTAACTCTGTATTGTCTGTATTGTGCTTGTGATATGTTGTAAAATGTTGTATGTCTGTTAATGTTTCCCTCCTTTTATCCTTAAAATAAAAAAAAAAATCATCTAGCAGATTGGTGTGCATGTGTCTTTTAGTGATTGACAAGTACACTGCAAACTGAGGAAGGAAATCCACTCTGGGTGTTGGTGGCACCAACCAATAGGCTTTTGACCTGGACAAAATTAAAAGGAAAAAAGGAAGTCTACGTTTTCCTTCTTTGGAGGAGCTCAGATCTTCACCACTGTCTTTGGACATTTGTTTCTAATTCCTTCAAGCTCCATTGCAGGCTCTTCAGCCTTCCAACGCAGAACCTTCAACTTTCCCACATAGACTCTCCCCACCCCAACCCATAGACTCTTACTGAACTCTGCAGTGAGCTCCAGGCCTTCCACCTTCAACTGGATCCTCCAGCTTTCCTATGCGCAGATAGCCATTTTGGATTCTTCCACCTCTGATTCCACAGAAGGCCACTGTAAGCCATTGTAAGCCTACCTAGTAAATTATATACATACATATATATATAGATATATATATACACACACACACACACACACACACACACATGACCTTAGTTCCACTAATGAACCCTAACTGATACAATGCCTGACTCAAGTAGGAGCAATAGACATAAACAATTGAGAAAGTTGAAGAAATACACCCAGCAAATGAACCTAGCTCCCAAGTCTAGGCTTTGAGATTAACTACATTGTGTTTGGATTTTTGTTTTGCTGCCAGATCAATGGGTTCTTCTACATTTTAAGAACTGTGAGTGGGAATGTGGCCACATGCTGGACAATAATTGATCATTTCAGATGTACCCTAAATGGTTGAAGTCTCTCCAGCTCTAAATATTACTAGTAAGGAATTTTATGCCAATGGAGGGCATGAATGTGGGAATTCATGACAAACTGAATATAAGAAGAAATGCACAGATTGTAAGGGATGAAAAAATTATAGGAAATGAGCAAGATGGAAACTGAATAGACCATTGGCGGCAAAGATCAGTAGGCCAGCCACATAATACAAGGAAAGGAGAGGCTGACCTGTCTCCAGGGCACAAAGCATATGCTCTACATTCATTAAGTGGGTGAATGAATGCCTGTGCCTACAATCTGGCAGAATGACCCTATCAAAAATGAATAGAAGAGAACCAAAGGAGAAATTTAAAGTACATAAAACAAAGATCTAAGAAATAAAAGAAAGACTTGGGACAAATAATTAAACAAAGCTTCTTAGAGTTATATAAAAAAAAATAACACGGTTTGACAAGCTTAGAGGATGAAAAAGTAAAAAGGAAGTGAGAAAAAGAATGCTGCCCAGATTCTAAGCATGCAAAAAAGTCCTTTTTTAGTTAGTATGGAATTTAATTATGAAAAGGATTACTTTATATAGAAGTACTTTTTCTAGTATCTTTTAGCAGACTTTGGCTGACTGACAGAGATGGACCAAACTCATGATGAATTTTTTTTTCTGAACCACAATGATCCTTTTACTCAATTTCACAAAGTTGTTGAATCACTCCCACAGTATAAAATAATTTCCAAAGCCAACAAGGAAGAGATTTTTTTCTAGTTCTACTACATCATAGATCCTATTTCAAACCTGTAAAAACAGATTCTTTACTAAGAGCACTGATCCAATCTCTTATATATGTGTTATCTAATCTGGTCTTATTGAGGCATAATTTCTTTTGTATTTAATTAAATAATGAAATCATTGGCATTTTAAGCTTATAATGATTTTTATAGTGTATGTATTCATATAAAAATAAAACAAGGAGGAAAAACCAATAACTCTTTTTGGAAAGCCAGATTTTAACTTTAAAGAAAAGATATTTTAAAGAAAACTTTAATGGCTCATAAAATGTGCTTAGGACTGCTGTTTTTCTCTTTACATCCATTCTTCACCTTTCTCTTCCCTGTCCCCCTAGATTCTGACTTTTACAGATAAAATCACTAGATCCTTTGTCTTTTGTCTCCTGCTTGGTACCAGCTAATGAGAGACTCTAGCAAAGAACCACATAATAGAAGAGAAAGGTCAGAGTACTTTTTCCACCAGCTTCTTCCCACTGGGCCAAGGTTTTGCCAGTAGCTGTGTTCTTCTCATTAAGGTCATTACTTCTATTAGGCAGGCCTTTCTCTATGGCTGAAGCACTCTTAACACCTAGTAAAACCACCCCTTGTCTCTCAGGGCTGGGGTAGTAATGGCTTCCAGCTTTTTGTGGTTTCCAATAGCCATGACCATATGTCTGTAAATAATCCCTGCAATAAGTCGTCTTAATTAAACCTCTGGGAATTCTATTCATTTCCTTGTAAGACTCTGACTAATAATAAAATTATCTTACTTTATTATGTAAGTAATGATGATGATGATAATGACACATTTATTTAATCATTTTATATGATACATTCTCCCTGAGACCTTATATGGATTATTTCACCATGTAATCCTTACATAAACAGAAGACCATTGTTGTCACTATAGTATTTTCTATAGTATGTAATGTTACTGTTAGACATTTACTCTCTGTGCCTCACCTTCTTAGGATGAATATACTTACTCCATTGATATTGGGTTTGATTCTCTGGTTGCCTTAGTCTATGGAATAAGGAAGAAGTAATATGTCAATTCCTTTCCTATGTTTTAGAAGGCTGTCCCATCTCATATACCTTTATATTACCATGAAAAGGATGTTCCAGGTTAGAGTTCTAGTCCTAGAAGGAGGCTTGGAAACAAATATGACAGAGCTACACCTCAAACACAGCATGATACCAGAGAAAGGTACCGTATTGTGACCACAGTCAAAGCCAGCAGAACCTCACAACCAATCTAAGCATAGATCAGATAATCTCAAACTGATCATTGATACCAACAAATAATGTCTTAAGCTACTGAGGTGTGAGATGGCTTAATAAGCATCAACTTTATAGCAACAGAAAACTGAAATAATTTCAATTTTATGTACATATGATCATAGGCTCCATGTGGGGTTTTCTACCAAAAACAAAAAAATTTAGCATAAAGTCAACAAAAAAATCATCCTCTTCCAGAAAAACCAAATTACAAACCATCAGTGATAATCTGTCAAAACAACTTAACCTAATGGAAGATTCCCAATTGGCATTTAGATTTAACATATACTTATTACTGTACATACAAGCCCCTTCCTTACCTGCTTATGTTTTTAACCTCTGAACTTGACATCCTCATTGTCCCTTTCCATCACAACAGTCATACAAATTTTCCTCTGCCTGAAGTTTTCTACCTCTTATCTTATCCCCTTACTCACTTCTTATCCTAATTCTTATAGGCTGAGTGCAGTCTCCTTGTTCCATCTGTTTGCCTAAGCTTACCTCTCTCATAGCCACTATAACATTGTATTTTAACGTGAGTTTCTTGAATGTGAGGAATTTGTTTTCTTTTTATCACTATATCCCTACTGTACAGCATGTTACCAGGCACCTAGTGGGCTCTGAAATATTGATACAATCATTTTGGAAAGCTATAAACTATCCAACTGTATTGAGGAAATATTGCTTTGGTAACTGGTATAAGAGGGAATGAGGGAGTAAAAATTTTTCACTCTTAATTCTGCACTATCTAGGAAGAAAGGTGCACTAATTCCTGGCTCTTGATACAAATATCCCTGCAGCAAAGAAAGGCAATCCCTTAGACAACCTTGGCTTGAGGTATAGATTCTTTGAGGACATGAAACTCTCTGTGTCTTGATTCCTTATTCACTAAGCATTTTCATGCAGGTTTACTGGTTGAAAGTAACGTAAGTTGGGAGAAAAAAAAAAAGAAGAAAATAGTTAAGATAATCAACCCCTTATTCTGGAGCCAACCACACTTTATAGAAATAGGTTAGCCTGGGTCTATTTTCAGAAGTTAATCTCTTTTGAATGAACTAAAGATTAATTATAGAATTTCCAAAGCTATGGCCAAATCTTGACTTATAAAATGTTCATCAAGGAACTGTCCCTTTATGTCAGGAGGCCTGGCCTAAAACAACCAAGAGATGTCTTTGGAAATCCCTTCCCCTACAGTTACCTACAGTGGTAGCAACTGCTAAAGAGGAGGAAAAACTAGAAAAATCAGACTGTTGGGAGAGCAAACCCAGATGCTGTCCGCTTTGTTGCTAATAGAAACAGGATTAGACTAGATGAGGAACTGTAATTAGGCTCTTGGCTTTTATATCTGACATGTTTACAGCCATCGTGCTATTCTGGGGTTCTTACATAACATTTATAACTGATGCTATAATAGGCATTTTGTGATCCTACTTTCCTCTTCTATCTAAGTGGCCCTAACATGCAAGCATTTCTTTTCTCTTCCAAGTCTGGACCTGAAATGCCTTTCACATATGTATATGTCCCATAAACATTTGCTTCCCATATTACCTTCTTAATGAACACAGATGTGCACTCTTTATTCTATGCTGCTACTCATTTGATTATTTCTTTATTTCTGCGTATCAGAGGCTAGTAAACGGTAGGCCATAGACAAATCTGGTTCACAGCCTTTTTTCATATGGCCTGTGAGCTAAGAATGATCTTTGCATGTCTATAAATGTTATAAATATACAAATAAAAACAAAGAAGGCTATGCAACAAAAAATGTATGTAAAACTTACATTTCCACAAAACTTAAAATACTTGCTATTTGTCTCATTAGGGAAAATTTGTGTCAACACTTGATCTATGACAGTATTGTCCATTACAGAACATAAATTATGAAACATGAGTGAAGATGATAGATCTAACATTTTATAATGATGGTAATAATAAAGATTAATATTGGTAGGATCTTTAGCATATGCCAGGAAATATGCTAAACACTTTACATAGGTTACCTCAGGTAACTTGCATAAATACTTTGTAAACAGTGTGGTTAGTAGTTTTGTTTACAGATGTGGAAAGTTTAAAAAACTTGCCAGTGGTCACACCTACAGTAAGTGGGCAATCCCACATTCAAACCTATACAATCCAGTTAAAAAGTCTTTAAATCAGTATATAATGCCTTTTGCATAATAATTTGAGAAAGGATTATCTGGTGTCTAGTAAACTACACTAAGGTGAATCATCCCATTATTGAAAACCCTAAATTCAGAAGTCTTCCATATTTTGTTTCCACTGGACCACAAAAACTAAATTAATATCTTTTATTGGATGTCCTTCAGATATTTAAGTTCAATTCATATCTTTCCAAAGTCTTATCCTACTCATCCCCAGAACTCTTCAGTCATTTTTCATTATTTTTCATTTAATGAAGATTGAAGGCATTCTCACCCACCCTAGTCACAATCTTTGTTGAGTACTAGAACATAACGTTGAGGCACACTCAGAACTAGAGAATGCCAAACATCTCTATTCTGTAGTTCTAATCACATTCAGTAAACACAACATTCTTTTTCACAAACCTAGCTTTCTGCATATGCTGTTTATCTCTACAAAAAAGTTCTTCCTTTTCTCTTTATAGACAAAACCTATAATCATTTTTCAAACCTCAGTTGTCTCTATGTTTTAACCAATCTCTGTCTATTCCTCCATAATAAGAATTGCCACACTGCACTGTACTAATAATCATCTTTCTCACACACAAGATTCAGGATTCTTAAGCGAAAATACTGTGCCTTATTTCATTTTATGTGAAAGAATATATTCATGATTCAACAGTGGATAATAATTTATTTTATGATAACACTATCCATATTAGTCAAGCAGTCAATCTGAAACCTATATAAGGAACCTAAAAATGAAATCTCTCACCTTTGGAGAATCTGAAGTTATAATTTATAAACTTTCCATAGTTAACATCCCTTGAGATGTTATAAATATTAAATTTCATAATGGTCATTTTTTACTGGCAAATGCTTCACTTCTGAAGCATTTCTAGAAGTCTATAAAAAGACTTCTAAATACGTAAGTTCCCAGATCCTAAAGTTTCAGTTAGATTCTGATAAACAGGATACAAAATAAAGCAAATTTGTCTCCATTTCCTTTTTCACTGACTTGGGAACATGAAAAAGTAAATATTTTAAAATCAATAGAAAAAAGGAAATTTCTCATTATCAATGAGCCTTCTAGAGATTTTCTGTCTATTCAGTTTGATAATTCCTCTTTTTGCATACAGCAAGTAACCTTAACATTAAATTGATGGGTATGACCTATAAAGAAAAACATTTAGGAAAATGTTAAGGAATTATTAATCTTTTAAAATGTCCTAGAATTCTTTAACATCAAAACACTCTTTAGAAGGTATGATAGGGATTGCTAGTAGTCATCAAAAACTTTTGGACATGTAGCCAAGCCATATAAGTAGATTCCAGCTTCTTAAATGTGGACATAAGTGATGTTTGTCCTATCCAGACCTAGCAAACAAAAATATTTCACATTTGATTTCCTCCTCCTGCTTATACCTTTTCACTGGCTACAATAGAAACAATCCAAAGAATGACATGGGGGCCCCCTCAACCCTTCTATTGAAGATAGCAAAACCATAAGATGAACAAGAATAAGTTCTTAAGTTATTAA
The DNA here is from genome assembly GCF_000276665.1 of Chinchilla lanigera. Lineage (NCBI taxonomy): Eukaryota > Metazoa > Chordata > Mammalia > Rodentia > Chinchillidae > Chinchilla > Chinchilla lanigera. The sequence goes on along the minus strand of NW_004955414.1, from coordinate 7,473,294 downwards.
TGAAGGGAAAAATCATCTGAACATGTACACTTACATTAGACTTCAAACAAGAAACAAATATTCATTCTATACAGTCACTGAGATTTTGGGGAGTCTCTATCACAGTAGCTAGTATTAACACAAAGGTAGATCATTTTGCACAATTTTCAAACAAATTGAAATACTTCAATATTTCAATATTTCTTCATGAATATTTAAGTACAATGAGAAACTAAAGTAATGTAATAAAGTCTATAAGAAAGAGGACATTTATAGTGTTTTCATGTGAAAGCATACACAAAGGGTGCTGTCTAGCAAGTATCAAGTAATTTTTACAAATGACATTGAGGGGCCAGGGATATAGCTCAGTGGCACAAGCACCTGCCTGGCAAGCACAAGATCCTGAGTTCAATTCATGGTACCAAAAAAAAAATGACATTGAACATCTAACATTTAAATATGAATGATGCTTGACTTGCTACAGCAAAATGAAACATCAGTGAACTTAAAAATTTTACTTTTTGGTTGCTGTTTCTTTGTGTTCTACTGCTTATGTATCACTTTTTCTTTTAACATTCAGTAGCTGAAAAACCTTGAGCAGTAACTATCCTGCTACTGAGACAATAGCATCCTGCAAATATATTACCTCAAATGCAAAACCCATTGAGTCTTTCTGAAGTATTTTAAAAATAAATTTGATATACTGCAAGAGGTCAAAAGAATTCCTGAAAAATTATACAATAAAATAACTTGGGGTTAAAATTTTTCAGTAGGAAAAAGTTGTATCAAAGGAGGAAATGTAGAAAGGCTATAAAGGGTCCACAGGGTTTAAAAAAAAAAAACTAAAGAAAAACTGAAATTCTAAATTTCAATGTTCAGGCCCTTGCCTTGGAAGAAAAATAAATAAATAAATTTCAATGCTCTGATGTCATTCTTTCATTAAAGAAATATTTGAGCATGTGCATGTGCCCGGCTCTGTGCTGACCGAAATGATTGCTATAAAAATGTTTCCAGGCTGGCAAGAAATGTGCCAGGATGGCATTATTATTTCTGTCTATATTGTTAGCTTCTTTTATCTTAGCTTATGTCAACTTTTTCTCTTTGGACAGGTCAGTAAACAACCACTGCAGTCACAATCACTCCCTGAATATAATTACTTCTGAAATAGTATCATTAAAGGACCAGCTCTCGGAAACATTCAGAATAGAAACTCAGCAGTATGACCTTTGTTATACTTGAGATCATAAATAGTTCCCAAACATCTACAGACTAAAGGCTTGGTGATCAGCCTGTGGCACTTTTGGGAGGAAGTAGAATCTGTCAAAAGTGGATTTTTCCACTTTTGGATGGAAAAAAAATTGGATTTTTCCAATTTCCAGAAGGAAATTGAGTCATTGAGCCTTGAAGGTGATGTTGGGCTCCTGGCCCCTTCATTTGTTTCATTTCTTACAAGCTTCCATGAAGTGAACAGCGTTACTGTACCATGCACTTCCCACCACGATGTTCTGCTTCATTACAGGCCCAAAAATAATGGAACCAACCAACCAACTAACCATGGACTGAGTCCTCTGAAATGGTGACTCCAAAATAAAACTTTCTTCCTTTTCAGTTAATTTATCTCAGGTATTTGTCACATTGACAAAAAACTGATACAAAACTAGACTCTTTATTTTAAAGAAAAAACAATAACAACCAAGACAAAAATAAAACAACACAAAAACAATAAAAATGATACAGAATTTCAAAACAAGATGATAGGAAATTAACAATCAGTATATTACATATTGTTATCTTCAGTGAAGTTGCTCAAATTACCAGATGTATGAATGCAAGATTGATCAAACAATTAAAGGGAATAAAAAATAATAAAAAATAGAAATGGTACAGAGTTCCACTAATCAAGATAGTAGTGATTCAACAGTTGTTTTTATATTGCATATCATTGTCTTTAAATTAATTGTTCGGATTACCAGATATAATCATGCAAAATTGGTCAAAAAAAGAAAAATTTAAGCAATAATTGTTCCTTTCAATAAAGCAACAGACATCAGCCATACAATTATCCCAGATATCCTTGCCTATCCATATATATTTTTCCCTTCTTTCTTTCTTTCTTTTACCCTTTCCCTCATCCAAGTTGCTGCCAGTTGCTCAAAGGAAAACTGGGCTCTTAATAACCTGGGGTGTACTACCCAGTGTACTACTATGTACTCCTGCACTGTTGTGCATGCATCACACTGGTACAGGTCCAGCCCCCAAGGAAGGGACCAAGACTGGACATCATGCAGCAGGCCACATCAAGGAAGAGATCAGCATACTGACCCAGGATAGGAGCAGGACACCTCTTAAAGCAGCTCTCAAGACTCTCTGCAACCCAACTGAAAATAGACCCAAGTCTATCACCAAGCACCA
>NW_004955414.1:7404044-7469742 GCF_000276665.1 Chinchilla lanigera | reverse complement strand
TGTTAATTTCCTACCACTTTGTCTGTAACTCTGTATTGTTTGTATTGTTCTTATGCTATTTTGTAAATGGATGTCTGTTTGTTCATATGTTTTCCTTCTATCATTTTAAAATAGATTTTAAAAATATTATCTGCAAACCGAACTGCTTACACTTCAGCTGTCTTATTAGGATATCAGTTCTCTACCACTCAGTCCACAGATGCATAGGGATATCTTATTTCTTATTTCTTCAAAGAGGCTACGCAAGACGTTTAGAAACTGTCTCTTCAGCTCTGCCATTCAGAAGAATAGTTCCCGACTTGGAAAAACACAAGGACTTTCCTGTTTTAAGCTCTAGAAATAAAATGTTCCTAAATCACAGGGTAGAAGGAACCTCAAGTTCTCCTCAGCTGACACCACCGCCCCACCCTACTTTTCTGTAATGTCCAGCTGTGTTCCTTCTCTTTCTAAGGAAGGTTTGACCACAATTCATATAAAAAATGTAAACAGAGGATCAGATTCCTGTTCACTCCTTATTAGCTGGATTTGACCTATGAACAGAACAGGGTATATTTTTTTAAAGTCTGTGAATCTAGTCAGATACATCTGCAAGTAGGTCACATAAACTGTTATCTAACAGATCATTGGATCTTATTACCTGAATCCTTATTATAAAATGACTATTCTCAATGTCATTACTACAGTTAATTTATAATATTATTTCTCTTTATAAATAGCTCTTCGCAAACTAGAAAGACTGAATTCTACAATCTAGGTAGTGATTTAAGCTATCCTAATGTTTAGTTACTTGTACTTCAAAACACCTGGTACCATTCGCTACCAGGTGAGAATATTGAACTTGAGAAATGATCTTAAAATCTCAAAATGGCATGATTATGAAGTAAAATATATAGCATCATATACTAATAGCATATAGCAATAAAGAAGAGGAAAGCATGGCTATTATAAATGATGCAGCACAACAAAAAGGAAGAATATTTCTTCCTCCTCATGTCTCTTTGCTGCTTTTAAGCAATGCCTCTAATGTCAAAAGTTTAAATGAGTAGTAGTAGATTATAGCTGCAAACTACAGGAAATTTTATTTTTCAGGAAAAAATAATATATACTTGGGGTTTTTTTTTTCAGTCAAATTTGAATGAGTACTTTCCCTGTGTCAGGAATTATGAAAGACATTAAGGTAAAATGGTAAAACAAACAAATAAATAAATAAATAAATAAATAAATAAATAAATAAGTATATAAAGTATGGTTCTTACCTTTCTGGAATTTATAGTCTTGCGAGAGAAACAAATAATCAAATACTCACTTAAGGTGAAAACAGTACTAAGTATGATGTAAAAAAAAATGTATAATATAGTACAACTGGGAAACATGATCTGTACTGAGGTGTCAGGAACAATTTTCCTTCTCTAAATGTGATCCAAAGAGTATCAATCATTGAGGTAAAACATGGCAGGGTGGGGACCAAGGGAGTGAGTACAGATGAATTGTATTCCAGTCTGGAAAAACATCATGTGATAAATCTCTGAGGCAGGAAGAAGCATGGTTTTGCAGAGGACCTGGGGGAGAAAAGGTTAGTGGTCTGACACTAAGTGAAAAGAGTATGCGGTAAACATGCAAAGGTAGGTGAGGGCCCTGTTTGGTCTTGATTGTAAAAATAATTTTAAGCTATTGAAAAGGTTTAGTAGTAATTCTTTATTCTAACTAAAAACAACTGAAATACCAACATGTCTCCTTCTCCTTTTACAAATTACAGATACTCCAGAGATCTGAAAAGGAATAACATCAACAAAAACTTTTTTAAACAACAGGCAGAATAGATCATTACTATGAATACAGTACAATGATATAGTTTATACTGTAAAAACACTACTTTGTCTGGAACAAAATAGGTCCCAGATTAGAAGAAAATGAATCAAGGAGATTTAAATAATCCACTCTCAAGAATTTTGCAGTCTGGTGGCAAAGGCAAGCTTTACTTTGAAGGAAATGTGGTGGGTACTAAAATAGTGGTAATATGTTGGATGCTGTGAGAATACACTTTTTTCCTTCCTCCAAGGGAAAGACTGAGCACTTAGGAGGCTATTATTAGCCTCCCAGTTAAGAATCTGAATAAAAAATCAAATAGATAAACAACATTAGAAATGCTATTTGATTTGAATGGATTATTAATATCTCACCAATTTTATAAACTGCTGTTTTTAAAAAAAATCAGTTATATGTGAAATAAGACATCTTACTGGTATCCCTAAATGATCACTGAGTTAGAGAACTAATGCTTCCCATGCTGAATGGACTTCTGGTAGACTAAAACGCTGATACAATTTTCAGGATGGCCAAGTCATTTCCCAGAAATTGCAGCTTGAGAACTGGAGGTCCTAGTCAATATTTATCAAGATCTAAAAAAGCAGACTTAGTAATAGAAGCCCAGTAGATTATATGATGTAAGTAGTTCACAATGTTTTACAGTGGAGAAAGGATGAAAGTACATGCTACATACATTAGGATAACTGTGAAGGGAAAAAAGAACAACAAAAAAATAGGCACCTCTATTTTGGCCAAAGCTCTCATTTTTCATCATCTGTAACCAATAAAATGTTTCCTGAAAGGCTTTGCAAACTCTACATGGTTGAACTATTAGGAGAGAGAAAATATGAATATATATGAGGCCAAATGAGCTAGAAAGGATTAAAGGAGACATTTTGGCAGCAAAAAAATGGAAGGAAAATTTCTAAGAAAAATAATTTCATGACGGAGAAAGTAAGGAGAGGCCATAACCACGAAAGTTGAACAACATCATGAAAACGTCTTTACCTCCCACCCACTCTCATTACCTCCTGACAACCCTCTAAATACTTCTGCCAGTTAGGCCCTCTGTTGAGGAAAGGAATCCATGACAACTATAGATTCAAGGTATGAAAATTTGTCATATTATGCAAATGATCACATAACCATTTACTGTTATTTATTTGGCCACAAATAAAGCCATCTTTAATAAAAGCAATACAAGCTAATCTCTACTACTCCATAAATGACAGCAAATTATTTCAAAGAAGGAACATATCACAATGAGTACATTATTTTTCACAAGATTCTATCTGTACCTTAATGATCTATTTCCTTTTATACATCCCTACTTCAGGATAACGCACAACTAACCATTTCCTTTAAGCCCCAAATAAAACCATGTGAGATGTTATTTCTTAACAGTCCCAAACCACAAAATCTTATAACCTTAAGAATAATGAAAAAATTCAAGAATGGGTTTAAATCTTTCTTTTGCTAAACAATGTTGGAAATAGCAATTTTTCTTCAAAACCTATTTAAAACTGTTGCTATTCAAGCTTAACAAAACTGAATTTGGAGAATAATTCCTATGGGTCATTAACTTTATGAAATGCTCTAATGCTTTCTTTGTGGCTTTCTCTATGGCTTTATACTGTAATAGTATAAATATTTATTCACATAATTCTGGGACTCTTGTTATATAAATGCTTATATTAGGGCTACATCATACAATCTATTTAAACACTATCTTCTATATCTTAAAGAAAAGCCTCGAGATGTAGTTCTGTAATCTGTGTTAAATATGAAGCTCGTATTGTAAGAAGATAGTATCTGTAAAGAAGAGAACACAATTTCTGAGTGGTTTGGAAATTATTAAAGATGAAGGAGAGAAACAGCCTGCCAAGAGTGTCCCTCAGGCATTATCCATGGAGAAAGCCCAATATGTACTAAATAACATATTCAACACAGTGTAGCTCTATTTGTATTCCCCAGTTTGGAAGGAGATATAGTCTTAGAAGCCTACGTATCTCAGATGACCTTTTCATTGGCAAGTTAAAACATGGGAACTCTATCCTATGAATTTTATTTATTTCTAAATAGTTGTAATTTAAAATCAGTGACAAGTCAAAGTTCATAGCTTAGAAATTTTCATGGAAAAAAAGCAAGATCATATTTGAGTACTTGATTGTTTTATTCCTTCATTTTGGGTAAAGCCAATGATACAGACATGGGAGAAAGTTTTTAAACAATATTCTTATACATTTCACAGATTCCTGAACCAAGAAGTCATGTACTACCAACAGATGTTCCCTTATGGAGTCCACAGCTCGGCATCACCCTGCACATACCTTACTATATGCTTCAATGAAAACATCCATGAAAGAATTGAAGGCCCAAATAATAAAACTTTACAGCATCATGGGCATTGTTTAGCCATAGAAAGCACCCTGGAATTCACCTAGTCCAACTAACTGCCATAGTCTATAGATAACAAAACTGAAGCTAAGAAAAAATAAATAGCTTGCCAATACTTCCATAGCCTGAAATTATCAGAGTTGGGCTTAGGATGCAAGTCCATTTTACTCTTGATTTAACATCTTTGTTTCTAAATGATGCACTATTTTAATTAAAATGCTGCATTTATTCATTCAACACAAATTTGTTTTGAAGCATAGGGGTTTTAACTGTATATAAAAAAATAGATTTGGTCCCTAATTGAATTTACTTTATATTCAGTGTACAGGAAAAATACAAAAATTATATAAATAAAGCTATGATACCTGTCATGTGATGGCAAATGTTCTAGAGAAAAAATATGGTCAAAGGATGGATAGTGAAGAAAGATATTATGTTATAATTAGTAGCCAATAATGGGGTGAAATTTATACAATTGTATCTGTCAGGGTTTACTAGAGAAACAGATATAACACAAGATATACAAATGTATAAGAAATTACAAGTTTGGCTTACAATGGTCAGCCACAGTGTTGGATGAGGTGTGGAGGGTGTCTGCACACTGGAGATTGAAGAGCCCAGTCCAAGGCCTGGAGCTCACTGCAGTGTCCATGCAAGTCCGTATCAGGAGGCTGATGGGTCTACGACGGAATGCTGAAGAATCTATGACAAAGGCTGAAGAGTCTACACTAGCAGGCTGAAGAGACCCACGTGGAAGCCGAACAGTCTGCACCAGAAGGAGCTTCTCTGAGGAACCAGCAATCAGTTCTTCCTCTTTTCCCTTTTATTGTATTGTATGCAGCCTACCCACTGGGGGGGAGGGGATGGTCCTCTACCCCCACACAATCTCCATGCCCTCCTCTTGCACAGGCTCAGGATGAACACAAAGTAAGGAGTCTGGCTCCCTGCTGAGTCACATAGTTAACCTTCTAAACTTCTCAAGTTGACACCATGAACAAATATCCTATGGCAAGTAGGGCATGTCCTTTTCACCCCAGGATGTAGAACTGCTGAGTCACGTAGTTAAGTTTCTAGATGCCTCAGGCTGACACAATGTATCAACCATAATATAATATAACCTTTACTGTAAAATATCTTTCTAGCCACAGAATGGAAAAGAGGAAGCTACTGAATTCTCTAAGCAAGAGATGATGGTGGTTTGAATTAGAGTAATAATGGACAAAAAAGAGAAATTGTTAATGTATTTTTAAGGCAGGGAAGCAGGAGAGTTTATTTGTGGATCAAATAAAGGCTTTGAGAGAAAAAAATCTGTTTTTCTTCTCTACATTCTACTACACCTTCCCTCAGTTTTCAATAATGTTCTCCTCTACTCCAGTACTGTAACCACACCCCAGACCATGCCCTCACCCAAAATTGTCTCTTTTATTATAAATTGATACACTCTACCCTCTAGTCACAATATCCTATTCCACATCTGTACTCTGACTACCCTGACATTTCTAGCGTATTGATTCCTCCACTTCACTGTCCACCTGTAAGTCCCTTTCTGGATTCTCTTCTCCATTCCGTTTATATTTCTTGCTCATTTTAGTCACTCTTCTTAACAACACCCTAAATGCCTTTCTCTATTTTCCTCCCATCAAGTGCAGAAAACCCTAAATCATGGATGGAAATTGTCTACCTGTACAATAATATTGGCTGCTGAACATAATTTAAGTAAAATCACCCAATGGGAAAGATTTGTATTATTAAAAATTAATGATTGCCAAACTCAGGTGACCCCTCAAAACTAGCTGGTAATGCTGCCTGCCAATCCAGATTGTTTTACCATTTCCACAATGAAAAAAATGTTTAACATCACCTTAATTTCATACCCTAAACTTTCTTATTATTTTTAAGTAGTAAATGGCTGCACAACTAAAGATTAAAATAAAACTCCTATTCTCCTCCTGCAATGTTTCCTATATCTAAAACTCTTATGATGTGGATATGGTTTGTGTGTTCCCTGAGCACTTCACGTGTTGAAATATAAGCCTCACTGTGAGGTAGCAAGATGGTGGAAATTTAGTCTATGAGGTTTAGATGTGAGGCTTTTGGAACGTGACTAGGATTAGATAAATTCATTGTGGTGGAGCTCCCCATGATTGAATGCTAGTGGCTTTATATGAGAAGACAGCTCAGAAAAGAAACACACATCTCGAGCCAGGGGATACCCTGCACCAGCTTGTGATTCTGCCAGCAAGAAGGCTAACACCACATGTGGCCGCTCACCCCTGAATCTTTATAAGCCAAAATAAACCTCATTTCTGTAAAACTAACACAGTCTGTGGTATTGTGCTGTGGTTACCAGAAAACAGTAATCAAGCAGTATCTCCACTGATCATCCAGTTGCTAAATCTGAAACTTGTGAGTCATTCTTGATACTTTTCTCTCTGTTGTCCTTCAATCAACTGTCAACTCTATAGATTCTATATAACAAATATCTTTGATTTGTCAATTTCTTCTAATTCCCATTGTGACTATTGTATTTAAAATAAAGCAGAAAATTCTTAATATGGCCTACAAGGCCCCAAATAATCTGTTACCTTTCTTCCTCATTTGCCACTCTCCCTTTACTCTGTACCATATCGGGCCACAGCTCATAGCTGGAGGAAAACTTCCTTTCATTTGACTGCAGAGCTTTAACCTAATACTAGCTTACTACCTCTCCACACCATTATCACCACCAACAGTCTCCTAAAATACAGTCTGCTAAGATGTCACCCCCAGATCGCTTTCATAACAAGGCAGAATGGGTCAGTACATTATATTTTCCTTCCAACTCATTTGCTGCACATACACAGTAATCACTTTAAAGATGTCCTTTGTCTTTCTTATTTCCTGTTAGCTCCAGAGGTAGGCTTTGCATTCCTACCACTAGTGCATCCCCAGCTCTTACTACAATGTAGCCACTTGGTATGTATGTATAAGACTGAATTAAATACCTTAATTCATTTTCAATATGTTCCCCCTAAAATGAGGAAAGAATAATCTGAACATCTAATTGATATGCTGCTATCTTTAAACTTTGAGTTTCATTGTCAGTTACTACAATGATATTTTTTAAATTGCCCTATCTCTACCTCTAATATACCTCAAATGTGCTGCCTAAGGAAAAAACTATATAAGGGGCTTTGAAGTTTTCTGTATTTCTGAAAACTCCAGGACAAGAAGAAATGATATGCAAGTGAGTAAAAGATGGCACGCCTAAAGACGGAAAAGTGAAAGACAAGAACAATGTTTCTTGTGTCATAGTCTGTTCAAATGGTCATACATAAACCTGTACTTCCACTTGGGAGCTTTCAGCTTTCCATGTACATTAAGTATTCTTAGGCCTAACATAATTACTTTGTGATACAGTGATGATGACATTTATGTTCTGTAGGTAAGAGGATGCCCACTGGCATTAAATTCACAGTCTATTACACATAAAAATCAAAAGTACTCACAAATACAAAAGTAAACCCATAAAGGCAGAACTCACTTTATTTGTCCAGCTTGTATATTCGGTTTTCTACAGACCTGAACCTCATTTCTGAACACATCATGGGCTATGGACATGTGGCATAAGTTTCAACCAGTAAGCCACAAACTGTACAGATTATTACTGAGAAAGCTAATCCCCCCAAACATGTTAATAGATACTGCAGTAACTAAGTTTCTTAGTCAAAAACAGTTTTAAGACATGCCAATATATAGAGAGATATATCTTAGATAATAACAGGGCATATTTATGTAATAAGCTAAAGGCAATAAAACCTTTTAACTATTTAACCCACTGTTTCACAGATACATCTAACCATCAAATTTCCTTCTCTCCTTCTTGTTAATATGGATTACAAGGTCTCAAATAATCAGGGCAAAAAATAATTTTTTTTTGCAAACTGCCTAGGAACATTTCACATAATCCTCGTGTTCACTTATTGGTTTTACAAAAAGTTGGCTTCAACTACAGTCACTATTTACTTAGTTTGATATCTAAACCTTTATTCCTTTCATAAAATATATAAATAAAAGGCAAAAATTTAGCTCTTCACTAAATCAACTAAATCAAACTTCTGCAACTGAATAAAATTAGATCAACCCTGAAGGCTAAGATGCTTAAGTGAATAATGTATAAGCCTAAAATATTAAGTCACAGCTTAATTTATCCTGCATTTTATTTCCAACTACAAAGAAAATACTTCTAAATTTTTCTATGGGATACATCCTAATTCTGATATCATGAGTGTAAAGTTCCTTTAGGTAATGATTCTCAAACTTAATGTTCATTAGAATTACCAGGGGTATTTAATTCAAAATACAGTTTCACATAATCCACACCCAAGTTACTGAAGAATCCTGGAGCATAAGATTCAAAAGTTTGTGTTTTTAGCACATATCCTCGGTAATACAGGAAATTCTGCCTCTAAAACTTTAATTTCTCTGAACAAGAAAGAAAGTATTTCATGCAGTTTCAGGTACCAGGGAATATTGCTGTTCCAGAATGAGTAAGTTTACTTACTTATGCTGATTAATTCTCATTAATGAGATGGTCAAGATAAGCCATTTTAGGTGCGCTACAGTAGGACGATAATGCACGAGGTATAATTGAAAAATAGAGTGAATGATTAAACTTTTAAAAATTTATTATGCAGTGGACCAGGGATATAGCTTAGCAGCATGGTGCATGCCTGGCAAGTGCAAGGTCCTAATTTTGATTCCTGATACAAAAAAAATTTATGATATCAAAATACACATTGCCATTTCTCCCCCTCAAAATACTCCTCCTCTCTTTAAGCACACTTATCCCATCATCCGTGCCACTTTCTGAAGCACTTGTGGAAGTCCTTTTCCATGAGTGTCTTTAGTTGCACTGTCCTGCCTGCCTCAGTGTCCTGAATCAGTACAAAATGCTTACTTTATGGTCATTTTGACTTTGTTCAAGAGCAAGAAGGTGCTTGTGCCAAGCCCCATGAATAAGGTGAGTGATGACATGCCATCTTGTTTTATGAGCCTGCCTTTCCGCTGGATGGCACTTAGCAGCAGCATTCACTAAATTTTTTTCACAGCTCATGAAGATATTCACAAAACAAGACTTTCAGAACGGCTTCAGTAAGTGACAAGAATGATGGGTAAGAGTGTGTTCGAAGCAAAGGGAAGTATTTTAAGAGAAATTAATGGCAATGTGTTTTCTACTACCCTATTTGCCAAAACATAAGACCTAGCCAAAAAAACACCATAGCGTGAATTTTTTAGGATGCTCATGATATAAGGCCTACTCCAAAGCTAACTCCCAGATAAGATCACCAGCCAGACAAATGTATTTAGTATGTCCATTGAAACACATGACATACTAAATAATAAAATAATATTAATATAAAATTAAATATAAATAATAGCATTAATATTAATACTTAAAAGGTAATATAAATTGTATTTAAGTATTTGTAAATACCCAAGAGGGTGCTTTTGGATGAGAAATAAAGGCCTTTGTAAACAGATGAGCTTAAAACTTATTGCCAAATGACCAATTAGAGTACACACCCAATGCATAAATAAAGTTCACTTCATAAAGAATGCATCTGGCTGTACCTAATATGAGGCTTCATAATTCAGTATGTCATGTGTTGTAACAATCCACTACTAGCAAGTGACATGGAAGTGCTCATTTAAGAAGAGCTCTACTCCTGGATATAAGAGTTGGTAGCCAATATTTCCACAGGAAATTGAGACACAAAAATTCAGACCAGAATTTGAGTTTATGATGATATTCATAAACATCATGATGTTTATGAATGAGAGAGTTATGATGATGTTATGTTGATGTTCTAGAAGATGACATGACCGCATTTGAATAAATGTAGTTTGTGTATATGGATACATGTAGATTGTCGTATGTGAGAAAAAAGACATTACCTGAAAATAGTCCCTACTGTGACTTTTGGAACAAAAACTAATGTAAGACTTGGTCTTATTCTAGAGGAAATATGACATTAATAATTTTTAAAATGTAAACCACCACTGTATATTCTGGTCTTCTGTATCTTTTAACATTTCTGTTTCTTCTGACTTCATACAACAAACCACAAGAGACAAAAGCACTACTACCTAATTATCTTCTGAATTAGCAAGAAATTACAAGACCTGGGGTTTTTTGTCATCAGAGAAAAGTTTTTCTAATTTTGAAAAATAATTCATTCACAACATTCCTTCATACTTATTCATCCTCTAATTTTGACACTAGTAGCTTACATTTCCTCTGTCAACCACATTTTCAATAGTCTCCATGAAAATACTTGCTGAAACAGTGTGCAACATGTCCAGACAGGATATTCTGGCCTTCATTTTCACTATACTGTTTCACCCTACTGCTTCCACTTGACACTTTGTGAGTTTTTCTTTTTCCATTTAATGTTTCTGTTTAATCCTTTGATACAACCAATATGGCCATCTAGCACCAGGTTTACACAGTATGCAGAATACGCCTATACTAGCAATAAAATGAACCTGAAAAGTTCATTTATTTCAGAAAATCCATTCCAAAATAAATGAAAGACACGGCTCCTCCTTTTCTCAAGATTAGATTAAGAAACAGGTATAAAATACTTCCCCATTCAATTTAATCCAGTAACTTTTATTATTATTACTGGTAGGAATAAAATACATACAACAAAATTTAAATGACAAATATTAGATCATAACATTTAAACATAGTAAAGTTGTGAATATTAGATATAGTAATAAAACTCACAATCGAAGATACAACTTTAAGGGGTAGAAAAAAATCCCTGAATTGTAATCAAAACTTTTCATATAAAGTTTAAGTAGAAAAGAAATGATTCTGATGCAAAACCTTCAGTAAATAAAAAAGCTATTTAAAAAATAGAAATCACTTAACTGTATCATAAAACAAATTTATTCAGAACTTTTTTCTCTTCTTCTCCACCTCCTCACACTGAGCTACACACCTAGTTCTTTTTCAAAAAAAAATTTTTTTTCAAAAATGTTTTTGAAATAGTGTCTCACTAAGTCACTAAATTGTCCAGGCTGGGCTTAAACTCATGATCTTCCTGCCTCAACTACCCAGAGTACTGGAATTATAGCCATGTGCCACCACACTTAGCAATACAAACTTTTTCGAAGACAATTTTTCAATACTGATTTAATTATGGTAAAAATGAAACATAAGTTATAACACAAAATCAATATGTCCTTATAGTTAAAATTGTGAAGTCAAAGCACTGACTTGGTCAAAATACAAGGTAAATGTCTCCTACAACTATACCTTGAATATTTCAATGAGAATTATTTACCCCAAAATTTCACAAGGTATTGAATCAGAATTTGGAATTGTCTGAGTACATAATTTATCATGGCAGACTTGAATACACTGATCTTTTCTCCTTTTTAAGATCTATTTAAAAAGATGCATACATATATGAAATGAAACTGTAACAATGCCACAAAATAAGAACTAGAAATGTGTCTAGGCTAGACTCATTGCTTCAAAATAAAAAGGAAGTTTCTGTTTTAGGTAATAAGTCAAAATTGATTTTGGGCACAAAAAACTACCTGACAGAGTTGTTCTGAAGTTCCTTAAATGTCTGGCTAAATTAGAAAGAAAGTAAAAAGAATCCGCAGAGGGTACAAATAGAGAAACAAAAAAAAAGTCTAGAGAGGCAAACAAGTTCTGAAGCTGGCAACTGTCATAGTGGTTTCCATTGATCCATAATGGCTGAGGACTTTTGTTTTTACAGAAGATAGAACAAAAATTAGACCTTACAAAGATAAAAGATCAGATTAAGACTCATGAACAAAAACAAGATCTTATAAAGGCAATACCAAAGATAAAAAGATAGGTCTAGGGGAGAGTGTGATGAAGCCTGGTCATTTTAGCCTTAACTTTTGGAAGGATGGGGGGAGAACTAGAGGAGAGGAACACAAATTATCATCCCAAAGAATTCCTAAACACACGATGCTTGTTGGGAAGCAGAAGTTATACTGGTGATATAGACTCAAAGCTAAAATACAGTGCAATTGGCTCCGGCTTTGTAAAACCTCAGGAATTTAGCAGAAGCAAACACACAACCTCTTCAGAGAATTGCAACAGCAATCCTAGCCTCAAATGATCTCTTAAAAAGAAAACTTGAACTAATAATTTCTTTTAAAAAATCACTAAACTCCTGAAGAAATAATTTAGCATCAGTCAGCAAAACAATAAATTATAAATAAATGCACAATTTCCCCAGATACTGAGATTTTTTAGTGTAAAAATATAAAATGCTTAAAACAATAAATGTGGGTTGAAAGTATAAGAAAGAATAATAGGACTATCAAATGAGATTGGCAGATTTTCAAAACAATGAAACAGAACATCTAGAAATAGTAAATATAATCATTAAAATTAAAAACTTATCAGACTGGTTAGACAACAGATTGTACATAGCTGCAGAAAAAAACTAATAACACAGAAGATAGAGCTAAAAATTTAAATTACCCAGAATGACAGTCACAAAGTATTAGGAAATATAAAAGAGAGATTCTTATTTCTTAAGAAATACACATCAAATTGAAGTACCTAATAGAATAGCAAGAATAAAGGAGAGGCTATATTTGAAAAGGAATGTCAGAAAACGTTTAGTGTAAATACATTATAAATGAAAATTATTCATTTTAGAAAAAAATTAATGCAGAAAAAATTCATGTAAGATGTAAGAAATAGTAAGAATTGATTAACACTAGAAGAACATGGAGCAAAGGAAACTCATAATAAAAGGGAACCCATTTGGCCCTAATGAATTAATTGTACAGAATTAATGTACATTTCATTTTGTGTCCACCGTTACAGCATCCAATCAAGATAATGCTTCCACAATTAAGTTTCATATTCATTTTAGTGTGGTTATTAATTTACAATATAATCAGGTTCATTTATTAGTATGTCTATTCCACTTAAGGTTCAGACTATATTCTTGTGGGTTTTATTCTAAAACCCTTGTGAAAGGTATGTGAAGCATTACTATGGTTGTAAGTCAAAAAGAGAAGAATATCACATCTCGGCAAACTGAAGTTCATTACCTTGTCTTTCATTCCTGTCCACTCACCCTTTGTAAATAACCAATCTTTTTCGTTTCTGATTTATCTTATCTGTATTTTTCACAAATAAGCAGATACCTGTATTTTGTGGATCACCTTTACTACATAAAGGGTAGAATATTATAAATATCCTTTTGAGCTCTACTTTTTTCATTTCATGGTATGTCCTAGAAGTCATGTCATGCCAGTTCATTGGATCTTCCTCATTTTTAATAGATGCACAGTACTCCTCACAGATTTACCATAGCTTATCTATTGTCCTATGTATGGACATTTAAATTATTTCCAACACTTAATAATTATAAGCTATTTGTTATGGTGTGTGTCTAGATGTCCCCCCTAAAGCCTCATGCAGTCATGGGGCAGGCTTCTAAAGTTTCTGATTGACTAATGGTCCAGTGGGATTATGAGTGTGAATGCTACACACATGGTCCAACGGAATTATGGGTGTGAGTGCTGGGATGATGAGTGTGAGTACTACACCCACCCTGGGGAAAGTAGCCTGCATACAATATAAGGGAGGGAAAGAGGCTTGCTGCTGCTCCCTTTTTGCTCTTGCTGTTTTTGCTGTTTTCCCACACCCATGAACGGTTGCCCTCTGCCATGTGCCAGTCTGCGTTGGAGCCAGCTGAGTATGGACTGAAACCTCCACAAACTGTGAGCAAAATAAACCTTTCCTTCCTTCATTTCGAGGATCATGCATTTTGTCCCAGCAACAAGAAAAAAGCAACCAAGACACTATTCAATAAAGATACCCTACATTTAGTTTTGTTTTATTAGTAGTACACCTTCATGATATATTCTTATGAGGGTGATTGCCAAACTGAAAACTAAATGTACCTATAGTTTTATTAGATATTGCCAAACTTTCCAACAAAAGGGTTAATCAATTTGCATCCCACCAGGAAAGTACGAAAGTGTTTCTCTACATCATTGCCACCAGAATGTGCTGTCATATTTATACAAGACAAAAAAAAAAAAAATTCTCTCAGTACTGTTGAAATGTACATTTCTCAAAACATGAGTGAATTTGAGCATTTGTTCATGTATTTGAGTGCTAATTTTATATATTTTTGTGAATTTTTCTGTTCATACCTTATTTCACTTTTCTATTGAGCTTTTTAGTCTTTCATCTCTAAATTTTTAATAGTTCTTCATATATTAAGAACATTAGTCCTTTGTCTATGGTATAGGTTGTGAATATTTTATCCAGTCCTTTAACTTTATGGTGCTAGTTTTCATATGATACTTTTATTCTTGCATAACTAAATCTAAATCTATCTTTTATTGTCTCTAGAAGTTGAGTCATAGTAAAACACATTTCCCTATAATAAGATGAAAGAGGAACTCCGGTATGTCTTATCTTTGTGCTTCATATATGTATGTATATGTTTAATGTTTACGCTTTATTTCTTACCTTTAGATACTAAATTCATATGGAGTTAATTTGTTAATTTATATGTATGGTATGAAATATGTATATAATTTCATTTTTTCCAAATTATTAGTTATCCCAGCACTATGTCAATTTTTACCACGGTGATTTGAGATGTTGCCTTTGTCTTACACAGTACTAAACTTGGAGCTAATTATGACTTTTCTACCCTATCCCATTGTTTGCTTTCTCTATTCATGCACTAGTACTACACTGTTTTAATGATAAAGGTTTCACAATGTCTGACAAGTGTATCCCCCACACTTCCTTTTTCAATGTTTTCCTACATAGGCTTTTAAGTTTGTTTCACCATATACATTTTAAATGATTTAAAATCCATAAAAATAACATATCATTTTTATTGAAATTACACTAAATTCATAAGTTAATTTAAATAAAGGTTTTTTTTCAATGTGAGTTTTTTTTTTCAATGGCAAATCAAAAAACACAGGAAAGGTCCTTAAATTTGTCGAGTTTTCTTCAGTACCTTCTAGGAGTATTTTAAAAATTTCTTTGCATATGATTTTGTATGTACCTTCTTAAATTTATCAATATGTATGTACGTTTACACTACATGAGTAGTGTTTTCACTGCTATTATTGTCTCTACTGTTTGTATGGGTAGTGACTACTTATCTTGGATGTTAATTTTATAACCTGCTACTTGACTGAATTATTTTTTTATTGAGTTAGTAATACTGGTTTCCTGCAGTAGAGGGAAGACTTTTTTCATTTCCTCTGTTTCAGTTCTTACTTGGTTCTTATAATTTCTTATTTTAAATATATGTACTTTGACTTTACTGTCTTAAGCAAGTTATCTAGTGGTTTATCAATTTTGTAATTTTGATATGTGTTTGTTTCTTTGTTTTGAGATGGGGTTCTTGCTATGTTGTCTAAGCTAGCCATGAATTCGTGATCCTCCTGCCTCAGTCTATGTCCAGTTTCAATTATGCTAATTTTTCTACGACAGCATTTTGATTTAAATGATGCTTGTTCCTTTAAACTGATTCTGTATCTTTAAAATGAGTCTGTTCTCTAAATCCTGTGCCTGTTTCTTTAAATTATATATGCTTTGAAATTCCTTCCCTGTATTCTTCCTTTAATCTGCCCAGGGACTTTCATTATATTTTCAGATTCAAAGTACATTTAACCTTTCTAGGTGCTGCTTTAACTTTCTCTCGGGGCCCCTGTTTAATGTCCTTACATGTCTTCCCAGTAAGAGGGTGCCTTTTTGAGGTGCCTTTGTTCCCAGCAAAGTGAATGGCAACGGGTGGATTTTGTGTGACTCAAATGCCATTATTTCCTTTTTTTTCTAACTCACTGTATCTAAATAATAGCACTTCTGTAATAGAAAGGAACATATACAGAATATATAACTTTAAATAAATACCTACCTTCATATTTTATATTAATTACATGTGTAACATACAAAAAGTAATAATACTTAATGTTTGTACATAATATGTGTAATAAAGTAATTATATATACAGGTAATACACAAAAATATAAAACATTCTTATGTTAAAATAATTGCACATATGTATCTAATATACATTTTTAATGTGTTACAGCTGTGTCCTCAGTTGGCTCTCTAAAAAGTTGGTCTCTTTAATTTACACATTGTTTCAAAGCAAGAATTTTTAGTTTTTATTTTTTACCTTTCTATTTCAACAAATTTTTATTTCCCCCAACACAGTCTATATTTAAATTACCTCCCGGTACCGGAGAAAAACCAAAAAAAAAAAAAAATTACCTTTATTGTTCAAAAAAATCCTTTGAAATGCTTTGTCCAAATCAATATAGAACCCAGATTCAGATATCACATTTGGTTATGTTGTCCATTAAGTGTTCTTTAAATCCAACACAATTTCATTACCCCGCTGCCCACACCCTTGTTTTTCCCCGGGCACAGACCTGCTATAGAGAACAGACTATCCTTCCAGGCTGGTTTAAATGCTACCCTTGGGTAGTGATGAGCTTGTTTCTTCCTTCCTTATATTTTCTCTCACTTTCTATACTAGATGGTGAACTTCTAATGGTATAGAATTATGATCTGTTCATCTTTCTAGCTGTAGATGTAACCCTATGTCTGTCTCATGATCAGGTTTATGCTTTTCATTTTCACTAATAAATTGTGTTAATAAAGTGAGCCAAAGATCAAACATTCCAAAGATGAGTAGAAATCCCTAGCACTTGTTTCAGTTACTATACCTAAAAAAATTCACTCATGCAATTGCTCTAACACACACACACACACACACACACACACACACACACACACACACAGAGACAGAGAGACAGAGAGACAAAGAGAGAGAGAGAGAAAGAGAGAGACAGGAATATAATTTGAAACTACCAAAGTACAATAATAGTTTGTAGTTTTTCTGAGGTAGGTGGAACCTGATACAGCACAGCTAGGAAAATCTTCTGAAGTATAATGCTAACAACGGTGATTACATAGTGCAAATATTGCTATCAGGTGAGCAACAGGGAATGTTCTATAGCAAATGAGCTTTGATCAGTTCAGCAGAGGAAATTAAAACAATAGATGTAGAATGGAAGTGATAATCCCAATCTATCATAAATTGGAGAAGGCTGTTGTGCTGGACATGATGGTACATGCTTTCAGTGGGAAGCTGAGGCAGAAGGATCACAAGTTCAAGTGTTGCCTGGACAACTTAGCAACTTATTGAGATTTTGTCTCAAAATAAAAAATAAAAAAGACTCCAGTATAAAGATTCTGAGTGGAATATCCAGTACCATGAGAGGAAGGAAGGGTTAGGGGAGAAAAATGGGCTGTTCAGGAATTATAATAATAATAATAATAATAACAGTATTCTATGGTATCTATATTTACAATTACAGCCTGCAAACAGTGAGCACTCAAAATAAGCATTCTAAGTTCTGATTCTACCGCTGTCACCATTGTGTATTATTTTTGATGAGGCATTTTACTCCTCTGGGCCTCAACCATCTATAATATGTAAATAATACTTGCTATCACCCTGTTAGCTTTTTGAATCTTTCTAGGCAGGCAGTGAAAGAAAGATTTTCTTGTATGGACTGTTTGTCTGGGGCCCCAGTTCTTATTTCCTGAGATTCACCTTTTCCTATAAGAATCTCTCAGGTAACCCCTGACGATGGTCCCTATCTTGCTATCTTAAGAACTTGAGGCTTGGTTTTCTTACAGGGTTTCTTGGTTTTCTTCAGAGTCCAATGACAGAGGCAAAAGCAAAGTTTAACACAATGACAAAGATATATGGCTGTCATTACTTCTAAATTTATCATATAAATTCTGTTCTTATACTTTGGGACAATAGTGAGATATAAACTATGACTAGGCTCTTTGAACTTGCATTCAATAAAAATTAATTCTATTGTAGTTGCTTCCATTTCCTATTTAGATTATATTATATAATATTGTTTAAGCTACCAAGACACAGTACAAAGTATACTGATTTAGCATTTTTATTGTTTCCTGAATTTATCCAAGTGCTTTCCATGTGTTCCATTATGAAGTCCCCAGGCTACATTTTATATCTTGATTGATTTATTTCTTATTTGATATTGCTGAGTTGAATTTCCCTTAAATATATAATTATATATTTTTCAATTCCTGCTAACTGTGTTTTTCTTTATTCCAAACTTTGTTACAGAATTTATTTTAAATAGTAGTGAAAATAAAAATTTCATAATGCACTGCATGCTATACACTGCTGAAAACAAGGCAATAAGGTTCAAATTGAATATGTGATTTAAACCCAAAAGAACAAGCAGCAATAGAAAAGACTCTTCAGTAGAATGTTCAAAAATTCAATATAGTTGGGGTTTTCTTCTCCAGAAAGCAGACTACGAATCCAGTGTCTTCCACTGGATCAAGAGGAAAGCAGCAGTCCAGTGCTGAAGTGGTACATACCCTTTAAATGCTTTATAAGTCAGGCTGGATGACAACTCTGTAAAAACAGTTTCAAATCATCATGCAGGTGGGCTCTCTATTGTACCATATCATACTAAATATTAACAAAAACCCTTTTTGGATGCTTCATAAGGGCCCTTTTTCACAAAGACATTCACAGTCATCACTGGGCTTTGTGGAAGAATTGCCATTTCTTGGTGCTCTCTGGGGCTCAGTATTGTCCATTACTCCAAAGAGACATAACTCAACAATTCAAAAGAATAGGCAGGTACAATGGTGTAATTTGAAAAAGACTTCAAGAAGAAAGAGAATTTCACATGTTTTTGAATTACAAATACATCTCAAGAGGTATATATTTTACACAGATTTTTTATTTCAAATTTCACAACAACCCTGAATGAAAACAAACATGGAGAGGCTAAAGAATTTGCCCAATTTCATATAGGTATAAGAAACTGAACCGGAATTGAAATCAATCTGTCAGCAAGTCCACTCACCTTTCACTGGGCTGTGCAGCCTAACTACATGACCCTTCTTATTCCCATACAACAGCCCCTCAGCTGAGAAGCAGCTACCTCCCCTCTTCCATCTCTGTCTCCCCTTACCAGAAATTCTCCCCCCTCCTGTGCTGACAATAGGATCGGAAAACAAGGCTTTAGAAGGCCACTGAGATGTGTTACACTGAAGAATAAATGTCTTTGTGCTGCTTTCTCTAGAACAAAAGTTAGTTCATACTGATAGGTTTTTTGGTGCAGATAAAAATAGAGCAAAGTAAAAAATATTCTTATTGTGGGCACAGAGAAGACCACTGCAAAAAGGAGGGACACAGGGGTGGGGTTTAGGGGATGGTCTGTGCAACCTGGTGGGTAATTATTGGATGGGTTGGGAAGAGGGAAACAGAATGTTGTAATAAAGGAAGTAGGAAGCTGTAATGTGACCGGGGAGGAGGAAGGCAGAGCCTGCCACATGGCCTCCAGTGGCAGGGCCCCGCCATATTGGCTCGCTGCCATGATGACTTAGAAGAATTTTTATTAAGGTGGAAAACCTACCATTCTCGTCTTTTGGTTATAGGGGGTGACAACTCTTTCAGACTGCTACCTGCTGAATAGGGATGTCATTGTGGTAGGGGGCAAGGGGACAATGGGTATCGCCTATGCAGAAGCCGGTGTTGGGATTTTCTGACAGAGAAATGTGCTTGTAGGTGGTTATGGAGTGGACCCTTGACTGAACAAAATTTTTAAAAAGTTTAAAAAGGCAGGGCCCTATGAGTAGACAAGTTATTATCATGATTATGGGGCCCCCAGAGGAACAAGGAAGGGTGCCCAGGATCTAAGTGTGTCACTCTGCCCGGACCATGGTGTGGAGGAGGAATATGACTTCTTTAGTTCCTGGCGCTTGGGCTCAAGCCAGGTGTGGAGACTTTACCTTATCCATAACGATCCCGTATTCATTTACAAAATAACAGCATTCTTCCCCAGCATAGCACAGGTGCCCCCCTTTTTCAGCCGTCAACACATCACATACCACATGAGAAAAGATTGCTTTACAAGCATAAAATGCAGTTTGTCTGATTGGATAAATAAAATTTATGAGTCACAATAAGATACAGAAAACAGAGCTACTACAATGAGAAGGCAAATGAGGGTGAGGAATTCCTTTTTTTAACAGGCTAGAGGCAAGAAACACCAGTGAGTGGAGAAGACAGACCTGGGGAGGAACTGGAGAAAGAGAGAGGGAGGCAAGAGAACAGAGCCCAGTAACTACAGCAGTTCTGACCAAGGTGTCAGATGAGACTTTATGGGAATAGGGAAAGGAATCATAGACATGTCATGGAAGAAAGTCATTTTAATAAAATACAACCACTTATAAAAAGAGACTTCAGACCATCATTTCTCACTGCAAAATGACTTTTTAAAGACAAAAGACTATATATATACATATATACATATATATTCATACATAATTTATATGTTCTTACTCTATAGTGCCATATCATATTTTTTCCTATAATGGGCATGGTTATAGTAGGAAGCATTCTGAATTTATGATCAGGAGACTGCACAAAGGCATTTGGATGTCCAACAGGCTTTTTAAAATTCATCATATCTAAAACTAAAGTTATCTCTTTCCTTCTTCCAAGATCTTCCAAAATAGAAACCTGCTGCGCTACACTTCCCTTTTCCTGGAAAAACATGAGAGTTCTTCTAGACTCTTTTGAGTCCCTAACATTAAAACCTAGTCAATCACCACATCCTATGAACTGGGACTCTCAGCTCTCTTCGGTCTTCCCCCTTTCTCCACCCGCGTTAATAGGTCTTCATTCAAGGTCTTATTAGCTCTCATTTGAATTGTTACAACATTGCTGACCATGTTCTGCCTAACATGTAAATCTGACAAACTTACTTGCCCGTGTAAATTGCTTGAATTCCTTACCATTTCTTTCAAAATAAAATAGCAAATTCTGAGCATTTTGTCCAGTTTTGGCTAGGCAATTCAGCCTCATCTCTGACCACACAGACACGTACTGCCTAGCAACCACATCAAGTTATTTGCACATCTTTGGTATGGAAAACTCCTCTATCCAAGTCCCTTCAAATGTCTTGCCATTTCACTTATTACCCTTTTACCCACTCTTTAAGACATATTTCTTAAGAAATATCTGTACCCACCTACCTCCTACTACTTTATGAAATTTTGCCTATAATTAATGTGTGAATCAATAAATGATTCTGAAATGAGAATCTGATTCTATCATTTACTACACTCAAGATCATTTAACCTGTCAGAATCTCAATTTTGTTAGCTGAAAACAATTTTCAGAGGTTGAACTACCTCCCAGGGCAAAACTCACTGCATAGATTATGACACAGTAAAATAGTCCAGGAGACAGTACTACTTTCCTGGAAGACTGCCTTCGGGAATCTTTGGAAAGGATTCCTTGAGGATCCCTTTAAGAATTCTGAGGTCACCTTGCCCAGCTAATTCATCTCTTGGTCATTATGTTTATTTCTTTTTCATGCATATAGACTATCACTGCCTCAACATACTTGTCATATCGATTTCTGCCCAACCTGAACCTGGAAATACTACTCAGTAATTTTCTTTTCTTGAAGGTGAAGAAATGCTACAAGTGTTTTCAATATGTGGTATTTTGAATTCCTCCCTTTAGTGAAGACAACCTCCCAGAAATTTAGTTCATTAGGAAACCTGCACCTACGGGCACAACAATGTTCCAGACAACACACTGTCTACAAAAAGCTCTGGCTTCTCCTTCGTGCGAGTCTTTCTGAAATCTTGAAGCATACTTTCTAGTATAAGATCTGCCTTTTCCATGTTTAACACAAACATTATCTTTTATTTTCTCAAATATCAACAGTCATAGGTCAGGTTCTGTAAGAGGAAGAACTTGAAGAAGATTTACAATGCATGCACTTTATTAAGGAAGCACTTTCAAGAGAAATCAAGAGTCAGAGGAATAGGAGAGGAGAAAAAAGGCACTAGGCATGAATATACTGGACAAATCTTGGGAGGAGTGCGCAGATAGAGGCTACAAAGATAATCACCTGAGAAGGTCTCTTGAGTGTGAGGCATTAGCTCACTGCATCTGTATCAGATGATCTATAAGCACAGCAACCAAACTGTTGGAAAAAAGTATTATGTGGAGCACCAGTAACTACCCACTTTTTCTCAGATCTACAGTTGCATAATATATGCAGCAGGTACTCACCAATTAACCAATGCTGCTCAATCTATAATATATCAAGTCTCAATTAATGAAAGGGTGGGACCTATTAGCTAAGTCTTCCATTAGTTTTTGATAGATCTAACTGGATAGCACAATCAGATAACATTAGAGAATTTAAGTGGCACTGGTACATAAGAATAGAATAATGTACATAATGTATATAGGCTACCTTCCCTAATATCTATTTCTAAATAAACCTAAAATGTTAAATGCTCTCCATAATATTTCCATTTATTTCTACATAGATTAAGGTGGTAAATTAAGTTCTTAAGGGAACATTGGTCTTAGAAATACGAAACAAATTTGAACTCTGATAAAGGAAAAAGGCAAAAACAATTTAAGTGAATTTGGAATCATGTTTTGCACTTTATAAAGATAAAGCTGGCTCCTGCATATAAGGGTTTAAATGACTTTACCTCTATCCTAGCATTTATTTCCAATTTATATTCATAGTCTTTTATATTTACAGTTAAATTGAATATATATTCTCTTTATTGTCAAATTGGAACCATTGCAAAAAAATTAAAATAGGAAAATACTATAATTCTTTTGCACATAAATAAATGTAATTTACATATTCTTATATTCATTTACAACTTTTATGCCTAAATATTCAAATTAAAGGTACAAGTACATAAAATGATGCCTCAAAGAAAGATACTATCAAGACAATCATCAGGGTTTCTGCTGATGGATGAGTAAAAATTAACGATTGCCTTAAATGCTGGCAAGGGGATAAGTCAATCAGAATCTGATTGTAGTTATTAAGGCTATAACCAGTAAATTTAATTTGGAACATATAAAAATTGACCTCTGCCCTCTTAGATGAGCAGAGACTGTATTCTCACTTACTATCCATTTCTAAAATCTATTGCAGGCCTGGCACATAGTAGCAGTTCACTACATGTTTGTCTTATCATAATATAAAGAGCAAATAGATCAGGCCACGTTATACACAGTCTTCCAGGAGCCAGAATCTTGTTGAAGAGGAGAAAAAAGGTGTAGTATATAGGCCCAAAGAAAATGGCCTCAAGCTTACAATTAGATATATAGATGATATAGATATAGTAGATAGATATACAGATAGATATACAGATATGTAGATAATATATAGATGATATAGATATAAATTAGATATAGATAGTATATATATTTATATATATTGTAGTGTTATGTATTCTTAATTTATATTTCAAGAATCAAAGGAAGAGAAGAGCACACATGCTGGAGCAGGTGATAACAGCTTGATACAAAGGATAAATTTGAGTTGGAACTTGAAGAACAAGAAGGATTTAGAACAAGGGGGAGAAACGCATGAGCATCCTAAGTAAAATCATACTGTGACAAACTGACTGGAAGGAGCTCTCTGCTAATCTATCAGACTCACTGCTTCAAGAGTGATATTTCTACAGTGTATAAATACCTACCCTTTGGATCTGCCCACTATTTTTCATCCTCATTTTTCTTGTATTTCCCCTTGACCTTGCTTACATGATACTTTGTGTCTGGAGGGTCTGTTCTATCATGGATTTCTTAGCCCCTTGGGCTTTTAAAGTCTCTGGGCTAACACCTTTTGAATAATTCTTGAGAACTCTTCTTACCTCTCCACATGAAAGTCAATACCCTCTCCCAAGTAACCCCACTTTATTATTATAATATTTTATAGGACCTGTACTATATCATGTGAAAGCATTAAGTTGTTAAAAATCTGTGTTCTGCTTAGATTGCACATACATAAAGGAGAGGGATATTTAACTTTGGAACTTGAATAACTGAATATATAACAAGTTTATAAATTCATTAAAGAAAGAAATGAGTGGAAGGAGAAGAACAAAATAAGAAAGGAGAATCAGATTAATTGATCTAAAAGTTTATATTAGGGAGGGAAAAAGAATAAAGGCATAAAAGTCACATAGCCTCGAACACCAGGCTCATAAATTTGAGCTACTTAAAGCTTTGAATTAAAGGTGTAGAATGATAAAGGAAGAGGGAAAAAGAGGTAGCAATACTCCATGTGAAATCAAGAGAAAGATAACCCAAGGAGTGAGGGATAAGGCAGGTGCAGTGGAATTTCAAAGGTTTATATGAGGAACCACTTTCCACAGCAGACCACTGAACTATGTCAAATTAATTGTATTGTTTTTTAAGCTGAATTCTACTTTAAAGGATCAATGGCCCTTCTGCAGAAAAATAAAACACAAAAGACATGTATTTATTTTTACTGTCTTATGAAATAAGATGCTGCAATGAGACTTACAAAACATAAATTCACAGAGACAAATGAATTTGGAAAAAGAGCCAACAGAAACAAAATTGTAGAAAACAGAAAGATATTGGGAAAACAACAACTGATCTAGCAGACTTAATGAAGAAATGGAGAAAGCTAAGAAACAACCAAATTTTCTTTGCTGAACCTCTAATAGTATCAAGAATTTTCATTCTCAGCTATCTCATAAAGGTACATATAGGGCAATCAGGTGAATTTGTTGAAAATCTTCCAAAAAAGAATACATAGGACCTCAGGTTCCCAACTGCGATCTGACTACTTCTCCCTTAGCAGACTATTTAAGTGTCTGGACTAGAAAACACAGACATATAAGTTTGTATCTTTCAGCTAAAATATTCGTGGCTCCCTCTCTACAGAATGAGACCACCTCCAATGAAAAGATCAGAAAATGCTAACCCTGGAAAATGCTAACCCTGAATTAAACAATTCGGCTAGATCAACTTCTATGAAGACCATTTGTCAGGTCTCATATTAAACTGCTATAGAGGTTTAAATTCTCCCCAATTTTGATGTGAATAGAAAATCAAAGATCACCAAAAATTTAATTAATGCCTCTATAAGAATATAAGACAAACTATAAAAAACTTGGATGAAACAGAGATAAAATAGGAAAAACAAAATTTTAAATATAACCATTAGTAATTTCTATTAGACAAGCAAATATTATATTAGTGAAACAAGAAGACTATAAATTTGGCTCAAAGAACAAAAATGATAAAAAGTTTGATGTAGAAGTTAAAAAGCTGAATGAAAAGACTATAAGACAAAGCAAGGAACCCTCTCAGAAAAGAGAACAAAGAGACAAAGAGATGAAACAGAGAGAAAAAATTCTAAAGAAATCAGAGGAATGGCAAGTGTAATATCTGAACAATATAATTTTAGATGGATCAGAGAAAATAGAGAAGATAATTAATAAAATGATGTACAGTACTTTTCCAAGCTTGAATGGCATATGCATGTGTTCTCAGACTTTAAGAACTCACCAAGCAGCCAACCAGTGCATAAATATCTACAACAAAGAGTATCATCATAATGACAAGATACCTTACATGCTTCCTGGAGGAGAAATGGGGGACTTGGAAAGTGGCAAGTCACATGCATAGGATCAGGAATTTAAATTAGACTAAACTCAATGACACTAGTTAAAACTAGAAAACATGAGAAATGTCTTCAAACTTCTGAGGAAAAATACTTTTGAACATATAATTCTTTATCAAGCGAAACTACTAACTTGTGTGAGGTCACTTACAGAAAATCACAAAATGTGTTTCATATGAACCTTTTATAAGGAAGCTCCTGGATATCTCACCAACTAAAAGAACAAATCAACAAGGAATAATATGTATTATACAGGACATAAAAGTTTCAGCTATAAGAGAGCAGTCAAGAGAAACCCCAGGACAATGGTGAAGAAAGATCCCAGGAAGGGTCATAAACATAGATAGAGCAACCAGCCTTAGGAAAAAATAGAAATTAGCACAGAGATTTCATCAAGTAGATCAAATTGATACAATACCTAGTGAGAAAGAATGTGTTAAGATGAATTTGACATTTTCAGAGAGCTTAAACTTAAGTGAGTGATTTACACATGAAAAAATAAGCAGATGAAAGAAAAAATTGTTAACTATAGGGAAAACAAAAATATCAATGGAAATTAAAAGTAATTGGATATAAAAAAGTAATTGGACATATTATATAGTTCAGCTACATTTAAGGTTTACAGGGTGTGTTAATATATAATGCAGTAGCTTTATTACATATAATTGATTAACTGCATAAAAATTAAATGTACATATAGAAGAAGAAAGTATGACAGGTGCATATATATTGGGGGATGAGTATTTGTATCAAAGACAGCAAAATCTCCATCTTCCAGACTAGAACTCAAGAGATAAAAATTTTTAAATGTAAAAGAATAGGGCATGGATATAGCTCAGCAGCACAGTGCCTGCCTGGCAAGTGCAAGATCCTGAATTTGATTCCCAGTACCAAAAACAATTTAAAAAATTTTTAAAATAAATGTAAAAAGATAAAAAGTAAACACGTAAGTGTGCTACTTTGTGCTAAAAGGATATATTTTAAAAATTGAAAAATAAGCTAAAACACTTGAGTCTGGCTACTTCTCCAGAGCAAGCAGTCACAGGAAGAAGGAGGGAAAGATCACTGTAAACCTGTAATTAAAATTGTGCATGATAAGTTATATTTCAGACCAAAACTAAATTTAAAATGATTGAAAGAAACAAATATATACAGTGGACCCCCAATTAACAGGTATTTATTACATTCTTAGAGCATCCGAGAATTGTGAAAACCACAAATTTCAGAAATGGTCAGAAAAATGCTTATTTTTACAGTTTAAACCCTACATATGCTATTGCTCCCACAGTTATGTAATTTAATTTAACAAAACACTGTATTAATAAAGCCTTAGAAAGCGCAGGGTGTTTGGGTGACATCTTAAGGATCTGAAGGATTTAAGAAGAACAGAACCTAGAACACTCAAGATAGGTACACATGGTACAGCAACATATTATGATTTGAGAATGTACGTTGGTGCATCTGCCAGAGATGCATTACAGGTTAGTAGCCAATCAGCAGCAAGAAGAACTAAATAGCACTCTCAGATTGGCTAATTCCAAACCTCCCTCCAAAACAACAATGGCAGAGAATATTTGAGCTTTCTGAAAAATTACGGGGACTTCCACTAACAATTATTAGTTAGCTTGCAAGGAAAAATCCGCGAAGGACTGAAGCCTCCAACTCTGAACCATGACTCTGAGGGTATACACTGTATGTAAACCCATAACACAATAATTACTTTCACATTGTAACCTTTAAATCAAAGGAATCATTATGTTGCTTGCAGGAATCAGAGATCAGCTTAGGTGCTGTCCTTGTATTCATTTTTCCCCACCTGTATTGTTTTCTGCCCCACTGCCCTATATTCCCAAGAAGCAAATAGTAAAAACGAACATTTATTTCCAACTCTTAATCCTTTAGTACAATAGCATTTTAAAGCTGAAAGTAATCTCTTGTCCTGAGCAAATTTTTCCAAGGTATAATGCAAAAATTGATGTAAATGAAAATGAACTTGACAAAGTAATTTGAGTTATTTGATTCCTATACATCAATACCACCCACCATATTATCTACATCTACTCATTTACATAATTGCTACAAATTCCAATATATGAAGATCACTCTTCTGCCTTAAGAGAGTTACAACAAGGCCTATGAATGTCCACAACATCACCTTCTTATAAAGTTAGTATTCCTTTTCCCTTGTTCTTCAGGGATATTCCATATCTCTAGCTTTTATAATTCCTCATTTTCATCTTATGAAGGCACCAATACATTTTTCTCATCATAGCCATGTGCCAGATCTATCGTGTGATTTGGATTTAATTTCTCTATGGGCTGAAGATCATGCTGGTCTTTGGCTTAATTTTTGCTTCCCTGGCACATTACTGAGTAACTACTAAATCATTTCCAGGGATCCCACGTTTGACTGGTTTTCAAAGTCTCAGTCTCACACACATGTGCACACTCAAACATGCTTTTAAATATTTATTTCTCAGATGCTTTTGGCAGTTTTAGCCCACACTTCACACATCTTAAAACAGAGGCCACTACAAAACAGAGATAATTAAATCTTCTGTATTCCTTTTGCAAATGAAAGAAATAAAGCTTAGAGCGATGGACTTTCTTACTCATTGTAATAGTCTATGTTTTATTACAATCCAGGACTTCAGTTTTTAGTTTAATACCTTGACACATCATGCTATTTTCATTTTTACACATTTTAACGGATTTTGAAAATGTTTTCTACTCATGATATATTATTAACTAAATCAGGCTTTTAATATTATTAGACCAGAATTTTATGTCGAACATATGCAGTTATAACAATATTTCACTGCCCAGCAGATAGGAGATGCTTAATTAAAAATTGACTGAGGGAAAAATTAAATATTAGGTTTCTATTACATGTAAGGTACTTGTCTATGTATAAAATATTTTATCGCTGATTTTATTGAAATGGCAGTCCAGTATGTAAAAATGACCTCACAATTACTTTGAGATACTTTTAAATTGAGGGGAGGAAGTGTTTTGTGTTTTTGCCTATTATTTTTCTGTACTAGTTACTTTTAAATTGATGATTAAAGGTAAATTTAGTTTATTATAAAATACATAGCAAAAGTCTACCTAAATTTTGATTATTTAGTAGTGTGTGTTAAAAATAAATAACTGAGCTAATAAATATTAAATTATACTAGGTTTCTTAGAACAACTCTGTTGCTGGAGCAATAAAAAATTTTTTCTACTGAGAGATGATGCTCAGATTTATGTGTTTAACAATATAGAAAAAGCTGTGGTTTCAGTTTGAAACATGTTCTTTAAATATTTAGAAACCTCATTTTTATTTTTAATGAAATGTTTAAGAAAGTTTCTACATAATCCAATATCAACTATTGAAAGTCCCTGCTAAAGCAGTAATGGGATAACAGTTTCCCCTGATTCCTTACTAATGTGATCCTGTTTGCTAAGAGACAGAATTTAACCTATATGTATAGTTATTCTTGTTTCCTTAAAAACAAAATTGTTAATAAATTAATGAGATTGTCCTTTCTCATTTTTCAGTTTTTCACTGACCCACCTGTTAAAAAGCTGTGACCAGTGTTACACAGATCGCCAAATACCTATCAGAGGGAAATAGCTTTGGCTCTTTAGAACCAGAAGCTTATAGATGAGACAATATGAATCTCATTACAAACTGCCTGAGCTGTCCATTTCATCAGATCAAAACCAATTTCATATTTCCGGCAAGTTGCAAGAAAAAGTAAGAAAGCCACAGACTTCCTATTTGGTCCCTTTTGCTAGAAAATCATAGTATGCATAAACTCCTCTTTATCTTCATCTGCTGGAGCTCACAGTAATTCCTACTCTTTTTTCATTCTTGTTTATTCAATGCTCTTGATGAATAAATTTTTCCTTCTGCTATGTTTTCGCCTTTTACATAGTCTGGTGGTTTATAGTCTGTTTACTTCAAATTGAGGAATAACAAAATTTGTCTTTTTTTTATATAATGATGTACAAAGGCAATCATACTTGATACTGATAAATTAAAATTTTAAATGAGAATGTAACCTGTAGAGTACAAAGAAATATTTATGGAATGATTATAAGACACAGGCGAAATTCTGTTAAGTCTGACACAAATCTATTATACTTAGCCATTCAAAACAATAGAATTACCAACTGTTCATTCATGACAAATAATCATGTGAATTTCTCCAGCAACAATTTATTTCTTGAGTCTGCCTTGATCTATTGATCAGTCAATGACCTCATGCTTTTATTTTTTTATATTTACAAAAGATAATTCTTTCAAGTCTATGAGCTCTACCAGGGCAGGAAGTATGTCTATTTTCTGTGTGCCCTACATTTAGAACAGTGCCTAGCATAGTCATGTAACACTTAATGACAGGGTTATATCATGAAAAAAGCCCTGGTAGGTGATTGTGTTGTTCTGTTAATGTCATCATGTATACTTATGAAAATTAAAATGGCTATAATGTTACTAAATTACATAGTCTTGTGGGATCATTGTTGTGTATGTGGTCCATCCTTGATTATATCTTCATACAGTGTAAAGATTTTTTTCAGATTTTTTTTACTTTAAAGAGAAAAAACTCATGTATATATATTTTTTCTTACATTTTGTCTAATAAAATTTTTTTCACTCCTCTATTTCCGGACAATGTGTTTGCAGAATGTGGTTAAAGGACTGAGGAAACAGGACACTTTACTGGGAAGCTTCTGGGTTCTAATATCAGTCTAATTGAAGTGTCAAATATCTCTGTGTGTAACATTTGATAATTTTCAGAACTTAACTAGGCCTTGAGAAAATGGAACTAAGTATGTGCCTAATAAATTATAATTCTTAGTATTATTTGAAGATTGTTTTTTAAGTGGGGCAGGTATGGGGGCAAGTAATAGAACCGCTAGTACATATTCCCAAAAGTGTGAGACGTGAGAGCAACTATTCAAACTACTTTCAATATCACCTGTCCTTAAGTAGCTTGAGGCAGCACTGTTGTAATTGCTTTTATTCTTATCTAAGACTACAAATCTTTAAAAGATACATCTTTTGAGCTTTTGACCTTGGTGTACCTGGATATTTATATCTTTCTAGGTTTGGAAAGTTTTCTGTTATTTGAATAAACCTTCTACTTCTTTTCCTTTCCATATCCTTTTTTTCTTTGGTACTGAGAATTGAACTTAGGGCCTTGTGCTTGCCAGGCAGCTGCTGTGCCACCAAGCTATATCCCCAGCCCCCTTTTCCTTTCTCTACAATTATATCAACATTTGCTCTCCTGAAGATATCCCCTAGATTTCATAAGCTTTCTTCATTTCTTTTTTTTGTTTTCCTCCTTTGATTGTGTATGTTTAAATAACTTGCTTTCAAGTTCATTGATCTTTGGCTTAATCAGTTCTGCTGTTAATGCTATCTACTGAATTTTTAAATTTTATCCATTGTGTTTTTCAGCTCCAAAATTTGTTTGACTTTCTATTAGTATTTCAATCTCTATTAAATTTGTCTGATAAAATTATGAATTGTGTCTCTCTGTTTTCCTCTAGTTTGCTTAACTTTCTTTAAAAATCTATTTTGTATTTCGGGTTAGTCACTGGTATCTTATTTGCCCCTTTAGTGAGATATTTCTCTGATTAGTCTTGATCCATGTGTGTGTGCACCAATATCTGTGTACTGAAAAATCAGATACGTGCTTTCTATCTTTCTTTGCCACCATATTCTACAATAGGCCAGTCAAGAAATTCTGAGCCAGGGAATAGTATTAATATGTTCCCGAAATTTGTGATTGCTGCAGTTATTTCAGCACTAGAGGGCACCCTAAGCCCAGGTTCATGATGAGCCTCTCTAGGGCTCAGAGGTTGGTGCAGATAGACCTGGGAAAAATCAAAAGAGACTACCTGGAGTGCATAAGTAAACACTAGCTAGGGACTTGAGCCCAGAGATCCACGGACCATGTTTCCTACAGCATGACACCATTGTACAGCTTCCCTGATGTGACATTGCTGGTCAAATTGAAAGCAACCATCAAGTTCTATGAATTGGCCAGTACTAGCCTCAGACTTACCACAACTCTAGCTGGACTCAGATAGTTTAGCCTTGCCAGCACTTGTGATCTTCCCCTTGTGTTGAAGCTTGAGCAAGTTCCCTACGAAGGAGTTCAGGGTGGTTGTTATGGTTGATACACTGTGTCAACTTGAGGACTCTAGAAGCTTAACTAAGTAATTCAGCAGTTGTACATTCTGGGGTGAAAAGGACATACCCTTTCTGCTCTAGGATGTTGTTCATTGTGTCAGTTTGAGAAGGTTAGAATGTTAACAAAGTGATTCAGCTCCAGGCCAGGGTCCTTCCTTTGTAAACATTCTGAGCCTATGCAAGAGGAGGGCCTGGAGATGGTGTGGGCATGGACCAGCATACAATATAAGGAAGGAAAAGAGGCTTGTCCCCGCCCCTTTTGCTCTTGTTGCTTTTGCTGTCTTCAACTGCCTTAGATTGTTGCCCCTGTGCCATGCCACCCTGCCTTGGAGCCAGCTGATTACAGACTGTAACCTCCACAAACTGTAAGCTAAGTAAACCTTCCCTTCCTTAATTTTGGGCATTAGGTATTTTGTCTCAGCGAAGACAGAAAAGTAACCAAGATAGTGGTATGGAAGTCAAATGCCTATCTCCATCTCACTTTTTTTCACTTTATATCCAGGGATATATATCCATATATCTAGGGAATTTCTTTGTCTGTGTTATTGTGCTGACCTAAGGGAAGGACATGATGATCAGAAAGGATGCTCCTTTCCTAGTGGATTTTGTTTTCTCTTTTTTCTGAAGTCCATCACAGCTTCACTCTCAAGTTCTGGAATATTTAGGGTGATAGAATATTCAGGATGATAATCTTGTCACTGGATAGTTGTTGTTGAATTTGTTTTTATGTGGAGTAGGTGAGTTGAAGCTGGAGAACTCCTATTTTGCCATTCTGTTAATATCTCAATAGTACTACTTTTCTAAATTAGTTGAGTAGACTCTGTTTTCTCTGACATTCTAATATATCAATAGTAGCTAATTTATTATTCATCTAAAAGTTCTCTTTCTTTCAAGGATTTGGAGTCTATAGAGCTACTATACAGGGTACTTAGTATCTACCAGGTGCTCTTCAAATTGATTATTTCATTTGATCCTCACAACAATGCTGAGAGGTAGGCATTATTATCCTCCTCTTCTTTCCCCAATTTACAAATGAAGAAATTGAAGCACAGGAGAACAGCTCATGATCACAAAACTAGCAAATAGATGTGCCAAGCAGTCTGGCTCCAAATTCTACCTATACTGTAGCTACTACACTAAAGTTACCTCCAAGAACTAAAGTAAAAGAAAAGGATCAGCTTCTGAGTATTATATCATAAGATGGAAATTAATGGGGCAGGTAAGAGATTGTTTTTAAAAAACTGGAAAAAGAAAAAAAGGGATGGAGGAAAGGAAGGAGAAAAAGACAGAAAGAAATTACATCTAGACCATAGCCCTAGACGTTAGTTTTTAAAAAGCAATTAAAGTGAAAATTATCAGTCATTAAAAAGGAATCATAGAAGTAAATACTGGTAGGCACCAATTTTCAGTTTTATTAAATGGCCTTCATTTAATATGATGGATGTTTCAAGCTATTTTGAACTAATGCTGATAGATATTTTATTCATCTTCCTTCAGGAGACAGCATTATGTAGTGCTTAAAACCTTAATCTCTGTAGTTTAATTGCCTGGATTTAAATATTAGCTTCACTGCATATTGCCTATATATTGAATTACCTTTTCTCCATGTATATGTAGGACCAATAATGGTACCTATGCAAAGGATTATTATGAGAATGAAATTATATAATGTATGCAAACCACTTCGAATGGTGACTGGCACACAGTAAGCATTCAATTAGCCATATCGTCATCTTCACATCTAAAGAAGACAAACTTTAACCTAAAAGTAACAGAAAATAATGAGCAAAAATTAGTTTAATCAGAATTTTATTTTACAAAAATTATTCATATGACAGAAAAATTGACGTATAGGGGTAGTCAGATTAAATTAATGAAATATCTTAGCAAATATTTTTAAATGAGTTTATTAGTTTCAAATATGTGTAACCAAGATTGTCAATAATAAATGCACAATTTTAATAAAAATAACTGTCTGAAATTATCATAGACTTACAATTTACAACCTTTTTTTAGATCCCTTATAGCTTTTTTTAAGATCCCTGGAATGAAATGGTATTTTAGCATCAGCTAAACATCTCCTTTCTGGTGTGAACTTTATTCTGACTTTACACTTCACATCTCAGATAAAGCTCTGAAAGTAAAGCTAAGAATACTATTTGTAGCCATTTCCTACTGAAGATTTTGACAAATAGTCACAGTTCCACCACTGTATTTGCTCTTTTTACCACATTTCCATGTGCCTCTCACTTAAATAATACCTCTATCCATAAAAAAGATTGTCTTATGTAATGGAGTACTCCTCAGCCATAAAGAAGTCCAACCTGAAGACTTTTATAGGTAAATAGATGCAACTCAAGGCCATACTCATAAGTGAAATAAATCAGACCCATATGTATAAATATTGTATTGTCTCATTAGTGAGAAACTGAATGAGTAAATAAGATACAAAATGTACAATAGATATTGTGAATTGGAAAGAACTGTTCAAAAGAAAAGACAAATTATGATGGGGGAAAAGGGAAAGGAAAAAAGGGAAAAAGAAAAAAATACATTTATACACAAGATAGTCAAGATAGTTATATAGCCAGTTTTTCTTAGTTCATTGAAAAGAAAGGTTTACACTAATATTGTTTGGACAAGATATCACGCCTACATCTTGTATTCTGAATAACTACTATGAAGACAACAATACACAGTGTACTAATAATTGTAACTATCCAACTAATCTGTTTTGAAACTGCTTTTTTTATTTTTCTATTTTTTCTCTTTAAAATAAAAAATAATAATAACAATATCTTCTACTAGGAGGCAGTGTTCAGTGAATACTCCAAATCTCAGTCTTCTCCTCTAACATTAATAGTATTTAAATTCTGGACCATTTATTTATTCATTAGACAACCAATTTTTGAACAATGATTAATTATTCCAATCAACTTTCAAAGGTAGAAACAGTGAGATTCTGAACCAGGGTGCTGAAAGGAACAGTATGCTCAAGTATTCAAGGAAAAAGTTCTAAAATTAGACCAAGCATAATTTAGCACATTCTGTCTTGCGGTGTTCACGATTGCATCAAATATAGCACCTATGGCTTTCCAGCTAGATTGTAATCTGTTAGTTGAATATTTAGTTCTTTCAAACATTCATCATATTTTGGCATTTAGTGTGTATTTGATACATACTTGGTTAAATGGACATAGAAAGCAAGTTAAGAAAGAATTTCTATTTGTTTTATAAAATAATGGGAAGGGGATTTTTAAAAAGAATTAAGATGTGTTATGTACATGTACCAACTCCCCATGAGAAATGTAATCATTATGTACTGCAAACATGACCTAATAAAAAATTAAAACTGAATAAAAATAATAGTAGAATATTAACAACTCTTCTTTGTTACTTGTTTTCTTAAGCATCTATTTCCTTATAGCTAATCACTTTCTTTTTTCTCTTATTTTACTTGTTTTTTCTTTTGCATAACTCAGTTCACTGTACCTTGTCTGAAATTTATACTAGATTTTCCATTTGTTCATATGAAAAAATTTAAGCAACTTCCAGGGTTGTAATTTCAGCAAGTCATTTAGTGAGAAGTACAGGAAGCCTTGAGCTTCTTCAGATTATACAAAGGTACAGCACTGTTACCTTCTAATAACTAACACAGTCTTATTAAGGTGGTTTTCAACCTGATATCCCAATGAGTGACTTTCACTCCAGAATCTCTATAATGAATGACTCTTCAAGTTCTAGATAGTTCAGTGATGGCTGGTAATTAGAATTAGATGAACAGAAGGAATTCTCTTCACTCAATAAATGTGGCTTCACCCTATAAAATTCCACCAAGTGCCCAAGTGCCTAAGCAGATTAATTTAAGCCTTCTTTTCAGCAAGCAGTTAACAAAAACAAACCTTAAGTCCTCAAACTTGCAGGGGAAATAACTCTTTTTTTTCAGTGATCAGAGCAAAATAAGGATTGGAAAGTATATATTATTAAAATCTTTAACTTTCAGTGTCAAGCTAGTCATTATTATTTGTTGAAAAAACAGTTAATCACACCTCTAAAATATATACAGTGCTGTGCTGAGCAACGTGGGAGAAACAAAGATCAGTAAGGCATGGCTTCTGCCTGTAAGCACCTCACAATCAACTAGAGGTGATGTGCTCAACAAATAATTGCTTAACATAGTTGTAATTACAATGTCCTATAATTAGACAGCTGACAGGTTAGGCAATGCTCTTCACTAATAAGAGACATGGTATGAGAGTAAATAGGGGGAGGTGGATAGAACATAAGAGACTCTAGTGACATTTGAACTGGTAAAAGGAAGGCGTAATAGGCACCTAGAGATTACAGCACTAAAAAGGAAAAGATGCCCTCACTACACACACACACACACACACACACACACACACACACACACACTTCCTCTATCAAATTTATGGGAAAAGCATATTTCAAACTTATCAAAGAAGAAAATTACATAGACAATTACATAGCTAACCAGTTAACCCCCTACCCTAGGAGCGCCATAGATAATACGCACATCTGAATACTGAGGGAAGACGAGACGATCAAGGACTTCATGCTAGCTGAACCACAGCACAAGCTAGTAGGAAAATAAATCAAAAACACACCACTCTCTCATGGCCTTAGACTGGATCCTCAGAAACAAACCCTGAGGACAAGATTCATGTGAAAGTGACTTACTAAAAAGTGTGTTCCTAGAACACACCAGTAGATCAGTAGAAACACAGGTTTAGACTGTTAAAGCTCAGTTGCTAATAAGCCAAGCAATGATACAGTATTTAGCATGATATAATAGAAAGTAACTTTGGCTCAAGTTCACAGGAAGTGACACACACACATCAGAACTAAACTTATAAAGGGATTCAGGGGACTAGAGCATTTACTTTCCAACACCACTGGGATACTGGTTAGCAGCTGTCCCCAGTGGGAAGGGGAAGCTGAAAGGGGAGATTTCTGGCAGCCCAAGGATATTTCTCCAAAAAAGGCACAGGAATGATGGTTGGAAATAAAAATGGGGGAGAACTGATAATATCCGCTTCACTCCTTAACTCCTGTGGATGATGGGAAGGCTAGCCAGCAGTGGTGGGATTTGGGTAGAACGAGGAATCAGTTCCAATGTTAGTTTTCTCCAACATACTAGTACCTGCATCCATACTTTTTGCTGTTTATAAAACTTATGCTTTAATAGGCCATTAATAAAATGACTTAGAACCCAAACAGAGTTCATATTTAGATGTTCCCAGGAAGATGTGGAAATACAGAACTATGGCATCAAAGGCCATTCTATTATTTATTCATTCATTCATTCAGCAAATATTTACCAAGCCCCTACTGAATATCACACAGTCTCTTAAGAAGGAATTTAGCCATTAACAAGACAGATAATATTTCTATCCTATTAAATTTTATATTTCATTTGTGGAAAAAATAATAAACAAACAATAATATGTAGTATAATATTAAACAAGTAATATAAACTTCAAATGTTGGGGATGATATTTTTATAAGATAGTCAGAGAAAGCCTCTCTGAAAAGCAACATTCAGTGAAAGCTCCATGTAAAATGAAAGAACTAGTCAAATGCATATCTGGAGGAACACTGTGCCAGGCAAGTAAAATATCAACTAAAGCCTTTGAGCCAAAAAAATACATGGCATGTTCAAGAAACAGAAAAGAAACCAGAGTAACAAGAAGGCACTGAGCTAGGAGGAAAAAGACAAGAGACTACAAAACAGTGGGGTACAAGGTAGAGCTTAATGATATAGAATATCTCATTCTATGGACCTCAAGTCTCTATTGAATTATTATAATTTGAAAAATCTGTATTAGTCAGGGTTCTCTACAGAAATAGAACCAACACACACACACACACACACACGCACACACACAAGTATTGGCTCATGCAAGTATGGAAGTTAAGAAGTTCTTGCAAAAAAAAAAAAAAAGTTCTTGCAATCATGCAAGTTGTATAACCAGGAAAGCTACTGGTATAATTCAGTCCATGTCTGAAGGACTGAAAACAAGAAGAGCCAGTGGGGAAGGTTGAAGTCTGAATCCAAATCCCCAAGATCAGCACAGGAGCACAGCACAGCACAAACATCCAAGCACAGGGGAAGACAGATGTCCCTGCTGTTGAGGGCCTACTATGACTACAGTAAAAAATGAAAAATGATTATCACTACAAGTGATTGTAAATGAGAGCAATTACTTGTGCTCAGAAATCAAGAAAAACTACAGAAGGTATATGACATTGAAGTGAGCCTTATAATGATAGTGTTTCCATAAACATACATAATGGAAGTAGCCATTTCAGGTTAAGAACAACATATAAATGCACAAAAACTTCAGGGTGAAGAAGCAAAGCAGTCCTGTGTATATTTACATTGATGGAACTGTGGGGTTATATGAAAAGGGTTTTGGATACCTTCTTGAAGCCCAGAGTTTCCCAACACAAAAAATTATATACACTTTTAAAACTCCATATTACTCTTATATCATACACAAAAATTAACTCAGAGCATAATAAAGATGTATAAAAGTAAGACATAAAACCCATAGGAGAAAACACAGAGTGAAAACTCTGTAACAATGGCCTTGGCAACAGTTTTTTGTTTTTTTTTTTGTTTGTTTGTTTGTTTTTTAGTTTGACAACAAAAGCACAGGTAACAAACATAAAACTAAACAGAAACTACACAAAACTAAAAAGTTTCTGAATAAAAAAATTAACAGAATGAAAAATCAGTCCCATAGAATGAGAAAAAAATATTTGCAAGCCACATATCAGGTAAGAGGTGAATATCCAAAATATATAATGAATTCATTCATACAATTTACTAGAAAAAATATAGTAGAATATTACTTAACACTAGGGATGCATTCTAAGAAGTGTATCATGCAATGATTTGATCATTGGGCAAACATCATAGAAAACCTAGGTGGTATACCCTGTTACACATAGACTCTATGGCATTGATATAGCTGAAGGGCCTGGGGTTCTCACCATGCAGAAAACAAAGGGTTTTAATTTATAGCCTGCATCACTGTTCACAAGCAACACTTTTATCTTGTCCTTAAAAGTCTTAAAACCTGGCACTGAACAGGCCCTTTTATAGATAAAAGTCCTCTTAGGGATCATTTTCCACCATAGGAAAGTTTCATCAATAATGAAGATTTGCTCTGGTAAGTAATTTTCCTCCATAATCAGCTTATCTAGCGTTCCCAAAAATTCTTCAGCTGCTTTCACATCAGCGCTTGCAGACTCACTGCTTACTGTCACATTACATAATGACTGATAGTTTTTGAGTCATTTAAACAGAAAATTCAACATCATTATTGGGTCCATCCTTTTCTTTCAACATCCCAAAACTTTTTGTTACCACCATGCTCATCACGGAGCAATTTCTCCATATCTGTTACAGGCCCCTCTTAAATTTTTGTTCATCTTGTTGCCTTCAGTGAAGTAGATCCTCCAACAGCTTCTACCATCTTGTTCAGTGACAATCACTGATTTTTCCATGTTTATAGTTCTTAATTTTAGTTTTGTTTCCAGATCACTTGGCATAGCCTCTTACTGGCAACATTAAAATTTTATACTTAGAAGCCATGATGAACAAAACATGAGAATAAATCAAGCACAAGAGAAAATGATCCAAGCAAGAGATGCAGTAAACACAAGGTATACAAGGCTATTTCCAGTGCAATGCAACATATTGATAAACATGTTTTATAAATTAAAAGAATATTCTCTTGAATATGGGCAAAAACCATAATATAGAAAATACATTAGTAGGAAACAGTGATTTATCATCATTACCCAATATTACACACTATATACATAATTGAACACTTTTATATGACTGGTGATACATGTTTATTTACACCAGAATCAGAAGTACAGGAATAGTGCCTAGTTCTCTGATTTTACAATAACTGTAACATCACTAAGTCGTAAGAATTTCTCTGCTTCATTATGATCTCAAGAGACAACTGCTCTGTGGGCAATCTGTTTTTGAGAAATCATTATGTAGCACATCACTATAACCCAATTAAAAATAACAAAAACAGCTGAATAAACATTTTTGCAAAGACATTCAAAT
Organism: Chinchilla lanigera; assembly: GCF_000276665.1. Lineage (NCBI taxonomy): Eukaryota > Metazoa > Chordata > Mammalia > Rodentia > Chinchillidae > Chinchilla > Chinchilla lanigera. The sequence goes on along the minus strand of NW_004955414.1, from coordinate 7,429,636 downwards.
GGTCAACAGGTAAATTTTTAAAATGCTCAACAGCACTAACAATGAGGGAAATGCAAATCAAAACTATAATAAAAGATCACTTCACATTGAGTAGAATAGCTACTATCAAAAAGCAAATGATAATAAAGATTGATGAGGGTATGAACAAAAGGAAACTCTAGACTTGATGGAAATGTAAATTATATGGCCACTATGGATAACAGTATGAAGATTTCTCAAAAAAAAAAAAGAAAATAGAACTACCACGTGATCCAGCACCCCACTACTGGGTATAACTCCAAATGTAAAGACATCGGGATGTTGAAGAAATATCTGCCCTCCTGCTGGGCATGGTGGCACATACCTGCAATCCAGCACTTGGGAGGCTGAAGCAAGATGATCACCATGAGTTCAAGGCCAGCCTGAGCTACATAGTGAGTTCAAGGTCAGCTTGAACTACATAATGATACTCTGTCTCAGAAAAACAAAAGAGAGAGAGAGAAAAAGAAAAATAAAGAAAAAGAAAAAAGAGAAAGAAAGAAAGAAAGAAAGAAAGAAAGAAAGAAAGAAAGAAAGAAAGAAAGAAAAACAATAGAAAGTATCTGCCCTTCCATGTTTATGGCAGCATTATCCACAGTAGTCAAGATATAAAAACAATCTAAAGATCTAAAGACAGATAAATTGATAAAGAAAATATGGAATACATGCAATAGGCATTTATTACATGTATTCCATATTATATATATATTTAACAAAATATTATTCATCATTTAAAAAGAAGGTAATCTTTCCATTTCTGATAGCATAGATAAACCTGGACAACATTATGCTAAGTAAAATAAGCCAGGCACAAAAAAATAAATGTTGCATGATCTCACTTATAGTCAAATTCATAGTAACAAAGAGGCAAATATAGTTAATAAAGGATACCGTTAAAGGAAAAGGGGAGATGCTGGTCAAATAGTTCAAATTTTCAATTATATGAAAAGCAAGTTCAGCGAATCATTCATATCACACAAAAAGAGAATAAGTAGGACAGAGGATGGGTGTAACTATCTCAGCGTTACCATCTAGAAAGTACATTGTCAGAAGTTGCAGGCAGTCTGATACCAGAGTCTGATTCTCTTAACATCTGTGAATATTGCCTAAGCAAAAACAGTGGTTGCTTAGCATCCAGATTTTTTAAGAGGCACACAACATCTCATAGTAGTACAACTAAAGTTTAATCTTGAACACTATATAAACTTGAATATAGCCAAAATAAGGATGACCTGGAAAATATAAGAGAAAGAAGTGAGAAACTAATACTTCAACTGAAGAAAACAAGAGTTGGGTGGAACACATGGTAGTATGTGAAGAGCTGTCATGTAAATAGCAAAATGATGTTATCTACAGGACACAGCTTAGAGCAAGACAGATACTTCCACTTAACACAAGGAGAACTATCAGAGACTCATTTTCTCTATGGTGAGCTATTTGTCACAGGATGTGAAGCACAGCAAAAGTCCCTGGAGCATTAAACAAAGGATTCCTCACTGAATGAAGGATTTGGTTAGATGGAAAAAGTTCGCTCCAAGTGAAACACCCTGTGGTTTAATTTTTAACACAATTTTCAACGGTTTTAAAGTAATCAAAAACACAAGTTTTAAAACAGAAGTCTGCACTACAGTCCAGCAACTGAGAATGTAGGTTATGAAGGCTGCGAGATTTTCATTTTCACTTACTCAGGTGTGTAACCTTGAGTGTGTTATTCAAACTTTCTGAGCTTCTGTTTCTTCACCTGTAAAATTAGGTGAGGAAATTAGGGTTGCATTAACCTAATTCACATGTATGTTTATAGGACTAAACGACCTGTTACACGTATAAGCCTCAGTAAAATGTCCTGTCAGCATTTAGATGTGGTTAAGTAGTATTACTAACTGGGTCCTACCTTCACTAATACTTTTCATGGTCCAGTCCATCCTCCTCATAGTTGTAAGGCTTATTTTTGCTTAGAATAACTTAGGGACATGACCCTGAGAGGAATGAAGTCCCAACACTAAGAGCAATGCAGTCAGTTTGGTCTGATCTTCCCAGGGAAGTATCTTCTCTAAGAAATCCTGTTACCACACAGGAGGCTCCTGACAAATTTCTCACAGTTCTAAACCAACAGATGATATTAAACTTTGCTGACTCTGCTACTTTACCTGAAATGGCACCGCTTTCTCCAAAAAGTCACTCATTAAAAATTCTCTTCTAGGGTGCTCTCCTCGGCAATGTCTCTCCACATGCCAAGGGAAACTCAACACAGAGACTGTCTTCATAAAAATAAGGAAATGAAACTCTGAAAGTTTATTTTAGCCAATACCACCAATTAATAAATGACTATGGTGGCAGAAATAGTAGTGATAGCAACGATACTTACCATACAGAGTGCTTTATTATCTAAAAAGATTTTTCCTATAGAATTTCATTGTATTTTTACAACTTTGAAAAAATAATTTTCTTCTTTTGTATGGATCAGGAAAATAAGCATTGAGAATCTGAGTGGTGGTATCTAAGGTCACACAGTCATCTAGTTCAAAGCATAGACATTCTAGGCCCTAGACCCTACAGTCTGTCATTCTTAATCCATACACTTGTTGTTATAGAATATTTCATTTAGGAAATAAATGCAATTATTGCATAAAACTAAAATAACTTTGGATTTATTTAATCATTGCTACATGTCTCTTTCACCCTGATAGGAAAAGGAATAAAGCTGAAGAACAGCACTACCTAAAAGTAAAAATTTTCTGTCCACAAATTACCAAACCAACTGCAAAGGCAGCACTAATTTTAAGGACTGTAGTTACAGCTGATCTGATGATAGGCCTAGTCACAAAGCTCACACACGCTGTTATGGAAGATGCAAAATGTCAGAGGTAACTAAACTGAAACCTAAAACAATTAATGAACAAAAGAATGTTGATTTCCAGAGTAGTGGGTCTCGGAGTCCTTGGCAGGTATAAAATTACCCATACAATTTACATATTTCAGAACATCAGAAGAATGAGTGAAATTATGACAATGCTCACTAGGTTCAAACTGATTTATCAATTAAATGTGATGTTCCACTGAGAAGAAAGACAGGAAATGTGGGGAATGTCTCCCTGTGTAATCTTCTGTAAACTTCTCAGTTTGAAGTGAACTATTCTTCTATTAAGCAAGCTATCCAAGAGCTGGAATAATGAAAGGGAATGGGAAAAAAGGAAGCTTGAAGGAAAATAGGAAGAGTTCTAGAAGGACAAACAAATCTCTAAAATTTACATCCAGGTGAAATTTTCTATTGTGTTTGGGGACAAATTTATGGTTAAATGTGCTATATAACATTACTAAGAGATATGTCTCTGCCAGATAATATTCAGACATCCAGGTATCTAAAATCCAAAATCAGCAGTGCCTGACATGTAGATACTTGATGTTTGAGAAATAAATAAAAGGATCGTTGTATTCCTGAAAAAGTCACTACCAATGGTAACTGAGTTTTTAAAAATATTTTTAAGTACCCACTATATAATAGATACCATGCTAGGATCTAGCCATTTGAAACAAATTTTAAGTGCTATGGTGTTTTAATCCTCACAAGACATTTATCTTTTCAAGTGGCTGTCAGAATACAACAATGGTAATTAAAGATAAATTCAGAGTCTCTCTTCCCATGCAACACAGGGAAATTATAGTTTGTATATTACAAGTTGACAGCATCATTTCTCATATGATTTGCAGGATGATTGGTTCATAAGATTAAAATGAGTTTAGTTCCTTCTAATCTTAAAACAGAAGTAATGTTACATATTACTAATAGATTTGCCAACAAGCAGATACAATTGTTACTGAGGCCCAAAGTTTTATTAATACACTGAAATATAGCAAGGTTCTTTTATTTCTTCAAAAAATAAACACTGTGGTTGGGGTCCATCTAAGTTGCTTTCTCCAAATTCTCTTTGATGGTTACTATAATGAGTAGGTCTGTTCTGACCTACTTATAGAAGAACAATTATTAGAGCCTAAATATGTGGGTATCAGTATCACTATTGAGAAGAATGTTTTTAGGATGGTATAGCAGACACTATCAATATCTCAGTAATACACCCCTAAGCCCAGGCATTGTGGTGCTAGCTATACTTTCAAACTGCCTTGAGGGCTTTCTTTGGAGCTAGAAATGATTCCACCAGTGTGCAAAGCAGACTGGAAGGGCCAGAAATTCAACAAATACTCACTTCCACTAAGAAGCACCCTTACCTGATAACTGAAAATGATTGGTATATAAGCTGTCTAACTCCTTTGTCATGGGGATAACAGAGGTTAATTGAGGTTGCCTGATTCTACATAGACTTTTGGAATTCTCTAGTGGGATTAATTCACTAGCTTGATAATGCATATTTATTAGGTACCTTACCTTTAGTGTCTCTTTTTCTCATGTTCCTTCTAATGCTTTGTGTAATCATCTCTCATATAAATCACTTAAATTTAAATGAAAACCCTTAGAGCCTCTTCTATGGAAGCATAAACTAGGCAGAATTATTAGGCCCTTAAAATTTCATTATTTGGCCTTCCCTTTACAAAAACTGTTTCATCACGGGCTAATTCTTTTTTATTTCATCAACTCCTCTGCTTATAACTATATGCACCATGATTGTTTCTTTTGTGTAAAAAAAAAATATGTAACCCATCTCATTGCTCTCTAGCACTATTAAACTAGACTCAAATAAAGATGAAAAGTCGTTAATTTGTATGGAGCGGGGTAGAAACTAAGAACAGAAGTCTAACTTCAGTCAGTTAATGTCTCCATGGATGTTTAATAAATGGACGTATACTATTAAATGGATAAGGCATAATTTAAAAACCAATATTTTGATTTGGGGCATTCAATTGGACATTTAATTGTTATACATAATGCTGAAAATAACTTTCTTACATAGAAATCTTTGTGATCTCAGATTTTGAGGAATGAAAGGGGAAATTTCCAAGGAAATCTGCAGGATAAGAGAGTTCAAATATTTTTAAGTTATTTATTTGTTTGTTTGTTTGTTTACTTATTTCCATATAACAGAATGAAATGATCCTATAACACATTCTCACCAATCCTGAGTATCATAACTGTTATAATCTGCGTAAAACAACAATCATTGTTACAGATGCATTTCTTGAACATTTTCCAATTTTTTAATCATGCACTAATAAAAATTTTTGCGAATGTCTTGTTCATAACTTCATCTTAATTACATATTTACATGATTTTGTTTTACTCACAAAATATTTTTATATCTTTTATAGTATACCTCTGCAGAAGTTTTATTAAATAGAATATTGATTGAATTTATCATACCTTGTTACAAACTTTAATAGCAACACAGTCAGGGTTAATTCTATGACATATGACACAAAATGTTATTTTTAGATAGATTTTTTTAAAACAGTAATTTTAAGGAAGAATTCTTTTAACTTAGCTTATTAACAGAGCTTATTTTGCATTGTTTTTCTTTATTTACAGCCAGGAATGATTGCTCAAGGGTTTTAGAGGCATGTTATCATCTTCTCTGAAGGAAGACTGCTCTGCCCCAAATCCTCACTTACCACTTATTATCTAGGTAATCTTGAGTTTACTAAACTTATTTTTATATCACGTTTCTTATCTGTAAAATGGGAATAATGGTAATACTATCTGCATCATTTGGTCATAGTGAGAATGAGGGGCTCCATCTAAAGTACTTAGAATAGTGTCTGCCAAATAACAAACACTTGATAAATGTTAGTCAATTATAAACATCACAACATTATTATTGGTACCTAGCAGGAGGCTGTCTAACAAAAGTACTTTAATATTACAAGTTTACCTGGGTTCATATTTTAGTTCTCTCACATATTAATTGTGTCAATTAGACAAAGTTACTAAACCTTTGTATGTTTCATTTTTACTCATGTAAAATATAAATATAAAATGTTATTTGTCTTGTGGTTTTTTCACATAAAATAAATGAACATACATATGTAAAATACTTTTAAAGTACCTAGAACATAACTCATTAAAGCATTCAACAAATTTGAGCTATTATTATATATTATAGTTGCATCTTTTATTTTCTTTGAGCTATTAGTGATATATTAATGGGTTTCCTAGTAACAATCTCTACTGCATATATGCAATAATTCTTTCTTGATATTTTTAATATATTCAACTTAGATTATTAGTACTTTTTTAGGATATTTCCCTCTAGTCATAAGTGAAAATAATATGTATTTTCTTTAAGCATTTTCTGTGTCAGTTTTTACATCTGCTATTATCTAAAATGAGTTAGAAAGGCTTTTTTCCATTTCAATACTTTGGAAATAAGAACTCATGATGATAATTACCTACTTTTGTAAGTTTAAAGTTGACTAACATTTTTTCCCTATCTGTGGGTTCTCTTTTTACTCTGTTGGTGATTCCTTTTGATGTGCAAAAACTTTTCAATAACATGAGATCCCAGTTGTTGATTCTTTGAAGTATTTCCCACGCAGTTTGATTTTTATTCATGAACTCTCTACTTGCCCCTATGTCTTTAAGATTTCTACCTACTTTCTCCTCCAGTAGATTTAGTGTTTCTGTTTTAATATTTAGATCTTTGATCAATTTTCACTTTAGTTTAGTGCATAGTGATAGACATGGGTCTAATTTTAGTCTTCAACATGTGGAGAGCCAGCTTTTCCAGCACCATTTATTAAACAGGCTATCTTTCTTCCAGTGAACCTGTTTGGCCCCTTCGTCAAAGGTGGCTGAGTGTGGTTGTAGTTGTGTCTGCATGTTCTAATCTGTTCCACCGATCCTCAGGTCTGGGTTTTTACCAGTTCCATGCTGATTTTATCACAGTAGCTTTGTAGTATAATTTCAAGTCAGGGATTGTGATGCCTCCTGCCTTTCCTTTGTTGCCCAGGATTGCTTTTGCTATTCTAGGTCTCTTCTGGTTCCAGATGAATGTTACACAAGATAGCTAAGATAATGCAGTACTAATTTCTATTGGTTTATTGAAAGAAACAGTTAATTCTTAATTTTTTGACCAATTTTAAATGCTTCTATCTGGTAATCTGAACAACTACTTTGAAGACAACAATATGCAATACAACAACCATTGTTGAGTACCTATCGTCTTGTTTTTTGAAATTCATATATCATTTCTAATGTTTTATTATTTTTATTCTCTTTAAAATAAAAAAATAAAGTCATTTGACTTTTTTTGCTCTTGCAGTTTGTCTCATTAAACATAATTCTTTGACAAATTTTAACTTACTCCAAGATGATGAATATATTCAAATTTTCAATTTCTAATTGGAATGATTTAGGAATGGTCTCCTAAAAGGCACTCTAAAATGACATTTTGAGCTGCAACACCCACCAACTGCCTGGCAATGAGAACACAGTGACTGGTGCTAGGTGAAAACTAATCACTCTTGGCATACTGTATTCAGACAATTGTTAAAATACCTACTGTAACTGGGATTTCTAAAAATAGTATGAAGATATGTGCTTGCAGGTATAATATTTCAGTCATGTAAGACATTAAGGGAAAAAATAATTCTAAGAATAAAAGATTTAATAGATGCTGCTAAATGTGATCAATGCTTTAAAAAAAAATAATGTAAGATAAAGGATGACCAATCACCAATTCGAGGCAAAATGTGAAAGTCAAACAATTCCCTGGTATAAAAAGACAATCTTATCTAAAGCCAAAAGGCAGAAAAGTTGAGAATCCAACCCAGAACCTAATCATAAAGATAGCAGAAATCTAAGAAAGGTTGATCCACTCCTGGGAGGTGGGGGTGTAAAATTTGGAAACAGAAGGATCTCAGAGGCAAAGTAAAAGCAAAAAATGAAGAAAGTAAAGGCCATACAGAAACAAACAAGAGACAATAAATAAGAAAGTATGTAAATAAGAAAGTATGTAAATATTAGCCCCACCTCTGTTCAACATAAAGTACCAAGTATTTTTAAAATGCACTTTACCATGCCAATAAAATTGGATCAGGCATTCATGAACTACAAAATTCAGCCTTTTGGGAGCAACATGGTAGCTGAGTAAGACACTCCTGTGATCATCTCTCCACAAAGATACCTGTTTGAAGAGCTACTCATGCACGAAACCAGATAGACCTAATGAAGCCAGGTGAGAGAACCCAGAGCCTAGTTTTAGCATAATAAGAGGAACTGGAGGGCTGGGGATATAGCTCAGTGGCACAAGCGCCTGCCTAGCAAGCGCAAGGTCCTGAGTTCGATTCTCAGTACCAAAAAAAAGAGGAACTGGAAGAAAGTAGGGAGGAAAGAGTTGTCCATGTCATCAAATAGTATGGTGGTAGGAAGGGAAAAGTAAGTCCAAGATTTAGACTTGAAACTCAGTACGAGACCCACCACACTGAAACCCAGTGCCAGGCAGACCACCACAGCTCCTATCACCAAGCCAGTACCTGCAGATTGAACCTCTAGACTTCCTGATCCATGCAGACAAGAGAGTGCCTTTAACACCCCTCACACAACCTCAAGCAGTACAGCAAGGAGTAGTCCTTGTACTGAGGAGTAGGACGAAAAAGTGAATACACGGCACTGTCTTAGAACTTAGTACTAAGCTGCTGAAGCCTAAGAGTGGGCAGACCCTAATGGTCCCTGCCCTCAGTACTGAATCAGTGATAAATCAATACCAGATTTGAAGGAAACCTAGTCTTATGACAGCTTCTAATGCTGAAAATAGTGGATCTACAGGCTCAGAGAAAATAAGTGAACTGCTTAGAATTTTTGGAAGGAAAAGTACAACAACAAAAGGTAAGTTACAAATATTGAAATACATACCTAATCCTTCAGTGAGCATTTGATGTGCAATGCCAACAAGCATCAAATCTTTCAGGGAATGATGACTTCACCCAGTGGATAAAATAAGATGACAGAAACCAAACAGACAGCAACTCAAACTGAACTCAGAACAACTTAAGGAAACTTGGTGAATTTCAAGAAAACACAGAGAAACAATTTAATATTTTAACAGAGTAATGTGAAAAAGAGATGAAAGTAGTTGTCTTGGTTACTTTTTTCTCACTGCTGGGACAAAATACCTGACGCCCAAAATTAAGGAAGGAAAGGTTTATTTCGCTTACAGTTGGTGGAAGTTTCAGTCCGTACTTGGCAGATTATAAGGCAGAGTGGCACATGGCAACAGCTCAGGCGGCAGAACACAGCTAAACAACAACCACACACCAGGGCAGAATGGGGGAGGAATGTCCTCATGCACTCTCTTGCTCTCCCTTACATATGCAAACTGTCTCACACCCACAATCATTCAACTCTAAAAGCCTGCCCCATGGTCGCATGAGGCTTTGGAGGGGACACACAGATATAAACCGTAACAGTAGTTTTTTAAAATGAAATAGAAATCTTTGAGATGAAAAGCATGCTAAGCAAAATTCAAAAAGCAACAGAAGGTATCAATAGCACTATAAAGAAGACAGAAGAAAAAATTACTGAACTCTAAAGTAGGCTATTTGAAAATATCAGAGGGGAAAAAAGAATACAGAGGAATTTTTTACTTTCAGAACAGAACATTGGGGCAAAATTAGAAGAGCAAATATTCAAGTTACTGAAGTTTGCAAGAGACTGGAGAATGTCAAAGAGGCAAAAAATTTATTTAAGGTGTAAACCTCCCAAACCTAGACAGAGATACAACATCCAGGTCCAGAAAGGTTAAAGGTCACCAGCCAACTCAACCCAACAAAGTCTATCCCAAGACATATAATAAAGCACTGAAAGTTTTAAAGATAAGAGAGAATTGTCCAAGCACTACAAAAACAATACAAAAGGATGCCCCACTTTAATAGGGAGAAAACTTCTTAGAATAAATGTTATAGGCCAGGAGGGAATAGCATAAGATTTTCACAGTCCTGAAGGAAAAAAAAAAACTGCAACCAAGAATGTTTCCCCAGCAAAACTATCATACAAATGAAGGAAGGATAAAGACTTTCCGAGATAAACAAAGACAGAGAATTTATCATCACCAGATATGTCCTGTGTGAAATGCTAAAAGGAGTACTTCAAACTGAAAGGAAGACTTCTTAATGAGTACAAAGAAAATACAGGAAGGTATAAAATTCGCTAGTAAAAATAACTATGAAAACAATCCAAAGGGGTATATATATATATTTCACACTTTAGCACAAAGACTAAAAAACAGAATGTTTTGGTTTGTGTCTAGATGTGCCTGAAAAGCCTCATGTGGTCACAGGGTTTTTTTGGAGGTGGTTGAATCTAGACTGTGACTTATCTGTAGTGCAATGCTGGGATTAAGGGTGGGTGATTGCTGGATCAGCGCACTGGTTGGATTAGCACCACCCTAATCACAGTAGATTGGATACACTATAATGGACAAAAAGAGGCTTGTCTCACTCTTTTTGTTGTTTTTGCTGTCTTCTGCTGCCATGAACGTTTGCCCTCTGCCATGTGCTACTCTGCCTTGGAGCCAGCCAAGTATGGACTGAAACTTCTACAAACTGTGAGCTAAATAAACTTTGCCCTCCTTAAATTTGGGTGTCGGACATTTGGTCTCAGCAACAAGAAAAGTAACTAAGACACAGAACAACTAAAAATAGTAAAAACCACACTAATAGGTTAAGAGATAGACAATATAGAATGATGAAAACTGCAACATCAAAAAATCAAAATATAGAATGCAGTACAGGTATATAAGCTCTCATTAGTAATTTTAATCTCTTTTTTGTTACTGTTTCTTTTCCTATTTTTATGATACATCTTCCAGCAATGTTAAGTTGATTTCATTTAAAAATAACTTACTATTATGAAAAGATTTATAAATCTCATGGCAACTACAAAGCAAAACTCAGAAATAAACACACCAGAAATAATAAGTAAGGAATCAAAACACACTAACAGAGAAAATCACTTAACCACAAAGAAAACTAAAAGAGAGCAGGAAAGAAATTACAATAAAACTGGAAAACAAGCAACAAAATTTCAACAGTGAGAATTAACCTATTAATAATTACCTTAAATATAAATTAATTACATTATATAATTAAGAAGCTAAGAAAAGCTCTACTCTGTAATTCTTGCAAGAAACTCACTTCATCTCTAAGAAGATGTGAGGACTGAAAGTAAAGGTATAAAGTAAGATATTACATTCAAATGGAATCCAAAAGAAAGCAGAGGTAGCCATATTTGCATCAGATAAAATAGACTGTAAATCAAAAGCAGCACAGAAAAAAAACAAGAAAAATCACTATCTAATGATGATAGGACCAATTTGGCAAGAAGAAATAACCATAACCACTATATATATTTGGGATATAGATATAGATAGATACAGATATAGATAGATATAGATATAAATAGATAGGTATAGATATAGATATGGATTTGGGGATTTTGACACTCCACTTTTAGCAATGGACAGATAATCCAGACAGATTCAACAAAGAACCATCAGAGTTAAATTAGGCCAAGAGGACCTAAGACATGTATAGAATATTCCATTGAACAGCTTTAGAATATACATGTTCCTTAATAGTACATAGAATATTTTCCAGGATAGATTATAAGGTAGTCAACAAAACAAGTCTCAATAAATTTTTAAAAATTTAAAGCATATTCAATATCTTTTCCAATAACAATACTATAAATCTAGAAATCTATAACAAGGTAATCTTCGCAAACCATATAAATACATGAAAATTAAACATATTAATCTTGAGTAAACAATGGATCAACAAAAAATTAATAAGGAAATATAAAGATTTCTTGAAACAAATGAAAACAGAAATACAACATACCAAACTTAGGGGATATACCAAAATCACTGAGAGGAAAGTTTATAGCAAATAATGCCTATGTCAAAAAAGCAGAAAGATCTCAAATAAACAATATATTGATACATCTGAAGAAACTAGAAAAATAAAGACAATTTAGTTCAATATTAGTAGAAAAGCAATTATAAAGATCAGAGCATAAATAAAATAGTAAAATATTGTAAATGATTCAACAAAACAAACCGCCATTTGAGTGAGAAAAATGAAATTGATGATTCCTTAGCTCAACTAACTAGAACAGAGAGAACATTCAAATATGTAAAAGCAGAGATGACAAAGAAAACACCAAAACTGACACCACAGAAATACAAAGGATCATTAGATGATATTATGAACAATTTTATGCAAAAGTATTTGATAACATAGAAGAAATGAATAAATTTCTGGATGCATACAGACTACAGAAATTGAACCATATAGGAATAGAAAAAACCTGAACAGACCAAGACTCAGCAACAAGATAAAAATCAATAACAAAAACTTCTGTCAAAGTAAACCTCTGAAATAAAAAGAAAAAGAAAAGTAAACCTCTGGACCAAATGGCTTCACTACGAAACACTTAGGGGGAAAAAAAACTGATAGCAATTCTTCTTAAATTAGTCTGAAAAATGAAGGAAGGAAATTCTTCCAAATATTTCTATGATACCACAATTATTCTGATACTAAAACCAAACAAGGAACAAAAAAGAAGAAAAAGAAGATGTGACACTTGTATGTATCAGTTCCCCACAATGAACGTATTTATTATGTTTCACAAACACATAAAACAAAAACAAACAAAAAAGAAAGCTCCAGGCTAATATCCTTGATGCACAAAGATAAAAATCTTCAACAAAATACAAGGAGACTGAAAAAGATTATTCATTGTGATCAAGTAAGATAAGTCCCTGGGATACATGGGTGGTTTGACATATGATGTGGAGTCCAAGGTTCAATTTCCAGCACAGCAGAAAGGGAGGGGGAGGGGGGGCAGGGGGGAAGCAGTGCAGGGAAGAAAGGAGGAAGAAGTGTAGAGAGGAGGGGGAAATAAATTTAGTAAGCCACTCAAACATCTCACTTTTCCTACAAAGAATCTTTTGTTATTGGTAGTCTAAGAAAACTAATCCACAATAAAAGAAAACTGCAAGTAAGAATCACATATGTATAATAAGAAAGAAGCAGAAAATATGAGATACATCATGAGGTACTTTCAGAATCTTTTTTCTTAGAAGACAAATATCAAAGGATTTAGGGCCGAAATGTCATATTTTTTATATGTCCTATAGGCTTTAAATTTTTTCCAAGTAAAGGGGAAAATCTGAACTTAAATTATAGATGCTAATACATTTGTTGCTGTTGTTTTTACAAAATCCCTGATGCAAAGAGCAAGGAGGCCTTCAGTGCACTATATAAATCATTGAGGGACCCACTGCACTACATGTATAGAAGATGAACAAAACAACATGCAAAGTGAAACCCACACCAGACCAGTACAGTGCCATTTTTCTAGGCCACACATGATTAAAAATTTTCAACAATTTCTTAGTGACAAAGAAATAAACACTGAGTGACAAAATGCAGTACATATATTAGATACATATAATTACACTAAACTCTGTAATAAATGATTTTCCTGCTCCACGAGAGCTGTTTCTTTGGTTAGCTTTCTAAATTCTAAATTATTAAATAGCAAAGATTCTTAGAAAAGGCTCAGATTGCCAGACATCCTAATAGGAAATTGCAGTCAAAAGTTTTTGCCAAATGTAGGAGGATCAGATAAACAGAAATCTTTCTGAAACAGAATCTCTGGGGTCATGTCATAGCTTCAGACTTTACTAATTCTGAGAATCTTTTTCCAGCTACTCAGTGCATCTGTTTGCTTTTCTATAAAATGTAAATAATAATAATGGTACCTATATTTCAAAGTTGTTGAAAGGACTGTGAAATATTTAGAATGTGGCATTGCATATAATAAACTCCTAATAACTGTTAACTATTAAACATAGTTCATTACCTTCCAGTGTATTACGTCTTACACACATACATACACAGAGCTCTGAAAAATAATTATCAACCCAAAAATTTTTACAGTTTTACGAACTTTCAATAAAGTTGTAACCCTGGTGAACTAACAAAATTTCATTCAATCATTTATAAATGTACAATTTCAAATATCATGGGTATTACAATTCAGTACCTGTTTAACAAATATAAATGTCCATGTTCTCCTTTCACTTCCTTTTCACTTTTTTCCTTTTCAAAGATTTTTTTATCGCTTTGTTCCCTCTTCTTTTTTATTCTCCTTCTTTTTCTATTTTTTGTATCCTGGAATGTTTTTCTACATTCACAAGTACGGTCTTTCTTCTGTACTTGTAATGATACTGGCTCAAAAGATCCTTACATCTGACCAACTAATCAAAATACTATAGAAGACTAACTTTATAACCTTGTAGAAGATTGTTGGACAGTCAGTATGTCAGGGACTATGTCAAAAAACCTGTGAAAAGTTCAATACACAGATTTTCCAACTGAAGAGAAACAATATAAATGTTTCTTTTTCAGTAGACTTAAAGTAACCACACAAATCTAAAATTTCCCTTTTTAGTCATCATTCCCAATAAAAGTTGTGATATATTCAGTAGGTGTGGTTTTATTCTTTTCAACAGTTTTTAGTGGTTCATTAGCATTATATCGCTATCCCTGGGGCTGTAGCTCACGGGTAGAGCATTTGACTGCATATCCCTATTCCTTACATGGCAAGTCTAGAAGTCCCTCATCTGATTATTTAATTCAATTTGAACAGTAATAAAGACAACATAATTTGCATGAAGACATTTGATAATAATTTTTTGACTATTCTCTTGTAAAGCAGAGACCATGACGATTTGATTTGGACACCAGTTAGGACAGTACAACTTGCACTAGGGAAGTTAATAAGGACTTTAATAGTGCTGTTGGTTGACTGACAAGATATCTGGAGATGCAGAAAGAAGGCTGATTAAGCATCGGATAGCATAAGTTAATTAGAAAATAAAGCCCATGAGAAAGATAAGTGGAAAGTAGAAATTAATGATAATATTTTCTATTAGTACACAATTTAGTTTATAAAGCATTATCAACTTATTTCATACTATGCCAGACAGCCTGTGGAAAACAAAAATAAATATATACCCATAGAGAATTTATAATCCAGTGGAATATGTGATCTAAGTGATTCAAAGAAATAGAATATTGTAGGGATGCAAACTATTAAAGAAATACAAAGGAAAAGAAATATAATCTAACTGGAAACATCAAGGAAGGTTTCATTGACCAAGTGTTATTTGAATTTGGGCCTCGAAAAAATAAAGTATGTTTGATCAACACCAAATATTTTAAGATAACTGTAGCAGTCACTATATATATATTTCATATGTCAGGAAATTGAGGGTGAAAGAGGCTGGGAGGCCTACCCACACAAGGTCACACAACTGGTAAATGTCAAGTGAGACCTGAACCCAGGTTTTCTGACTCTCAAGCCCAATACTTATTCACTGTCACCCTGTAAGAAGGATCTTAATTTTAGGTAAAAGAGCAGACATGATTTAAGGATAATAAAAAGATTATTCATTCCTGTTGTACTAATAAACCTGGCTGTCTCTTATAAACAAAAATAAATGCTCTTATCCTCTAAGTATTAATGTTATTTCTTACTGTAAGTACAGAAAATTCCTCATAGTATTTTAAATATAGGTACTGGGGAAATCAGATTTTTATTTAAAGAGTATGAGAATTATTACAAAAGGGTGAAAACCAATTTCATCATCATAATTAAATAGTATACTATGATAGTGAGGCTGATACTCTGCTTGACTTTCTGTCCCTGGAGGATAGAACAAGAGAGGACAACAAGATTAAGCTTCACTGGACATAAGATAAATTCTTCCCACTGGCAATGATTATACGAGGAAATGATAACACATTGGGAGACTTACTATATATCATGCAATTTTCTAAGCACACCAAACTTACTCAGTTCTCAGAAAGAAATCCATGAGAAAGGTATCATTATTATCACTATTTGTAGATGATGAATCTAAACCAGACAGAAGCTCAGCCAAGGTCATGTAAATGGTAGAGCTGTAATTCAAACTCTGAACGTCTAGAGAGTCTCCATTCTTAACTACTCTACCACCAGTCAGAAAATGAGACTGCATACTCTCTTTTCATAGAGAGCTTCAAGGCACAAAAACAAATTACATCTATAAGATACGAAGTGACTGTATTCTACAAAGCACCAGCTTAGCTTGAAATCTAAATGCACAGGCTTTGGTATCAAACAAACCTGGCTGTAAGATAATTATTCAATCATTGCTTACTGTGTGAACTTGGGCAAGTTATGCAACTCTCAAAGCTTTAATTTTCACCTTTCAAAAGGAGGCAGTAACTATTATTTTGAGATGGAAATGAGACAAAGTAGCACAATATGATTTTATTTAAAGTACCAGACTTGAGTGCAATATAGCCTCAGTCACTAGCCAGCCATGTTAAATAGGACAATATATCCATCATCAAGAAATGTGTATTGATCCTTAAATATAAGGTTCTGTTATAGGTACTCTGGAGATATAGCATTTAAAAAGACATTTCCAGAGGCCTGGAATGTAGCTCAGCAGCGCAGCGCCTGCCTGGCAAGGGCGAGACCCTGAGTTTGATTCCCAAACCAAAAAAAAAAAAAAAAAAAAAAAAGAACATTCAACACTGATGAAATACTATTAAAAATTTTTAAAAAACATTTCCCTTACTTTGTGAGAGTTAATTCATTCAACTTGCTCATCAGTTTCTTTAATGATTGGACCAAGGCCCACACAGAGGTATCATCTGTGATTATATGACAGAACTTGAATAATAATACCATGATAGCATCTGATTCCTTGTTAAATGCAATAGATAGATAGATAGATAGATAGATAGATAGATAATAGATAGATAGATAGATAGACAGACAGACATTCCTCCTTTTGATAGTTATGGAGGGAATGTATGCAGGAAGGAGAAGACTGAACTTCCAGGCTGTGTCTTTCTGTTCACTACCAACAGCTGCCATACACAGCTGTTCTCACACATTCTTTCCATGTATCACATTTCCCTGGAATGCAGACTAGTATATGACACTCTACTGAGCCTCTGTAAGGACAGAAAAATCAATGTGACTTACAGAACCCTGGTGGAAAATATTATCATTTCCCTCTTACTCTGAGATAGGTTCAATGACAATTCCAAACAATTCATATAGAAACTGAAGAAAAACTTTCACATGATGTGAAAATCATATAGTTGACATGGACTGGCAATATTACCAGGTATGGTGTGACCATTCATGGGATGCCATCTAACAACAATTAAGAACATCAGCTTTCAGTCAAGTTGACAAGCCTATAAGTAGATATATAGCTACACTGTATATCCTATCACCGACAGAGTAGTACATTTTAATGGCTCTTAGTCTCAATTTCTTCATGTGAAATGATCATACCTCTCTCCTAAACCTATTCAATGAGGGTAGACATGGAAATTGTCATTATATATGCTTGGTTATATGTAGCCTTTAAGCTTACCATCCTTGGGAATAAATATACATATATATGTATACATATATAAATATATATATAATATATATTAAATAACCACCATTTGCAAGATACTAACATATTTTAGTACAAGGAAAACTAGTATTTGCAGCTATTTCACTTCAACTCTCATGGGTAACACCATTTAAAAAAAGTAGTTTAAAAAAAAAACCTCCTGAGTTTCCATGTAGGCAGATCAAATCCTATAAATATCATTAAGATATTTTCAACCTTTTAGTTAATTAAACCAATCAAAATGACAAGCCAAATTATAATTGCATTCTCAATACTTACATTATACATATAACAAAACCTTGAGTCATCTTTCCATATCTCACAAACGACATGATAGATTCTCTGGTAGGAGAAATACACATACAATTTCCAAGTACAACTCTAAATTCCTACATCCAATATTGCAGTCCATCTATCAGCACATCAACCCTTGATTTTATAATCATAAATGTAGGAATCATTTTTGTACTATGATAACTCCAGGATTCAATATTTGTGAGGAAATATTTTAAGTCAGCAGTAATGCCTCATCCACAATAAGTACATCAATATAAAAGTAAATTAACTTACAGTGAACAAGAACTTCCTTAGACTCCATGAAAGTGACAAAAGAGTGGGGTAAACTCAGACTTCTAAATACAAACGTCTATTAGTAGTGCTGTCTTATACACACCACCTTACCAAATATACAACCACAGACACTCCTTCAGAACAGCTGACTTTTAATCCTGTCTTTAGGTTTAAGCAAGAGCCTTTCAAAAATAAGTAGCGTGCAACACTGAAATTACCAAGAAGAAATCTGTTTTTAAAATCACTCTCTTTCTAGCTCCCTGCATGTTCCTCAGAAAAAGATGAGCTCAATTTGGGAGCAGAACTATGTAACTTGTTTTCACATGTATTGCAGTACTAAATATATTAAGACCACCCAACATAATTTACTTCTTTCAGCCAGAGAATGTGTACTCTGGGATGTAACATAAATGTCAAAGCCATTTGGATACCACTGAAGATGAAACATTAATGTTATAAAGACAACTACTATAATCGGGTTATATTACTTCCAGGAAATAAATAAACTCTATCTAATCCAGACTTTGCTACAGCACCAAAGCCTAGAGCCAATGGATTGGCAATGGTATTACAGATGCTACAGATAGTTCTACCTGCTATTTTTCTCTGCAGTAACAAATAGGATAATTTTTAAAAGTATTATGTTCACTAACTCCCTAAAATACTAAAAAGCAACAACCTTAGTTTCTTCCTCACAGAAAAAAAAAAATCCAACCCCTAAAATTCACTGATTTTTTTTTTGTTTTCTTTTCTTTCTTTCTTTCTTTTTTGTACAAGGAATCTAACTCAGGATGTTGCACTTGCCACTGAGCTATATCCCTGGCCCTGATTTTCTTTTTTAAATGCCATAAAATATTGCTTGATGCATGTAACCACTTACAAATTATATTTACTGAATAACTACATAAAAGGTGAATATTATTTCATGAGTGTCTGTATCAACAAAATATAGAAGTTCTACATTTGATTGGAATTTTTATACACATAAGAACTCCTCATGTACATACCACTGTGCATAACAGATAATATTCACTCAATTCATATTTCCTCAGCCTACTATGTACCAGGCACTGTGTTAGATCTTAGAGATATAAAAATATGACAATTTCCTTTGTAAAAATGTTTCACAATATATATAGTGATTATTCAAGTAGTATACAACAAGGTTACTTCACCAAATTCTCCATCAATACTTCCTTTTCAGAAATCCCTGCCTTCAAGTAAATTTCACTTTGTCTTATTTTATGAAGGTAAATTCTTCTCAACTATATTGAGTATAGTAATATTTAAAAGTGAACATGGAAGAGAGCAGAGACAGAGAAACACAGTACCTAGTTGACCATCAATCGGATTTGCACATTAAATGAATTGGTGAAAGTTTGCTTCTATAGAGGCTTCTAAAGATAACCCATGAGATGACACAATTTATAGAAGTTCAGAACTATTAGGATAACCTGAATTCAGGCTAATCTCCAGAATATCCTCTTAAGCAATAACTCAACTCAAAACTTAAACATCTGACAGGAACCAGAGGAAAAGATACATGAGTTGTACAACCTATGCATCACAAAAATCACACACACACACACACACACACACACACACACACACACTCTTACGTCTTGGGTTATCCTCTATTTTTTCCAGGAAATATTTAGTAAAAATGAATATTTCTGTAACATGAGAGAAGAAATGGTGAGTGAAAATGCATAGAACTTATCCTCTCTCTCAGTATAGCAGATGCCACAGGGAGTGCTGGGGACTGAATAAGAGAGCCCAGCGTTGATTTAAAACAAAGCAATAGTTGTTCCTGTGTACAAATGTGAGGCGACTGTGGTCATTGCTAGACTTTCTGTTTGTTTTTTCACGAAAAGCCAGAAATTCAGATTTTTCTGTGAAACATTCTAATTTTTGCATGTCAGTTTAATGTTTAAAAAAGTAATGGGCTCAAAAAAATCAATCTGTAAAACAAAGGTTATCTGTAAATGACCCCCCAGATAATGTCAACCTACTGGTAAAAGACTGAAAATGTCCCCCTAAGGTCAAAAACAGCACAGAAGGTCTGACATCTCTGCTACTCAAAACTGTGCTTAGGTTTTAGTCAAGGCAATTAGGCAAGAAATATAAATAAAAGGTATCCAGATTGAAAAAGAAGGAGTGAAATTATCTCTAGCCACAAATTACATGATCTAGTATATGAAAAAATCCTAAGAAATTCACATAAACATATACAAGTATTATAAATGATAAGTTCAACATGGTTATATGATAAAAAACTGTCACATAAAGTACATTATATTTCTCTATACTGGCAAGGAACTATCCAAAAATAAAATTTAAAATAAAATTATACGGGGCTGGGGATTTAGCTCAGCGGCAAAAGCGCCTGCCTGGCAAGTGCAAGGTCATGAGTTCAGTTCCCAGTACCGGAGAAAAACCAAAAAAAATAAAAAATAAAAAATAAAATAAAATTATATTTATTTTCCATATGGATAAATAAATTTAATGAGAGGTGTGTAACACTTATCACTAAAAGTTTTTAAATGTTGAAAAACTAAAAATGTAAATATGAAATGATTTATGTTCACAGCCTGGAGGACTTCATATTGTTAAGTACTTCTCATACAATACTTCCCATACTGACTTAGAGATTCAAGATAACATTTATCAAAATCCCAGCTGACTTGTCCCCCAAGAAATTGACAAGCCAACCCTAAAATTTATATGGAAATGCAAGAGATTCAGAATAACCAAAAGAGTCTGGGAAAAGATGAGCAAAGTTGAAAGATTCATGCTTCTTAATTCCAAAACTTACTTTTATAATCAAGAAAGTGTGGTACTAGCATAATAGATACCTGGATGAAATTAAGTATAACTGAGAGTCCAGAAATAAACTCTTACATTTGTAATCAATTGATTTTCAACAATGGTGTCAACATAATTCATTGGAGAAAAATACTAATCCTTTCAACAAATGGTTTGGAGACAACTGGGATCACATATACATAAATAAATCTGGATCCTTAACTCATATCATATAAAAAAGTAACTCAAAATAGGTTAAACCCCTATATTAAAGAGCTAAAATTATAAAAGTATTAGAACAAAATCTTAAGCATAAACATTCATGACCTTGGGTTAACCAATGGTTTCTTAGATAAGATATCAAAACCACAAACAATCAAAGGAAAATAAACAAGACTTAATCAAACTTTTACTTCAAGTGAAACATCAAAAAGTCAAAAGACAACTCACAGACAGAAAAAATATTTGCAAATCATTTATTTTAATAAGGGTCTACTACTGAGAATATATAAAGAAATATTACAATACAACAGAACTACTAAGTTTTGTAAAAAGGGACAAAGCTTAGAACAGGCATTTTTTCAAAGAAAACATACACATGACTGATAAGCACATGAAAAGATGCTCAACATCTTTAGCCACTAGAGAAATACAAATCAAAACCTACATTAGAAAATTGTAGCTACAATAAAAAATAGATGACAATAAATGCCAATTAGGGTACAGAGAAATTGGACTACATTACTGGTTGGAATTTAAAATTGGTATAGTAATTGTGGAAAATTCAGCAGTGCCTCAGAAAATTAAACATAAAGTTACCATATGAACTAATAATTCTACTCCTAGGTATAGACCCAAGTTAATTCAAAACAATGTCTATACAAAAATCTGTACACAGATGTTTGTTGTAGCATTATTCATAAGTCCAAAAAGCAGAAATAATTCAAATGTTTATCATTCAGTGGATGAACAATGTGTACATACATCCACGCAATGGAGTATTATTCAGCATAAAGAAAGGAGTGACAAGGCATGCTACAACACAGAGGAACTTTGAAATGATGTTAAATAAAAGAAGCTAGTAACAAAGGCCACATGTTGTATGATTTCATTCATATAAAATGTCCAGTATAGGCAAAGGTACAGAAATTAGATCAATAATAGTAACCCAGATACTGGGGAGAGGGGCTGTGAGCAGTGCCTGCTAATGAGTTTGAGATTTCTTTAGGTAGTGATGAAAATATTTTCGAACAGTAAACTTCTTAAATTTACTAAGTCACTGAGCTTTACACTTGAGAGAATGGATTTTATAGCATGTGAATTATATCTTAGTAAAATTTTTATTTAAAAAATAATTAAATTCAGCCCACTCACTTTAAAATGTTTGCCTAAAAGAATTCCAGACCAAAATGGCTTACTAATAATTAAAAGAATTCTTACAAATATTAGCAAATAAATGTTGAGCTTTCTAAAAACAACCAGCATGCATACTCTATTTGAGATTTTCCAAAACAGCTGCATTTAAAATTTTAGTAATACTAATGACTTCTAAGAAAAAAAAATTCAGTACTAGAAATGGCTTCACTGCCTAATGAGCCATGTCTGCTTTTATCCAGGATCTAGTTAATTCATCTTCCCAATCTTAACAATTTATAACTTCCCTTTAATCTTTTCCCATGTCAGCCAAATAGACCCTTTGTGTACCTTGAAAATACTTCATGCTTTCTTTAATGTGCTCATTCTATTTGCAATGTGCTTCTCCCTCACAGAACATGTGAATTCTACTTACCCTCAAACATTCGAAAGCCTCCTTTATAAAGCCTTTCCAGATTTTCCCTCAGTTAGGCTCACACTGGAACTTAATTGAATATCTCTTTGTACTTATATGTATCTAAAGATATTTCTCAGTAATGTTTTCCTCAATTATACGTGCACTGTTTTTCTCTTACTAAACAATGAGTCCCACAATTATAATCTGTATGAAAATTCTAACATGTGCCAGGATACATTAGTTCTAATCCTCACAACAACACTGCAAGGTAGATATTGTTATTCTCCTCTTTAAGATAAAGAAACTAAGATTTGGAGAGACTGACTCATTTGTTAAAGGTCTATAAGAAGTAGAAAGTCTGAGGTTTAACACTGCTGTATCTTTGATAGTATCTTTGCTTCCCAATCATTGCTTTCTACAGGGCCAGGCACACAATCGGTTTTCAAAGATGGTTCACTGAGCAACTAATCAGAACAAACCAAAAAGTCACTTATTTTGATCATAAGCTTTAGATTCAAACTTACCTTAGTTCAAATTTCAACTTCCTTGTTTACAAATTGAGCTGAAGTAAATTACTGAAGCTCAATCCCAATTTCCTCCTTTGTAAAAGATTATAGTTTTAGGTGACTGGGTTCTTACAACAATTAAATGAGGCAGGAAATATTGACATTCTCAGCAAACAATAAGAGCTCAATAAATGTAGATATTCTTTTTCTTATTTTTCCCATGTGCCTGGACCTCTACTTACAGTGGCTTAATGAGAAGAATTGTTCTTTAAGTTCAACAAATTTGTTAGAGTTCAAAACCCCTCCTGGATGATTGAATTACAATGGGATTATATTAATAAACCAGACATTATAAATGGGGCTGATAATACACCTGTTAAGTGGTCAGGAGCCAAAGTTAAATATATGGTAGATGTGGATTTGGTGAGTTATTCTTTTTTGTGTGTCTTTTTGAGACAGGGTCTCGCTATGTAGTTCAGGCTGGCCTTGAGCTCACTTTGTAGCCCAGGCTGGTCTCAAACTTGCAATGATCCTCCTGCCTCACCTCTCAAGTGCTGGGATTACAGGCATGCACCACCATACCCAGCTTGGTGAGTTATTCTTATCATATCTAATTATATGATACTTATAATTCTAAGTACATTGCTGACCAAGTTTGCATCTCAACTTTTGCATCTATAAAAAAGGGATAACAGATCTATCTTATACCAGGGCTTAATCTAAATTAATCTGAGTCAGTGGTGTAAGAATATGTTAGCAGCAGAGCCTGAGGGTTATTTTATGGATTCCCAAAATATGCTTGAATAAGAGATGAGAGGCTCTGGGCACCCGCAGCTAAAGCACTCTACTGTGTTCAACAGTCAGCTCTTTGCTGGTCAGCAGAGGATGGAAGGCACAGGTGACAGGTTCTCATACTAAAGGGGTAGGGAAGTAATTTCTTCCTAAGTTTCACACAGCCTATATATCAACATAAAAGAAAAGTGAATCAGAATAAAAATACAAATGATTTTCTATAGTGAAAATCTATGTGTAAGGGAATTTCAGTCTAATGATAATCACCAGAAATCCAAAAGTGATCTGAATCTCCCATAAAAGACTCAACCTAATTTTTAAAATAAATATTTTAGCCTGCTCACATTAGTAAATTCATCATGCTTTTGTTTCTAAATACCACTTAGGCCAGCTGTGCTAATACTATTAAAGTGATTAATTTTAAAGCTATTTTTCTTCTTCTGGGATCAGGCTGAATTTTTGATAGAGGTCAGAAAAAATTAAAGACAGTCATAG
The DNA here is from genome assembly GCF_000276665.1 of Chinchilla lanigera. Classification (NCBI taxonomy): domain Eukaryota; kingdom Metazoa; phylum Chordata; class Mammalia; order Rodentia; family Chinchillidae; genus Chinchilla; species Chinchilla lanigera. Next base: position 7,405,256 of record NW_004955414.1, on the reverse strand, counting down.
ATATAATAAGTGCTCTGAACAGCTGAGAACAACTAAACTCCTAAGGATAATGCAAAATTTTAAATTCTTATTGGAGAAGAGATACAACAACTAAGTCACCCAAAAGACAGTATTTCCACTGTTTCCATTCTATATTCCCTGAAAAGTGACACATATTACCACCACTCAGTACTAACAGGTTCTGAAATGCCAGTTCACCCTCAAGGAAAATAGTCTTCTAATGGAGAAGCCTTTATACATATGTTTCCTTTCAAAAACAAATAAAACTGCAATTGATTATTGACTATTTCACTTCTTAAATTCTGTGATCCATAGACCTGGATATGTCTTGAAGGCAATACAGCACTGTGAAAGAATGAGTCTTCAGAATCTGAAACAGCTGCTCTAACTTGCTAGCTGTGTGATTTCAGGTAATAAAAATACCTATATTCCACCTGTCATTCTAAACATTTTAATATGTTATTGTTTAACTCATAAAAATACTGTATTCTGGTATTACCATTTTGCTCAGATAGTTTAAAGATGAGAAAGCTAAGTTTTGCTAGACAATATGGTAGCAATTCATTAATGGTTGTCATATTGTTGTCTTCAAATCAGTTGCTCAGATTACCAGATATAAGCGTTCAAAATTTGTCAAAATAAAAAATTAAGCATTATCTCTTCCTTTCAATAAACCACCAGACTTCAGAAGTACAGTTATCCCATATATAATATATATATTATATATTATATAGATATATAATATACATATCATTCCTTCTCTCTTTCTTTTTCTTCTTTCCCTCAACCTAGTTGTTCCTTCCTCTGAGAAATTTTTTCACTTTCATAATATCTATTGTCCCCAGCGCACGGGGAGCCTCAGGCGGGGAGCACCGGTTTTTTGGGTCTTTGGACCGGCGACTCACTTCCGGCCTCGTGGTTCCCTGGAAGGGGGGCTTCCGGCACACAGGGAGCTGGGGGTGGGGAGCGCCAGCCTTCTGGCTGGCTAGCTTCCTGCATGCTGGCTCCCGGAGGGTGGGCCCCCAGCGCATGGGGAGCCATGCAGCGACGAGCGCTATTGCACGCCAGCCCTTAGGCCGGCCGCTGCCGCTCAATTGGGATCTATCATGACACAGAGAAACAGTGACACAATTGGCCCACCATGCACCGACTGCAGTTGCCCACCCACGGATGTGTGTGAATCATTGAAACTTTGAACAACCCCTGGGAATA
>NW_004955414.1:7374788-7402615 GCF_000276665.1 Chinchilla lanigera | reverse complement strand
ATTTTTTCTCTTTAATGGTTTGATCAATCTTTCATTTTTACATCTGGTAATCTGAGCAACTTCGTTGAAGATAACAATATGCAATATAACAAACACTGTTAATTCCTATATTTTTGTTTTGAAACCTTGTATCATTTTTAATGTTTTTGCTTTGTTTTGTTTTTGTCTGTGATGTGGGTATTTTGCTATTGTCCTTTTTTTTTTACTATTCTCTTTAAAATAAAAAATTTTTTAAAAGATGAGAAAAATGATGGCTACTAAGATGAAGTAATATTTTTTTTTGGTACCAGAAGTCAAACACAGAATCTTGCACTTGCCAGGGAGGCACCTGTGACACTGAGCTATATCCCTGGCCAAGATGAAGTAACTTGATAAAATTTTACAAGCAGTGAGAGAACTGGGACTAACGTGTAGAAATGCTTATCTACAGAAACAATAGTTCTGTCTCACCAGGGTGAATTCTTTTTTCTTTTTGGTGGGGTGGGTCCTGGGATAGTTGTTTCCAGGAGCTTGGTATGAGGAAACACGAAAAGAGTAATACAAAGTAGAAGTTTATTTAAGAAGGGTCAAAAAGAGTAAGGGACAAAGCTCGGGTAATGGCACACTCCTGTAATCCTAGCACTCAGGAGGTTGAGGCAGGAGGAACTCAGAGAGAGCCTGAGACCAGCCTAGGGCTACACAAGAGAGGGGAGAGGAGCTTGGGTTACACTTCCACGATATATAGCACTTAACCTACTATCACTGAGGAAGACAATCATTGGGATAGCAAAGTAGGGTATACATTAAGAAAGAAAACTAACAGGAAGGACCATTCTCTTTCTTTTTGCACTTTCTCACCACAGTGAATTTTGATGTATTTCTCCTGAATTTTTTTTATTGCCCATTCTTTGACTGTAAAATAGGTTAAATCCATAGGGCCATTTTAGATAGTAAATAATATATTAGAAGTACTGTTCCTTACACATAGTAGGTACATAATAAATAGATCATTTATGTGATCATTAACACAGATTATTCCATAGGCTTTCAAAATGAAGCAGCCTAACATATCATTGTTCCAGTCAGAAATACAGATATTGAACTATCTTGCACTCAGCCCATACTTAAAAATCTCCTTGATCCCTTATTGCCAGTTTTGTCTACTTCCCTGAATGATGTGTAGACATGGCCTTCTCCTCATTAAATAATTAGATTTTTCTAAAAAGAGGAAGCTTACCTTTTTATTGATGCCTGTGACAATTACATTCTCCAATACAGTGTTTAGCACAAAAAAAGATATTTAATATTATGGACAAGCAAATAAAAAGAAATAATGGAGAGAAGAAGGTAGGAAAGATAGGGTAATACAGAAACAGGCCAAAAACTAACTAAAAAACACAAGCTAACATGCAGACTATTTGGGGGCTTGGGATGTAGCTCAGTGGTATAACACTTGCAACATGAACCCCTGTCTTAGTGAAATATATTTTACTTTTATAAAGGACATTCCAGTGTACACCAACAACTCTAAAGTATACTTAACTTTTCTATAATATTTTATTCTCATAGTATCAAGTTGTTCTAATAAAGAAAATATAAGTTGGCATTTTATTCATTTTAGCTCAGAATTATTAACTAGTCTAGAAATTCAACAATACTTATGGATGAGGAGTTCTCCTAATGTTTATGAAAAGCCGGTGTTAGATTTGGTTGTCCCACTTAAATACAGCAGCATTGGTGAGCTCTCAATTTAATTGCACTCAGTGTGTACCATTTTCAAACAGGTTTGCATCTAAGCCTTGTCAGCTGCCAGATGACCATTCTGTGTCTGACAGCTGTGCGTGATGAATAGCAAGACTAATGTAGCTGTCAGAAAGCCAAATATTTTGTTTATGACCTCAGTAGAGAATCGATGAATATCAGCTAATTTCTGACCACCATATGCAAAAGGGCATCATGTTACTCTGTTAACCCAATCATGTTTGAAAAAGGACATAATATTCTGAGTTCAATAAATCTGCAATAAAAAATACAACTTTTTGTTATCTTTAAAATGGGAATTCTAGGGGAAGAAATCTATATAATAGCATAAGATAGGTTGTTTTCCCTGCCTTCTACTGTTTTTTATCTATTACTTCAAAGTTCAGGAAACTATAATATTTGTATACTTAAAGATGGTTTAAAAGTAAATGAGGTAGTAAACATTAATTAACTTGATATAGCCACTGCACAATGTACACATATATCAAAACATCACATTGCACAGCATAAAAATGGACAATTTTTACTTGCCAATTTAAAAGAAAGCAAACAAAAGAAGTCTGATTAAAAAGCATTCACTCATCAAAATGTCTTTCCAAACCAATGGGCATGGCAACTGGCAATTTCAGATGAATAAAATGAAGCTTCAGAAGCTAAAGCAACACACAGCAGGTGAGTGACAGCAAAAGACAACACTAGTGTCCATGCCATCTGCAACAGATGTCAGGGCATGACCTTGCCAAAACACACTGAAATGTGTGAACATCTCTGGTTTAGCACTAAAGATGGTTAAAATAATTCTTAAGCTCTCAACAAAGCTGAGAATATCTAGTAACATTCAGTCATTATTTTATTAACTCAAGAATGAATCATTGACTAAAATCTAGCTATTCAAGGACAGAATAAGTCAATTTTTGCATTCTCACAATGTAGTGTGAAACATACCTAGACTTGCAAGTGAAAAAAATGTTAATAAAGAAGAGCGCTAGAATGTTTAAGAAAAGCTTTGCAGAAGAGTAACATTTAAGCTGGATAGAGAAATCTGAGAGGGACAAACAGACAAATAGGAGGATAGGGATAAAGGCATAGTGCACAAATGGACTGCCTTTGAAGAGGGAAGTCTAGCATTTGTGTGAGAGATATAAGGAAAGTGCAGCCCAAGAAGTAGGCTACTGTCACCTTCTTAAAAGCAGAAAGAAGAGAGGTGGAGTAGAAGTCTTTATACAGGTTGATGGCATCCGCCTATCTGTTTTGAACTAAGATTCATCTGATAGACATGTCGAAGACAGACTACAGTGGAAAGTACACAGAGGCGAATTTAGAAGACAATCAAAGATGTGGGCCTTGGAAACACTACCACTGAATGGATTTAAAAAGAGAAGCCAACAAAAGACTGAAAAAGAATACAAATTTATTTATTCCAAACTGTGGAACTATTCTGATTATTTCATTATTACTGATCATCTGTTATGAACCAATCATTCTTGGTGCCAGGAAGTAGCAACATAAAGATTAATGTGATGGAGTTTCTGCACAAAGATTGCTGTTTAACGGCATCTTCGTTACTTTCCTGCCGCTTGGACAAAATACCCAACACCCAAAACTTAAAGGGGGAAAGGTTTCAGTCCATGGTCATCTGGCTCCAAGGCAGAAACAGGATGGCAGCAGAGCACGACACAGGGAAAAGTGCTTAACGCATAGCAGCGAGGACCGCTGACAGGGAGACTAAAGAGAGGCGCTGGGATGAGAATGCACCCTTCCAGGTCATGCCCCAGTGACCCACCTCCCTCCAGATCCCGTCAGTGGCCAAATCCACTGATGAGTACAGTGGCCCCATGTTCCAGTCACCTTCCAAACACATAAGGGACATTTTAGATCCAAAACATAAAAATGGGGCTCACAGACAAGAGAGACAACTGCAAACCTGTGATGAAGGCGCTGCAAGAGAGAAGTTCACAGGGTTGCAGAGAATGCAAGATGGCATCTACACAAAGGAGAATAAAGAAAATTTATAAAACCGAGAGAAAAGAGTGGCAAGAAGTAGAGCACATCAGCACTGTCAGATGTGACCTTAGCACAGATGTTACTGTTTGAATGTCAGCATTTATAATCTATTCCAAGTTGCTTTTTCCAGTATAATATGTTTTATGGCTTAGATTTAAAATGTACCCCAAGCTCTCATTGTTTAGAGGTGGAGTTTTTGAAAGGCAATGTGTCACAGGAGTGCTATACTCATCAGAGACTAATCCATTGATGAGTCAATGTGCTCTTAGGAGTTGGAACCTGGCTGGAAGGATGGGTTACTGAGGGTGACACAGTTTCCGGGCTCCTCCTTTCCTCTCTGCTTCCTGGCTGCCATGGGATAAGCAGCTTGCCTATGCCATGTTCTTCCACCATACTGTTCGTGCCTTGGAGCCAGCCAGTGTGGACTGAGTGAGCCAAATAAACCTTTCCTCCTGTAAGTTATGGAGGTCAGGTACTTTATCTCAGTGATGGAAAGGGGACTAATACAGCATGCAGACTCTTAACCCTCAAAGTATTTTCACTGGTCACTTTATGTGTTATATTAGAGAATATCACACAATATTGGGGCATGTCTAAGAGAGTGTGAATACAAAAACAACTCGTTATATAGTTTCTGCACTCAAATTAACCCTATGAAGACTGCAAAGGGATCTTCCAACAGTTCCTAGAAAATCTTTTAAAATTCTGTAGAAACTGTATTGTTCTCTCCAACCAGACCAAAAACATAGAGAAAAGGAAAAACAATGGCTAACATAATCATTTAAAAAAAAAAAAAACTTGTTCAATTATCTTCTATTTGGTCATGTGCTAAGCACTCTCTGAGTACTGAGTATGCAGCCAGCCAGGTTCTATGATGTAGCCCTGCTTTGTATCATTGGACTAGTTTCAGTCCCAGCTCTACCACATGCCAGGTAGTAATGTTTCATTTTGTACAATGAGTTATTTAAATAGGATGCTCTAACACTCTGTGGCTCAATGAATCCAACATATAAAGAAGTAACAGTCTCTAAAGAATAAGCAACTAATAAAGGAAAATGTATAGCATGACAAAGAAGTCCCTATGGATATTTCGTCTTCTGTGAGTTATTTGTTTAATAACAATTCTACCTAATGATAAGTTACAAAGTAAAAAACCACTAAAGGGCATAGTGAAAAATTAAAATTTCTACACAAAATAGAGAAGATAGTTCAGATCAGTTCTAAACAGAACACATTATAATATGTATATAGTCATATATAATACACTGTATATTTATAGTTAACATGCATTGAACGCTTACTATCTGCCAGACACTATGTTAAGAGATTACTTACCTCTAAAACAACTCAATGAATTAGAAATAATTTTTCCTATTTCACAGATAAGGAAGCTGAAGTAGCTCATTTGAGGATGCAGAGCTAATCACTGACAATAATATTTCCAAACACAATTTACCTGAATATACAGCCCATATCTGTCACCATTCCACAATACTGAACAATAAATTTTGGTAACTACAAAGAAAAATAGAAGTAAAATTCTTAATCTAAAATATACCTACAGATTAAAAATCATGTTTTGTGAATCAGAGAAAGGCTCATGAAGAAAATCAATCTGAAGGTATGATTTAAAGTTAAATAATTAAAAGGTATTACCATAGTACAGATTTAAGTGATCCAAGTGCATTTCATTTTCCTGTGGAAAAAACAGTAAATCAGACATACCAATTTTAAGTCAATGGTTATCATCCAATCACAACAGTGCAATGAAATTTATAGGTCATAGGCAACACTGAGTTCCTATACAATTTATTCTTCAATTATAGAATTAACAGCATTTATAGAGTGTCAAACCTCAGATTCTGAATGGGAAACTTGTTCAAGAGACTATTAGACACTTACATAGAAATGTCTATGATGGGGGCTGAGAAACCAGATGAAATTGTAACAGATCTTTCTGACAGAGACAGTGAGAGAAAAAAAAAGAACTAAAAAAATAAGGTGTCTGAATAAGTTGAGACAAGCATCACTGAGAAAAGGGAGTCAAGCTGCATGTGAAAATCTAAGAGTCAGCATTCTAGGGAAGTAGAAACAAATTCTCAAAGGAATGCTTAAAACCCAAAACAAATTAGAATACTGAACGCACACTAGAGCACTGGACACCCTACCAAAACCGAACCCCCTTAAGCCCAAGCAGCTGCTGTGATATGTCATCACGTTGCTGAGACAGAGGAGCCAATTATGATTTTAGTGGCTGAGCTATAAAGATACTATGACTAGTGAGGGCTGGGAAAAAATGCTGAGATTCAGGGAAACCATTATATAAGAAGAAGAAGAACACTAATCAGCATGATTTTCATTCATTCATTCTTCAACAGATATTTACTGAGGCCACTGTTCTGGGTACTAGAAACACAGTAAGGTGAATAAAACAAAAATTTCTGCTCTTATAGAATTCTAGTCCAAGAAACAATTTTAAAAAGTGAAATATATATTATAAAAGATAGTTATAAGAGCTATGAATAAAAATAGAAGGATTGCTATTCCTTCTTAAACAATAATGCTTAAAGCTCTGGAGTGAAACCTGAGTTCAAATACTCCCTTAACTACATACAAGCCCAAGTTTTCCTCCTATGTAAAAGTGGCCTAAGCCTACATGTTCTCCTACGGAAAATAAAAGTCAAAAAACATGTATTGATCAAATACTAAATATGTGTCAATCCCATTCTGTTTTGTCTTGCATTTGATTCCCATAAAATACAGGCCAATAGAACACCAGAGTCAGGAAGCAGCACAGACAAGGAAAGGCAACCTATAAAGGATATGTAACCAACCACCAAAGGAGTGGACAACTAAAGCTTATTTACACAGGGAAACTCTGATAATCAGGCTAGAACACAGAGTTGTCCCACCCAGGGAGGAAGGTCGGTCAGCGGTTAGAGGCTGCTCCTGAAAGGTACAGTACTCACTTCCAAGCACTTTCAGCCTGTTCTTGCCCTTCGTGAGCAGAATGGCCTTCTGTGGTCCTTCTGTTTAAGCCCTCAGGCATAAACAGAAGGCACACATCAGCTACTGGGAATCCTCTGGAGCACACTGAAACAGTCTGGCGGACAAAGGTGAAGTACTGTAATATTGACAATATACACAGAAAACGTTAATAGTGATTATTTCTGAATGGTAAAAGTTATGCATTTTTATGTTCTTTTTGTACACCTTTTAGTCTTTAAATTTTTGTAATAAATATTACTCATGGAATAAGATGTCTGCTATATAGTATAACAGCTATAGAAATCTTTAATAGCATCATGTCTGTTTCTAACTGAGCTCCACTAACAACAACTTGATAATAATAATAATCTGTATTCCTTATTTCTATTTTTCAAAAAAAATTGAGTATTTGAGAATTGAATGTATTGATCAAAGTTGCACTAATAGTTGTTGGTCAAGAAGTCTTATATCTATGTGATGATTCTATGGCTTTTTACTATCCTTGGACTGACTACTTTGAATATAAATATCACCTTCGTCAAATTCTTTATCTTACAGATGAGAAAAGTAGGCTAAAGCATGATTATCCCTAGAAAGCACAGAGGAAAAAAGGGAGACTCTAGGCCAGTGGTAGCAAACCTATGGCATGTTGGCCACAGCAGGCTGTATCACTGAAAGCTCTAAAAAGTTCGCCATCATTGCACTAGGCCTTCTGGGTCCCAAATTATATAGAACCTGATTCACACAAATTACACAGACTCTGGTTCACAAAATTACATAGAAACTTTTTCAAGCACTTGAAATCTGTACCAAACTACCTGGGTTTAGAGGTTTCTGGAGTCACTTTAGTTGTGTGGCCTTGGGCAGTTTCTCCTCTCTAAAATGGGAAACATCAATTAATATCTACACAGTCTAGTAATGCTTGTTATATAAGTGTTTGCTGTCATTACCAGTGCAAGTGTGGTATTGAAGGAAGAAAAAAATGGAGAGAGATAACAAAAAGCCAAAGAGTAAGCAGTTAGATAGACTTTGGAATAAAAATGTTTTAACATTTATACTGTAGTCCTGCTTATATGACAAAGACTACTGAAACTACTTTCCACAGTTCTGATTAAGGTTACCAAGAACCATATCAATGGAGTGCAACATATAGTTTTTGAAAATAAATACTGAGTGTTGGATTTGAGCTCTGAAGCTGCCACAGCTATCTCACCTTCAGCAAAGTATTTAAATTCTCCATGCCAAGGTTTTCCTATCTACAAAAGAGAAACAAGAAAAATACCAAAACCTCTTAGAACAGTCCCTAAAATGTACATAGGAAGTAATCAATAATTGTTATTCATTGTTATTAATGGATATATGGAGCTGCAAATTATACACATACTAAATTGGATGGCAACTGTAACAGAATATAACAGGGTTTCAAAAGATACAATTTAATCTTAGGTGGGAGTGTTTTATATGGATAGGTATTCGTTTGGGTATGGAATGGTATAGAGTGGGGAACCTATGCCATGCATGGCACATCAAGCTGTTCATAGCTCTGAAAGCTCTAAAAGGTTTGACATAACTGGTATGTTCACCTTTTATTCTCAGCAGCATTAAAATGGACATGCTCAAATAAATTACTACTACAGCATTGGGTGACATGTGACACAGGACTGAGAAGTTGGCAACTTAATAAAAACACAGAAAATTGTAAATGAAAAGGAACAAGGAAGAAGAGACATTTTTCTCCCTGCATGACAATCAGAACTTCATTTTTTATATTAAAATGCACTTCATTTAACCTTAAAAGTTAAAGATCTGCCTTGAGCAAGATACACCAAATGCAATCTTCATGAAATGGAATATTAACAAATATAAATAATATATAAATCAGGACTGCCAATAGCCCATAAAGTACTTTTGAGTAAGCTTAAGAAAGATATCCCTTCCTGAAGAATTTATTTTTATATGTTTAGAAATTGTCATGATATAATGATTACTCTTATAACTAGATACTTTACTGCTATCTGCCAAAAGAACTGTAATTACTATATAATTTAAACTGTGTATGACACTAGTGGTGTCCTCTAGGGTTGTGTAGTACAAACATGACAACTGTCAACCAGGTTCTCTGCTTAATGTATGTTTAATGCATGAGTATTTGTCATAAAATGCACTGTGATAAATGCTGAAAATGTAGTTTAAGAAAATATAATTGCAGCCATCAAGAAACTCATAATCAAAAATACAGTTGTACTTTGTGTAGTAATAACTGTGCTATAGGTGCAAGACTCCTAACCTGGCTGGAAAAAATCTGTTAGATTTGCCCATACTTTAATGGTAGAGATTACAAAAACAAAAACAGCAAGCCACAACCATTTGGAACAGATTGATGCTCATTATTGTCACTCTTGACTTCAGCTGAGAGAAACTTCAGTCTGAAGAAAATTACACCAGGGCACAGTTTTCTTCCAGAGCCAAACTCGTATAGTTAGTGTACCTGGTAGGAGGGCACAGATTATTTATCCCACTGTAATGAGAGAAAATGGAGGGAAGGTGAAAGTGAAGGAGTTAAGAGGAGCAAAACACAGGGAAGTAAAAATCTGAAAAGAATCAAAGGGGGATTAACAGTAGGTAAGAAGAGAAAGAAATTCCATTACTGACATGTTGCAGTACATAGGATGCACATCTTCAGAAAATTAAAAATAAAGGAAAAAACAAATACAACGAGGAAGTATAGAGTGAGAAAGGAAGAGAAAACTTGAAAATGAAAAGAATAAAGTAGCAATTTAGCTGGATCCCAAGATAATAACAAGAGTAGTCTATGAGGCTCTTGCAATATAAAAGAACATGGATGTTACAAGTGAGAATATTAGTGGGAACAATGAATTTGCAAATTAAAATTGATCCTGTGTACTGTGTTGAATTTGCAAGTGACCTATTTGTTGAAATATTAGCCTTGCAGCTCTTTTCTAAATGGCACAGCAACATAACTCCTTTGATGTCATTAATAATTTCCCAATCTATAATGTATGAGTGCTGCAAATTGTACCTAATTGTGATGGCCAGTATCATTCAGTTATATGCATACATCCACACCTTACCCACGGAAAATGAATAATTATTCGGTCAATAGATACATCTGTTAAATGATAGACGATAAACCTGTTCTTTAGTGTGTAGGAGTGAAAAGTAGTGTTGAAGAAAACACTGATTTCAGCTTCACAAAAGAAATATCCAGGTAAGAATGTGAGAATTTGAACACAAAAGGTAGCTCTAATTACAACCGTTTAAAAAGGATAAAAAATACAAAGCAATTGCTCATTCATACTTCCATACACAGCCCTCCACATCTATATTTCTGATTTTAGTCCATGTTCCTGTTCTCCAAATTTACCTACATTTAAATATTTCAATGCTAAAACAAGAAGACTCCTCCCAAAAGCTATCCCATCTTCTCCACTGTGTAGCACTGATGCACATTAGACAATAGAACTCAGACTCAATCTGAGTTTGGATTGGCCTAAATCATCACATCCTATCCCTTCTTCCAGACCAAGAAAATCACTCCTGTTATTTCCCTGATGACATTTTTTAGTTTGCAATGATCATATGACCTAAGATGGCTCAGGAGGACTGAAGGAAATTATTTTCAATCATTAGCTGCTGAGAGGCAGCCTTTCTTTCAGGTGAATGAAACAGAAAAGTGTGTGCAACTCCCCCCATTGCCCTGATAGGTGTCAGACCAGACCATGAGGAGGAATAGCTCACAGATGAGACAACACTATGAACGGCAGGGAGGTGAGACAAAAGGTACTTGGATTCCTGATAGCGTGCTTGACTCACTGAATAAAACAAACCTGAAACCTGCCCTACTGATGTCCGGTCAGGCAAGTCAATATATTTTCTTGCTGTTAGACTATTTTCACTGGATTTTCTGTTACCTGAGGCAGAAAGCATCTAACTGGAATAAATTCCAGGAATTAGGCATTATTACTCTTCTATATATACATTCTCTCACAGAGAGTGCAGCACAAGATATTGTTAATCTCAGAGAGTTTTAAGTAATTTGCTTGAAGTTAATGAGGTAGAAAGAAGCAGAATTAAGATTCAAACCTTGACTTTTTTTTTTAACTCTAAGGCCTATGTTCTTTTTATTGTGTTTCACTACTGGATTTGTCTTATCAAATTAGTTAGTAAATTTCAGGTCAATAGGAGAGGTATTTCTTATACATTTCTGGAATTCCAATCTAAAATGAGCCCCTAGAACATAGAGTAGAAGCTTTAAAAACATACTTTTTTTCACTTACTTCTCAGACCTTTGCTGACAGAATTACAACAAAGGAAAGCAGAAGAAACTAAAGGCTGAACTTGGATATTTGTATTTCTGCACCAACCTATTTATTAATTAGTAGACTGCAAGCTCCATAAGGCCAAGGGCTATTAATTTTATTTAATGTTATATTTTCAATGTCAAATAAAATGTTTTGGATATAGTAGGTACTGATAAATAATTTAAAATTGAATATGAAATGAATTAAGATTTCTTATACTTCATAAAGTTATATTTTCCTGAAAAAATAAGCCTATGGAGATACTTTCTTGACCTAGTCTGTATGGGATGATTAGATTACTACATAAAAATACAAAGAAAAAATAATACATTTATTTGAGTACCTCCAATTCATGTAAATCATTATCCATCCATTCACTGATAAAGTATTAACTCAGCATTAACTAGGTGCAAAATATTGAAGTATACAAAGTATTACTATGTTTCTCCTGCTTTGCAAAACAGGCCTACCTGGACTATACATGCTGCTGTGACAGAAAATAAGCACTAAAAAGCTGATGTAGACATGTCTAAAGAATATATGACACTGTTTGAAGGAGCAGCCAAATCTGGAAAAAAGTGAGCATAAAAGTAAATAATAACAGATTAAATATCATAAAACAATAATCCATAAGTGCACATATAAATAAGTAGAAGAGAGAGTGAAAGTATTTTTACACATTAGAACACCAACAAACATATGTAAAAAGAAAGATGGAACTAGAAAATTACCATTTGAACTTCTGTAATAGTAACTGTTTCACACAAGAACAAGAGCAACCAATTGTTTGAGATGACAATAATGCTAACACTGATAGGTAAATCTGATCAGAAATGAGATAGTTAGATATTTTTAGAGTCTTCACAAAGTATTAATCACAGAGGGAATGGTAACTTTACAGTGGAGAAACCTGAAAGACAGCATTTTAATCTACTGATCAATATTAACATCATCAGTAATAGTACAAATACTGCCATATGCCTCCTGATCTGAAGTGCTGAGAAAGATACATTATTTTTGTTGTATCCCTGTCAAAAATGAATAGTTTAAGTCTAATCATGAGAAAAGATCAGACAATCTAAAATTGAAAGAATTCCATAAAAATAAATGGCCTATACTCTTCAAAAATGTCAAGGTCATGGAAAACAAAGAACTATTCCAGATTAAAGGACAATAGACTTGACAACCAAATGAAATATGTGACCCTGGACTAGATCCTAAACGAAAACTTTATTCCCTTTGGATTGGCATTACTACACTAATTGTCAAATTTTCAAGTCTATGAATTAAATAAAGTTAATTTTCTAGTTTTGGTACTCAGTAGGGAGCCACTGAAGCTGGAAATACTTGGGCCTGAGGAAAAACATCCTGCCTAAGCCAATTTCAATCATTAGGCACTAGGCAACACTGAGACTCATGATACTAACTTTGTCAAAAGTATAAATAAACACCCCTACTGCTGTTGTTCCATTCCTCTTCTCTCATTAAGAGAAAGAGGACTCCACATGACCTCAGCTTTGTCTCTTGTCCATATTTTCCTCATCCTTCCACTGTTTTTCCCCAGGACCATCAAAAGTTGTGCAGGTCATGACAAACTGGGGACTTGATCTCTTCTCTGACCCCACGAATGGTGTCCAAGATAATTTGCTTTCTCACAGTTCATCAAAAACTTTAAGATAATTTACAAAAATCCCTTAGGGTGGTGAGAAATTATTGGACAGGACTCCAATTGGTGAATAGAGGAGTGGCCAACCTTTGTTCATTAATAAGGATCCCCCAATGATCTCCATAGTCTCTTGTGAGATATTCCCAATAATTTGGTAATGGTCAAAAGATGAAGTTTGCCAGAAAAAAATACAATAAGGTTTTCTCATAAAAGATGCTCTTAGTTCAAAACTAAATTAAGAAACAAAGGTTTTCACATGTGTATGGCAATTCATTATTGTTAATCTCATGGTTTATTAAATGTATTCATGATTCCAAGCGTACAGATCTCCCAAAATGTAAAACGAAGGTTGCTTGTGGTAATAAGACTTTTCTGTCAGATTCAGACCTTTGCCTCTAACAAAAAACTTGGGATGTGCATCCCATTAAAGGACAACAAAGTAGGTAAAAGCTTCTTAAGTATTAGATAGAGATGACTGGTTAAAAGGGTTATGTTATATCAAAATAAAAATTTAAGTATGTTACCAAATGTCATCATGACGTCATGCTGCAATGTTATGTATGGATTTGATTTCTAGATTTCTGTGTAAAAATATGTTACTGTCATCTGTTAACATTCTATCACACACTTTAGATTCACTTTTGCATTCTGAAAATGCACTATGAATGTATGAGGCTTTGGGGGAACATCTAGACACAAACCATAGTAACATCCAATGTTTTTTGACATTATGGTAAAATTAACATACTCAAACACTACTGTATAACACTTTAAATCAAGAAAAATATTTTGGAATATAACTTTTAAGTGTATTGTAAAAGTCATGAAAATGTATCTTCTGACCTAGTAATCCTACTTTCTGTAATTTGTATCAATGAAATAATTCAAAAGAGGGGAAAATGTATGATTGGCAATGTTGATTATTGTATCATATTTTTAATATGATAAAATTGGAAAAATCTATTCTATAATAGCAGTGTAGTTGTGAAAATCATTATACAGCTATTGAACATAATATTCTGAATCCACTAAAAATCCAATTTTAAAAACTTTAATAATGTGGGAAGATGTTCATAATATAATAAACTGTAAAAAGCAAGATTTCACAATTTGGGGTGTTATTTAGAACTCCCAAAATATTTGCTTAGTAGCTCAAATTTAACCTGATGTCACTGAATTTGGTAAAAGGGACAGAGTTGTCAGAGTGTAATATTTATTATTAAATACTCTTTTCTGGGCAAATTTCACATATGGAACAGCAGTCAGCTTTTAAGGGACTGAACTGATAAGCACAACACTCAACCAGGAAAACAGTCTAAAAATGATTCTTGCATTTTTATAGTGGAAAACCTATTCCATCAAGATAAAAAGCCAATATAAAAAAGGAAAAAAAGAAAATGATCTTTAGTTCACAATAACTGGCCTTAAATTTTTTAATTTCTAGAAGCCAAACATGCATAGATATCCAGTTCTATTGGTTTAAATATGCAAAATCCAGTAATTACATTTTTTTTCTCTTAGTTTCTTATGCATAAGTTTTCTTCCCTTATTTAATGAAAGAATCACTTCATATGCACCAAATTGGCAAAGGCTGTCTTAAAGACTGGCACATTTTAATTCTATAATATAGATTATACATTTAATGAATTCTCTCAATAACATTCATGACACTGTAATAGACACTATGGACCAGAGGTGCAAAGCACAAACATAGATGTTGTTCTCTTAGTATGTATATTCTAAGAATGAGTGAAAAATGTGTAAAAAGTATTATCAGCTGGGATAAATAGTATACTAGAAGTTATTTGTGATATGCTAAGAGACTATAATTGACAGAAGGATTAATTCCACCTAGAGTAATTGAAAAGGTTTCATCTGAAATGGATTTTGAAGCACAAATGGTTTTTTATTATATAGAGAATTTCTGCCCAACTCTTTCTTTTCTTTAACAAGCTATCATTGATGTCCACAATGTTCAGAATTATTGCTTATGTATTACTACTTTGTAGTACTTGTTATAAAGACAACAAATTATATTTTATTTATATTTTGTAAGAAGGTTACATATTATGTTTTATATGTTGGTCATAGAAGTGAAAATATTAATTTATTTTAGCTAATAAAGCAAGACCATGCTATAAAACCAGTTACCTTCTGGGTATCTACTATCTGCTCAAGGTCACTGCAAACATAAAGGGTAAGAGACAAATAAGATTCTATCCTCATTCACCTAGTACAGGGTACAAATACTATACTACTATTATACTACTTAAAAAGCCATATTTAGTTACTATTCTCTTCACATAACACTTAAAGGATTTTTAGAGTGAAGTAAATCTAGTTTACATATTTAAACCAGTACCAATATTTTCACCTTTTTTATTATGGAACATAAGTTAATTTAGAAAAATAGAAGATAATTTAATAAAAATTATAAGTAAAGGAAAATAAAGTAAATGAAGTTAAAGTGAAATGTAAATTGAATACCTATTTTGTACCCATGTAAATTGAATACCTGTTATGAATATTTTGGATATACTCACCCAAACCACTTTTTAAAAATACATACACACGTGGAGCTAAGATTTTTGTATATTTTTTTACTTAATTGTTGTTCTTGTCTTTCTTTTCTATAAGACTATTCATCCCCTGATACTCTTTGTAGCTGAGATTTTTATTGAAATAATTGTGTTCACATGTGGTTAGAAGAAATCGTTGGTATCTCCAATTTATATAATTTACCCCAGTGGTAATATTTTATCAAGTTCTAATACAATATTACAATCAATAGTATTGATACTACCCACTGACCTTATTCAGATTTTCTAATTTTATCTGTGATCATCTTCGTGTATGTGACAAATTAATTCTATATGTGTATATGACAACTTAATTCTATAAAATTTTATCACACTGTATCCATCACCATAGCTAGGATACTTAACAGCTGAATGAACACAAAGATCGCTCTTGCCCTTTTACAGCCCCATTTGTCTCACCCAACTCTTACTTTCATCCCTAATCCCTGACAAACAATAATCTGTCTTTTTTTCTATAATTTTGTCATTTGAGAATTCTACGTAAATGGAGTCATGATGTAACTTTTTGTTGTTGGCGTTTTCATTCAGCATAATTCCATAGAGATATATCCAAGTTATTGTATACGTCAATAGTTCATTTTACATGAGAAGTTTTCCTGGTGTGATGATACCTCCTTCTGTTTCACAGTTCACCTATTAAAGACAGCTGGGCTGATCTGAGATTTTAGCCATTAAAAATAAACTGCTGTGAATATTTATACATAGTATTTTGTGTGAACATATGGTAGTTGCATGTTTAATTTTATTAGAAAATGTTAAACCTTATCCCACAACAGCTGTGCCATTTTACATTCCCAGCAGCAATGTATGAGTGGTACAAATTTTAGTATTGAGTTGTGGATATGCCACACGTTAACTGACCATGTGAACATAAGGCAAGTTACTTTATTGTTTTAAGCTTTTATTTCTTCTGCTTTTAACTTAAAAACTATAATAACTTCTCAAAGATGTTGCTTGGATAAAGGAGAAAATATGTATGAAATAAAATACCAATAAGCATCAACCAGGAGTAATAGCTAAGAAGACAGATTGCATACTAGAGAGCCTCTTAATGAACAAATGCTTAAAGAAACTGCCTGGAGACCTGCAGGAAAGGCTGGATATTAGAATAAAGGAGAATAGGAATTAAGTGTTAGTGCTCTCTCTTCTCAATAAAATCATAAATGATGACAGAAGTAATATATTTTAATAGGCAAAAAACCACAGGCTCTGAAATCCGATTTTTTGGCTATGAATTCTACCATTGTCTGTTACTGTATGATTTACATTACTTATCTTCTGTATATCATAATATCTGTATCTTTAAAATTATGGCACTAATAATATTTATTTCTTCAACTTGTCATGAAGATTAAAAGCATTGAAAAACAAAACAGATTTAGAGGCATGTCTGCCACAAAATAACTGTTATCAATTTGTTATTCTGCAATGTCTTTTTTTTGACTTCTACTGGACAAATCATAACAGCTGTGCCTGTGTTTCTTCATCTATACATAAAGAATAAAACTTTATAGGACTGTGGTAAGGACCAAATGAGATAACATAGGATGCCTGGTACACAGCAAATGTGAGATAAATGTTACCTCTAGTCCCTTCCTAATCACCAATTATTTTACTATATTGTAACATAAACATTTTTCTCCTTTGTTCCACAAGTCAGGCTGTCACCTGTCACTTTCCTAGAAATATGCCTCTGATCAATTGTTTAACTTGCTACACAAAGTTTAGAGTGAAGACACTTTATAACAAACTATATTTTAATGGCCTCAGTGTCTTTATGCTCAATTTTTGATTATAGACTGTTATAGAAAATTGAGCTCTAAAAACATAGACATATGAATCATAACAAAGTTATTATAATGATAGTAATTCTTGTTTTCCACAGTAAAATAAATTAGGTAAATACAATGTATTCTCAGCTTGTCTGACAGTATTAAAGGAAAAGAACTGGGCTTTTATAGTGACTATAAAAGCATGCCGGATGGAATAGTGACCATGAAACACTGGGTCTAGGTGGCCCAATGAAGTGGATAAGTATAGTCACAAAATTGAAGATTTCAAGTAAAAGCCCTCTGAGAAGCACAGTGGCACCTTGTTGTGTTCATCTGACTCAACTGTTCTGATTTAGCCACATTTTGACACCTTCTAAAAGTAAGAAATTAAACTTTCAGTTTCCAGTTATTATGAATATTGGCTAATTTGAGCTAAAACAAGCACATCACCCTTTACTTTCAACTCTGAGATTGAGAAAAGGATGAGGTGAGAAAAAGATACGAGGTCAGAAATTAGGTAAAATTCCAATTGGTTTAATGCTAGCATTAGGATGAGTGAATGGACATAAAGATGGAATAAACCTCAATGATGACCGATTAAGAGATGAAGTGAGGCAACAACAGCAACCTGAGGTAAGGATAATGCAACATCTAGTGAACAAGTTACAAATGAATGGAAACCATATGTTTATCTCCCTTGGTATTAAAGTTTAGATCTAAAATGTGCCCCCAAAACCTTATGTGCTCACAGGTGGGATTTTTGGTCATATTATGAGATCAGTATGGCTGATTTGCAGTTTAGAGGCAGTGTCTGTTTGGGAAAAGCAGATCACTGTAGGTGTAGCCTGAAAGGTTCCATCTCCTATTTGGGTTCCTTCCTCCTCTCTCTGCTTCAACCCTGCCATGTCACAAACCATAACATTCCATTGCTGGCTCCCCAAAGACTCATACATCCCTTTATGCAAACGGCATTTTAGTCCATCTCTAAGAGTTACCAAAGTCTTAACAGTTTCAGCATTGCTGAAAAGTCAAAGTTCCAAGTCCTCAAGATTTAAGGCAAACTCTTAGCTGTGAATCCCTGTACAAATAAAAAGGTAAACACTTCCACCATTTAATGGCACAAGATAAACATTACAATTCAAAAAGACACAAACAAGAGGATACAAAGCATTGGGACCAAAGCAAGTCCAAAATCCAGCAGGGTAAACATTAAGTCCTGTAGTTCCATGTGGGACATCCAAAGCAATCTGTAATAAATTGTGAGCTCCAAAGGCTGTATGTGGCTCCACCCCTACACACTTCTAGTGATTGTTGCTCCCATGGCTTCTCTCCTAGTCCCACTCTGCTCTCCTTGCAACTTTCCTTAGATGAGCCATATTCCTAGCTTCTCCAAATTTCTTGGGTCTCCAGGGCACCTTTAGCCTCTCATTCACAGCTCCACACACTGCCCTCTCAGGGGCACACTGCCTAGCCTCCTGGGCCGTCTTCTGAAATCTGGGAGAAACCTTTTTAACCTCAAAACTCCTGCATTCTTCATGAACCTAAAACCAGCACCACATGGATGATGCCAAGATCTGCTGCCAACTGGAGCAGTAACCAGGCTTTCTTCTCTCTTGATTGTAGGGGTGGAGTGCTTGGATTGCTGAGAACTCTGAACCTGATTCTGAGGAATAAATTTTCTATGTCACCACCATTCTGGAACCTGGTAAAGCTGCTCCCACCATTCCAGAACATGACACTCTGTAGCTTTTCCTCAAAGTAAAGTCTTTCACTTTTGCAGATTTGAAGGTGCAAAGGGTGGAGACTTGCTGCTTCTAGTGATGCTCTCAGGTCATCTTTTCTATTCTCCTGTACCTTCTCAGCAATCAAGATCTCCTCAGCTCTACCTTTGCAGTCCACAACTTTACTGGAACTCCCTTTCTGGCCAAACTCACAACATTTTAAATTATCTTGCTGGGCTCTTTGCTCTTGATTCACAGCATAAATCTGGCTAAAAGTCCCCAGTAATAGCCATGTCATGAACTCAACATTCAACTGCCTTGACTTTTTTTCTGCCAGTTTAATGAGTCCACTGCCCTTAATCTCAGTCTCAGGCAAAGTCTCTTGACACAAGCAAAGATGTAGACAAACTTTCTGCCAAGCCATAACACACACTGTCTGGAATCCAACAACTAATGCAGTCCTTCCCAGCAGAAACCTTCCAAGTCTGGTCCTTACCAGCAGGACTTCTATCAGCTTTCTAGTCTTCTGAGCTCTGACCAGAATCTCCCATACAGAACAGCCTAAGATATTCCATCTCTGCTCTTTCAGGTGACATCTCTGAACCTTTCCAAACTCTTCCCACAAGCAATTCCCAAACATTCTTAAATGGTCAGATAAAGTTACAGCAACAACCCCACTCCTGGTACCAAATTCTGTCTTGGTTTCTCTTGTTGCTGAGACAAAATATCTGACACCCAAAATTAAGGAAGGAAAGGTTTATTTACCTCACAGTTTGTGGAGCTTTCAGTCCATACTCCGCTGTCTCCGAGGCAGAGTGTCACATAGCAGAAGGCAACAGTTCATGGTAGAAGACAGCAAAAGCAGCAAGAGCAAAAAGGGAGGAGCCACAGCAAGCAACCCTCTTTCCCACCCTTGTACTGTATGCAAGCTACCTGCCCCTGGGCAAGTGTAGCACTAACCTATTATCCCAGCACTGGACCATGAATCAATCATAAACTTTAAAAACCTGCCCCATGACTGAATGACCCCTAGATATAAACCCTAACACCATGGAAAGCCACCAAAAGGTTTAAAACAGAGAACTGATATGATCAAACTTATGTTCTTGAAGACTTCTGGTTTCTGTATGTGAAATGGATTCCAGGAAGATAAGCAGAATTACATATCCTGTAAGGCAATGACTAAAACAATGCAAGAAAAAAATAATTGTGATCTCATCTAGAGGACTAGAGATAAAATACACAAGAAGTTTAAATATATCTGATACATATGTACAGACACAGTGAAACTGGATGATAGACTGGATGAGGGAATGAAAGTGGAATCAAAGATGACTTGCTAAGTTTATGATGCTATCATTAAATGGGATTAAGAAGTTAGAAATAAGAAAAGGTTTGTGAGGAACGGTAAAGGCTAATCAAGAATCTTCCTTTGGACAAGATGTTAGGCAAAGTGCAGAGGTATGACAGTATATAATAGGAGCAAAAAATATACAGTGGTGGTGCCAGGAAGAAAGAGATCTCCCACAGGAGAAAAAGATCTGAAATCTGAAATGTCAATATAATCTTTATAAAATACAAGTTTGCTTAGAAAATTCTCTGCTTAAAATTCACTTCTAGGTTCCGATCAACTACAGTATGATTTTCTGAATACCTCTTAAGTGGTCCATCTCCTCCATCAAACTATAAATCCCTTAGGGGGCAGTATTTGCTATTATTCACTGGAATGTACAGTAATACCTAGAATGTAGTTTTTGTTATACAGAACATAGAACACAGGTGTTAAGTGGATAATATGAGCTGCATAACAGGTAAGTCATACAGTCTTTCTGAGCTTCATTTCCTCAATTATAAAGGGCAGAGCCTCTTTAAGATCATTTCCAACTTTAGTATTTTATAGCTAAAATTTCTCTATGATATGTGGAAACATTAAGTCTGAAAGTCAGCAGTAATCAATTAGAATTCCAATTTAGACTGTGTGGCCCTTAAAGATGGCACAGTTTCTTGATAACTTCATTCCTTCCTATATGAAATGAAAATTTAAATATTGCTCCTCTTTGTAAAACAGTTTATTGATGATATAAACCATATTTAAATGTCAAATGATTAGAATAGTGAAGAGAAGTCTATAAATCAGGGAATATTTTTTCCTAAAATGATCTGTGATAAGAGATGAGGCTCGTTACCTGCTAAATTATGCCATATTGCATTTTGAAGGGATATCTTTATAATTAATGAGTTCTCTGTGTTTCATGTTTTATCAAACTATTCTTTCATATGTGAATTGCTACAAGAACAAGAAAGTATGCCCTATTTTTTAGTGCATTTATCTGATATAATTCAAGTCAATAACCTCTTCTAGCTCTTTATATTTTTCACTAACCTCTACTTTTACTACCATATCAATTTTCTAATTTTTAAATACCTACCAATGGCAAAGTGAAATTTAATCAAGAAACAATTTTCAGGAACATATCTCTCGTTACACAATATTTACATTATGTTCAACAATTTTAACTCATTCACCTACTACCACAATTTTTTAAGTGGAAACTATTTTATCCCAGATAGAAAATCCTTTAGAAACAAAATGAAACATAATTGAAACAATCTAAGGGGGCTGGGGATAGCTCAGTGGCATAAGTGCTTGCCTGGCAAGTGCAAGGTCCTGAGTTTGACTTCTGGTACCATCACCCCCCAAAAAAATAAATTTTAAAAAAGAAACAATTTAAAAGCATAAACTGAAAAAAATACCAAAATGAAGTGAACAGAGGTGGAAATATTAGCACTAAAAGAAAATTTTCTTGACCAACATTTATAGGTATAGCTAAAGGAGAAAAATCTGATAGCAGTGAAATTGTTCTATGGCTAAAAGCAGCATGTTGAAGAACTAAAAAAGAATGAATTTTTTCCAAGACAATAAAGCCTTTAAAAACCTAAAGACATTTTGGCAGAAATTGGCTACATGCTCACCAAACATATTATCTCTGCTTCCACACACACAGATGCCATTACTGAAGATGACTGGATTTTGACCAGGAGAATGTGAAGGAAACTTCTCCACAAGGAATCAGATAATAACCTCAGTTCTCCTGTCTGCCAGACCAATAACTAGCTTTAAATGCTAGTATAATTTAACTGATGATTTGCTGACCCTAGTAAGGGAGAGAAGAGTCTATACAGCTGAAGAATTATAAAAACTGCCTGGTATGTCACTGCAGAAACCGAGGAAGTATATCCAGATTAAATTTTGCTTGGTTTTGATAAGAGGATGGGAATGTTAGAGTAAATAATCAAGAATTCATTGATTTAGAAATACTTTCATATGAAATTCAACACATTAACCAGAATCTCCAGTGATGAGGCAAACTTTCTATAGGTTGCCTCTTAGAAGTCTGGTAGAAGCAATAGCTTCCCTCAGTAAAGTAGAAATGCCTGTGCTTTTGTGGTAGATGGTAGCAGCAGGAACAAAGAGGTCAAGGAAAGTAGGTATGCTGGAATGATTATATTTTAAAATGCCAAAGAACTCAGGATTATTTTCCTAAGAGGGCCTAGTGAACACCAAGACCACCAACAATGCATTAGTAAGAGGGGCACCAGTATTAAATTCATAGTGGTTTTTCTTTGAGGGCAAGGGATGGCAAAAGGAGAAGGCACAACATTGGCAGCACCTAGCTGCCAGAAAGCCAGGAGGCCACAATTACTGTAATGATTGGCAAATGTCAGCTGAGCAGCCAAAGTGGTATGACACACAGGGCTTTGGGATGTTAACAGAGAATGGTGTACCTATGAGTGAAATAAAGGCACAGCCAATAAAAGTTCTGCTTAATATCAATAATCACAGAAAGCAGGAAAAGAAGAGAAGAAAAGCTGAGGTAGTTGGCCCAGCAGAAAGTCACAATGTCTTGCTTAGTTGCCAGATCTGAGCCAATTTTCAGATCTAAATGCACTAGCTCTGAAGGGGTGGCCCTATGACTTTTGCATTTATTATTCTCTTTGATGAAAATCTTCTTCTAGCTATCCACTTCATTGCTGCCTCCTTCTTGGAGATCTTGCAAGGTTATATTTTCAGTGAGAACTTCCCAAACCATTTTGCTATTAATTTTATTGTCCCTCTCGTCCTGGCACTGTCTCTCTCCTGCCTTCCTGTTTTATTCTTCATAGGTCTTACATATTTTAGGTTATTTATTTTGTATCCTTCTTTTTATCCATTAAAATGCAGGTTCTATGAGATATTTTATCTGTGTGTTGCTCACTGTGCCTAAAATAGGGAATGACATTATGCACATAGGAGATGGGAAAATTTTTCTTTTCAATGAATCAATAAATTCAAAGAAAAGGTATTATTTTATATAAAATCTGAAAAACGGTAAGCTATACAGACAGAACTGTCACTTATAAAGACACATGCAATCAGTTGTAAAGAGTGTAAAAAAATGAAGTACCAAAGCCTAAGGACCATCAGTCAATATTTAGAGTCAAAGAATAGGAATCTTCCCAGAAAAGTAAGAAGATTGTGAAGAAGAAACGTGGGAAAATTTATTACAGTGGAAATCAAGAGAAGAGGGGAAAAAATAGGAAGCTGTTAATCTTCTGAATATTTCTTAGAATTCAAGTTAGGTGACAGCCAAAACATATGTATTTGATTTGACAACGAGGAGGTCATCAACGGGTCTAGCAAGTGCAGCTCTTGCCAAGATGGGCCATAAATTTCTAGTAAGTGTATCAGAAGCATATTTGTGTAAAATCAAAGCCAGAAGCCTGTAATAGGTAGTAAATGGATCTCTTCTACCAAATTTCTCATGAAGATGAGACCAGAGATCTTTACCAGAAAAATTTCCCCTATCATGACCATGTTCTTTCAGATTAGAACCAGCCTTTAGCACAGTTTACTCAAAATCTAATTGCTATATATTGTGAATATATATATATATATTTCCAGTGAGAAATCCAGAATGTGTGGGATGTCAGAATGTACCAGTGCAACAATAAACCAAGTGTGACTTTATGCACAGAAAGACATTAAATAATGAACATATCACATGACATTATATAATGACATTAAATAATGAACATATCACAGAGTAAAATAAGATATAGAAATTCATTATCTATGAAAACAGTGAACTAGAATAGCGTGAAAATAAACTAAAAACAAAGCTGGCATGATAAATAAGATACAGATGTTATAATTTTTTAGATCAAATCTAAGAGATCAGCAACTTTTAAATAAGATGAAGAGAAAATAAAAAGATTAAGTCAGATTTAACCTTAAATATATGGGAATGTTAGAAACCAATGAAATAAAATGATAAAACATAAGATTACTAAAGATAAAATATTAAAAGTAATAAAGACAGTGGAATTCATGGAAGAAAATATACTAAAACTCAGTAGAAACACAGATTGAGAAATTTCAAGAAATTTCTCAAATTTCAAGAAATTTCTCAAAAGGGTTACGAAGTTTAAAATAAAAAGTAACAACAACAATAAAAAGTTTTAGGAGGTAGAATTCAAAACATTGAACACAAAAATGAAATAAAAGAACAGCTAAAACATCATCAATCCAGGAAATAAAAAAACATTAAAGCAATAATAGACCAAATTCTACAAATTTCCATAGCCACTTTCCACCTAGCATGTAATTAAATAGCAGCTGCTGAGAAATTCACTATCCTAAAAGACAGAACAGATACTAATCTGCACAGAGGAGTGGATAAGGTGGAGGGTTTGGGACAGAGGAAAGAAACAGGTTAGGGGTATGGAGATTATTAGACACCAAATGTCTCCTTGTGAGAGAGTCAGACAGTGTTAGTCCAGGAGAAAGCCTCATGCTACAGAAAAGCAACAACAAAAGTCCACTGTAATTGGACTCTCAAGATGCAGAACACTAAAACAGACACCCATCATTTTGAAAACAGACATATTCCTAGAAAGGCAACATATAGACTTTTGTTTTTTCATTTTCTCTTAAATATACAAATTCCTTTTCAGCACCTAATGTAGTAGGCATTCAGTAAATACTTTGTAATTCACAAAACAATGGTGGAGAAACCAATAGATGCTGTCTGTAATGCTTGATACACTGTGTCAACTTGAGAAGTCTAGAAGCTTAACTGAGCAACTCAGCAGTTCTACATCCCTGGCAAGGGTATAAGGACATGCCCTTGCCAGTCCAGGATGTTGTTTATTGTGTCAACTTGAAAAGTTTAAAAGTTTAACTAAGTGATTCAGGGGGAGCCAGGGTCCTTACTCTGTAAACAATTTTCAGCCTGTGCAGGAGGAGGGAATGGAGATGGTGTGCATGTAAAAGGCCACCCCTGCCCCGGTTGCATAGGCTGCATACAATAAAAGGAAAACGAGGAAGGACTAATTGCTGCTTCTTGGGAGGAGCTCCAGTCTTCACCTTCAGCTTCATCTCCTGGCTTCTAGCACAGACTATTAGCCTTTCACCTGGAACTCTTCAGCCTTCTGGTGTGGACTCTTCAGCTTTCCATGGCAGACCCATCAGCCTTCTGATATGGAACTACATGGACACCGCAGTGAACTCCAGACCTTGGACTGAATCCTTTCATCTCCAGTGTGCAGACACCCTCTGCACGCTTCCTCATCCAACTCTGTGGCTGACCATCATAAGCCAAACTTGTAATATCTTATATATTTGTATATCTTGTGTTATATCTGTTTCTCTAGCAAACCCTGACTGATACACTGTATATACATTAGTCTTTATAACTCTATGTAGTGGGTACACTGTCTCTTTAGTAGATGAGGTATTTGAAGCACAGAGACATTAAGCAATTTATGTAAAGCCACACAGATGCTTCCTGGCTGTAAAACATATTCCTCATAATTTAGCTTGTGGCTTTGTTTTTTTAAAAAATCTCTTCCCCTTTAAATAAAAGAACAAATTTTATCTCACTGGCTGTCACAGCCCTAATTCATCAGTTTGAAAAATAAGATGTTAGTATGGTGTTTTGAGTTACATTAAAGTGAAACACATTAAAGACAAAATGTTTAAGAACATTTAAAGGTCTTTTAACTTCATTAGTCATTCTAAGTCTGACAGATTTAACATGCCTCCACAAAATGTAGTCTACTCCAAACATGCTGACAGAACAACTCTAAAATAAGCTCTATTAATTAGCACAAGAATTAATAGTACCATTTGTTAACTTTAGAGGAAATTGTTATAGATTTCTAAAGAAAACGAGTTGGATTCTTCTTTTGAGATATAAACATGCTTATATTCTTAAACAATCAACAATTCTTGTCAAAGCATAATAAAGATATACTGCTTTGAGATTCTTATGACAATAAATTTGTTATACACTAATCACTTAGAATAATAGCTTCTGTTGACTTAGTGAATACTATTGATCAGGCAACTGTTCTGGGTATTTTATAAACATCTTATTTAATCCTTACTATAGCTTTGTGACATGAAGGACTATTTCTCACCTTTTACAGGCTTATAAGATTTAAATAATAATCACATATAATATGAATTATGCAACCACATTCCAAACCTGTATACATTAAAATCAAAAGCCTGTCTCATTTCCACTGTGTCCTGATTAGAGCCACTAAGAGGAGTTATTAATCAATGTCACCTCCAGTTGTGTGTGTGTGTGTGTGTGTGTCTGTGCATGTATGTGTGTGTATGGCAATTTTACATTATTTACAAAGAAGAAAAAGACACACAGGACACTGTCTCAAGGGACCCACAAAACAGATAACACCAGGTTTGCGAGGGGCACCCACGCGTATGCCCAGAGACACGTGAAGCCCCACAGCAGGCAGGGCAGGAAACTCCTGAAGCAGTGATTCGCGTCTGGGTTCCAGGGTTCACATCTCAGTGGGAGCGCAGAAGCAGGCAGTCTGTGATCACTGCCAGCACAGCCCACCTCTGGCTCCTGTGCTTGTGGTGAATGGTCTGCAGACACAGAACTAGGCAGTCCACAAACTGCAGTCCCTGCAGTCCATGTCTGGGCTCTACCTTCACCCTGAACTCCATGAAGTCACAGGACCAAGTGGTCTGTGATCACACCACCAGTACAGACCACTTCTGGTTCCTATTCATGCCTTGAACACTGGATCAGACTGTCTGTGACCTGATGACATCGTGACTGGCGTCTGAGACCTGGGAGAATTAAGGAAACTTCACCATCTGCTGGAAGAACCCACACTAATCAACACACCCCAGTGGCCACTGAGGGGCAAGCTTGACCACCAGGACAAGTAGGAAGGTTAGTGACCTTTGATGAGCTGACAGGAAGGACAGGGACTGAGCACTTTACCACCAACATCAAACATGACAAGACAAAGGACTAAAATGCAATCTCAGAACTCCACCCCTCTCAGAACAAGTCCAGGAGACATTGACATAGAACTTGGTAAACACACTCCTGAAATTCCTGAAATGACTGCAGTGGAAGTGAAGAAACAATTCCATCAGGCCATAGGAGAGATCAGATCAGAAATAATCTCTCAGGCAAAAAATGAAATGTCAATAATAATGAAAGAACTGCTTAGCACATCAAAAGAAGAAACATAAAAAAATAGATGAACATAGGCAATGAACAGAAACATTAAATGAAAAATACAGAAATGAATTAGAATGCATGAAGCAGATTCAAAGAGATATCCAGGTAATCAAAGCTTCTATTGAAAGCTGCCAAAACCATGTGAATGAAGTCAAAGATAGAATTTCAGATTTTGAAGACAGCATGCAAGCTAGTGATCATGAAAGAAAAGATCTCTTAAAATCAACAAGGAACCAGGAAAAATCAATTCAACAGCTACAAGACAAGGCAAAGAGGAATAATGTACAATGATAGGAGTCAATGAAACAGCAGGAGGCAACACAAAGGACATAAAAAGAATATTTACAGTAATAATAGCAGAAAATTTCCCAAGCATGGAAATAGAACCTGACATACAGGTAAATGAGGCATACAGAACTCCAACTAACCATAACCAAAATAAAACTACACCCAGACATATAATAGTCA
>NW_004955414.1:7361071-7370816 GCF_000276665.1 Chinchilla lanigera | reverse complement strand
GTGCTGGAAAAATTGGCTTGCCACCTGCCAAAGACTGATAATAGACCCAAGTCTATCACCATGTATCAAATTCAAGTCAAAGTGGATCACAGATCTCAATATTAAAACAGAAACACTAAATCGATTGGAAGAGAAAGTAGGTAAAACCTTGAAGACATAGGGGTAGGCAGAGAGTTCATGAACAAAAACCAAACGGCCAGTGAAATACTTCAAAGAATCAATAACTGGTATCTCATCCTATTTAAAAGTTTCTGCACATCTAAACAAATCACCAGCAGAGTAAAAAGAAAACCCCCAAATTGGGAAAAAATTTTAGCTGACTGCCCCTCAGACAAAAGTCTTCTATCTAGAACACCTAAAAAATTTAAAAGCATCAACCCACCCCCAAATTCAAAGACCCAATCCAAAAATGGGCAGCTGAGATGAATACACACATATCAGATAAAGAAATACAAATGGCAAATAAATACATGAGAAAATGTTCAACATCATTAGTCATTTGAGAAATGCAAATTAAAACAACATTGAGGTTTCATCTCACCCCAGTAACAATGGCTAAGAAAATTAAGAAATCAACCAATAACAAGTGCTTGTGGGGCTGTGGAGAAATAGGAACTCTTCTCCATTGCTGGTGGGAATGGAAACTGGTGAAACCACTGTGGGAATCAGTTTGCAGATTCCTCAGCAAACTAGGTCTAGAGGTCCCACTCAACCCAGCTATTCCCCTTCTGGGTATTTTCCAGAAGATCTGAAAATGTCATATCACAGCAATATATGTGCACCCATGTTCATAGCAGTGCAATTTGTAATTGCTCAACTGTGGAAGCAACCCAAATGTCCATCCACTGAGGATTGGATAAAAAAACTGTAGTACTTCTATATAATGGAATATTACTCAGCTATAAATAAAGATAAACTTGAGGCTTATACGGAAATGGTCACAAGTAGAGACTATACTCATAACTGAAATAAATCAGACCTGCATTTGTATGAATCGTATTGTCTCACTAGTGTAAGAACCTGAAAGAGTGAATAAAAACTAAGAGGTATGATAGACATTGTGAAATGAAAGGAAAATGCTCAAAAGTAAAGGGCAACTGGGGTGTGGGAAAAGAGAAGGGAAAGAAGGGGAAATTATGTAACTATGTATATACAGGATAGCTAACATAGTTGTATTATGGTCTTCTATTGCTCTACAGAAAGGAATCATTAATGATTACTTGTTTGATCAATCTTGTATGTCTCTGTTTGTTTTCTTGAGAAACCACTTTGAAGATATCAGTAAGTAATACAACAACCATTGTTAATTTCCTACAATTTTGTCTGTAATTGTTTTGTTTCTATTGTTCTAATGCTATCCTGTAAATTGATGTCTGTTTGTTAATATGTTTTCCTTCTTTTATTTCTTAAAATAAAAAAATAGAAAGAAGAAAAACAACAAAATGTGCATTGATTGTGCAAGAAAATCAAATTATAGTGTAATTATTCAGTAGGTAGCTGTTCAACTCAATCTTTCATGTGTATCTACAATGACTTCTATATTTGATTATTCATATGAAAAATTTCCCTTTTGTTTTCTTACTTCTTGCAATTTCACTTGGCTCCATAAAATAGCTATAAGTTTATACACCAAATTGATGGAATACAAGAGTGAATGACTGAACTCCAATATGCATAACCAAAAGTTTGAAGATCATCTTAAATTGCAAATCCTGGGGGGGTAAGGAGTTCCATTATGCGATTTTATACCAGCAATATTTTGGCTGCTATGAAATCTTAAGTTTTACTCTGTCTTTGTTCCCATAATAATGCTAAATTTTATAACCACACATTTATCATAAGCTGTTATTTCATGCTTTGTCCTCTCAAATCTCAGCTATTCTTGTAACCTAATCCTATATAAAAGTTCTTATCTGTCATTCAATTGATTAGTTACCTAACTAATCTCAGGATTTCACTTTAAGTCTTCAAATTTCTCCAAACCTTATGATTTAACTTACGTTTTTTCATTCAACAAATAAAACATTCTAGAGACTATGATAGACCCCAGGAAAAAAAATAGTGAGGAATATGTATGTTATGTACTAAATTATACACCCTTTCAAAAAAAGTCATATGTCAAAGTCCTAGTTCTTAATATACCAGAATGTGATTGTACCCAGAGATTGGATCACATTGGAGGAATATGACTATATTTGGGGAATGTAACTGTATTTGCAGATTTCATGTCATTAGGGTAGGCCCTATTCCATTGATTGGTGACCCTATAATAGGAAGAGATTATGATTCAGATACAGAAGAAACAGGAAGAATACAGCCATCTACAAGCCAAGAACAGAAGTTCAAAAGAAATCCAACCTTGCTGACTCTTCCACTTTGCACTTCTGGTGTTCAGAATTGTGAAAAGATAAATTTCTATTGGTTAACCATCCAATCTGTGATGTTTCTTATGGAGGTTATAGAAAACTAATCCACACTTCATTACTTAGCATTCCTTTGGTCATTACCTTTAAATATTCATGTGGAAATTGGAAGTTTAAAATTTCCAGAACAAGCTATTCAAGAGGTTAAAAACTCAAGGACTGGAGAAACCACAAGTATTTTCATTTTGGAGCTTCAATTGAGATTAGATTTGTATAGCAATAAAACTAAAAGGGAAAGAATCATTTTGAGAGAAAGAGAAAAAGCAATTATTTTTCAAAGTGATGTCAATCTCCCTCCTTGCATATGTCTTTTCAAATGTCTGATAACTCCAGGAATTCTTTGTACTTGGAGGCAGTGTGGAAGAATGGGCAGGTCATGGACCATACAGACCACTAAAATCTTTGCAGCTACATGACCCTGGACAAATTATTTAGCCTTTCTTAGTCCCAATTCCTAATATGATAAAAAGTTCATACTAAGACTCAAATGAGATAATCTACATGAACACAACTTTTACACATGTGCACCCTACTCAGCTGAGAAATAATTTTCTTGATCTACTGACCTAAAAACCCTATCAGAAAACAGTATCAGCTAATTTATAATCCAAGATAGAATATTGCTAAGGGACAACATCAAATTTACTAGTTCTGGCAAATTATCCCTTTCAAAACACTATATTCAGTATTCTGAAATTCTTTCAATTCTCTCTGAATTTTCAAATGAAGTATAGAGGGCCTGAAATTAGATTTGAGATAAGAAACTAAAAATAAACTCAGACACCAAAATCTACCCCATCATTCATCAGGCTGGAATAACAGACATGGATAAATCCAGCTACAAAGTTAACAGGAAATAGTATTTCTTCCAAGGACATGCTGAAGCTGTAATGTATCATTACAACCCCTTTCTTCAAATAACTATTGCTTTCCTATGAAGAAACTTTAGCTCCACGCTCTTTAAGGAAAGTCTTATAAGTTCGTGCATTTAAAAACTAAAACCATCATTAGGTATGTTCCTATTTATGTTTATTTGTGAGGTTTATTGTTGATAATACTATAATAAGTGTTTATATAGAAGAGGTTGGACTTTATATAGAAAAGGTTGGACTTTTTGTTTTCATTTGGTTATTTAGTTTTACTCTATCTTTATTTGAATGGTGCTCATTTGTTGACCTTCACTAAAAAAGGACAATTATTCAAAGAACCACTTCAAGTACATTTTTAGAAACTTCTACTTCTAAGTGGTACTATTTATAGAGTAACAGCAATTTTAATTGGACTTTGGTTCACATAGAAGTTGTACATATTAAGGAACTCAGCATATAAAAAGACAGAAAAGCTGCAGAATAGATATATATTAAGGTATTTCTTCCTACTTAATGTGGAACACCCTTCTTGTCATATTCACTTTCTTAGTTTCTTTTTTGAACTTCAAGTTTATTATAAATTTCATTTGAATGTGTCAGGATCCTTTCCAAAATGCATAGGGAAGAGAAAAGAGTACAGTTCATGGGGAAAGCAGATTTTTCTCTTCTTTCAGGTGTATTGAAAACTGTGACAAAACTTATTTTTAAAAGGAAAGAGAAGACAAGAAAACTGACCTTTAGGCAAAAATACCTTAGCAGTTTCCTGGGTGATTTCTTCAGCTAACTATACCGCTATGCTTGCTGGAGTCCATACTATGAGAGTAAACGGAGTTCTTGGACACCTGGAATTAGCAGGTTAATTGGGACAAAGGTCATACGTTATAAACAGTGGGATGGAAGATAATAGGAATC
The DNA here is from genome assembly GCF_000276665.1 of Chinchilla lanigera. Lineage (NCBI taxonomy): Eukaryota > Metazoa > Chordata > Mammalia > Rodentia > Chinchillidae > Chinchilla > Chinchilla lanigera. Next base: position 7,366,612 of record NW_004955414.1, on the reverse strand, counting down.
TGGAAATAGGTGACATTGTGGAGTCACTGCAACAGGCCTGTACTTTCTTCCTCTGGGTTTCATGTTTTGAGAAGAACACACACACACACACACACACACACACACACACACACACACACACACACTTTATTCCATTAAGCACAACATGGAACATCATTGCTATATCTGTTGCTAGCAGGTATAGGCAGAGAAGGGCACAAAGGGGAGGTTAGGTTGCACAATATATGTAGTACTAGATTAGTTGCCAGATGTAAAGTTGGTATTTCTGTATCTTCGGGTTTATCATGTACAGATTCAACCAATCACAAATCAAAACTATTGAGGAAAAATATTGCACCTGTACAGAACACACAGACTATTTTCTTGTCATTATTCCCTCAATATAAAGTAACAACTCTTTACAAAGTATTTACATTATGTTCAGTATTATAAGCACTCCAGCACTGTTTTAAGTATACAAGAAAGTGTACATAGGTTATACACAAACTCTATGCCATTTTATGCAAGAAATTTAGTACCCTCCAATTTTGGTATCCACAGAGGTCCCAGAATAAATCTCCGAAGGATACCAAAGGACAACTATACAGTAGTGAAGTAGCCCCCAGCTTACTAGACCTTATAGTTACCAACAGTATCTTAGTGGCACAGAATCTTGTGCTTATGTACATTTTTCTCTTCTACTTATTTCTCATTCATTACTCTACTTAAGTATGCATACTATTAAGTATGCATACTATTAAGTATGCATACTATTCATTCCTCAATAAATAGAACCTCAAGTCTTCCCATTGGGCAAAAAAAGAGCCACTAAATTATTTTAACTCCTCTTTTTCTCTCACTTCTCATCCATCAGCAAACTCTATCAACTCTTCCTTCTAAATATAGTCCACATATTTTAAATGAGAGTTTTCATGTCATTTAATATTTTGTAATTTGATAAAGGTAACTGATAAAATGGGAATTTAAATATATTTCAAAGAGAATAACAAGAACTTAATGGTTCTAACATAATAATGCGATTAAAATTGTTATGCTAAAATGCTATGTTTGCTCTTGATTTCAAATTTTCCCTATAAAGCTTTTTTTTTGTTTTGTTTTTTGATTTTGGTACCAGGAATCAAACTCAGGACCTTGTGCTTGCCAGGCAGGCACTTGTGCTACTGAGCTATATCCCTGGCCCTCCTATGAAGCTTTATAACTGTTATCCACTAACATTTTACAGAAATTTAACTTCTAAAAGACAACCATGATTGATAAAAGAGACAACAGTTCCCTGACTATACTTTAACATGTTTGATATCCAGACAGGATTGTAATAGTTAAACTTACCGCTCACACTTCAATATATGTGTAATTGACCTACGTTTTTAACAAATGAGACTCAGAGACCAACAAAAAAAAAAAAAAAAGATACCTGGGCTAAGAAAAGATGCAGTGTTTCTGGCCTTTGCCCTCCAAAGTTAGCCAGGGCCCAGGCATGGCAGGACAAACCTAAAGAGGTCCTACAACTATTGTGTTCACTCAACCTCCCAAGAAGGGAAATTTTGGACCCAGAGCACAGAAGTCAACTAGGGTACATTGTACTAAAATGAGGTCACTTAAGAAGTAAATGTCCCCATGCTTCCAAGGAAAGCCATAAGAACAAGCAAGACCCTGACCCATGTAGGCAGATGACACCTGTACAGCAAAAACTAAAGAGCAGCTAAGAGGCCCCTCACGTGGTCCCAAAATAACTGAGGAGACTTAATTGACCTTGAAAAATATAGAGAGATTAATTTTGTTTAACAAAGGTCTTACTTAGACTGGTCTTAAATGCCCAGCAGCAAAGTATAACCAAAAAGATATATAGAGTAATAGTAATGTTAAACAAAAAACTAGGCTACATATTAAAAAGGGGCCCCAAACACTACACTAGCCCCTGTTGGCAGTCTCTAGCTACACCTGTAGCTTACAACAATTTATGATTCAACAGGGTTGGAAGACCACAGTGACAGCTATAGAGGCACAATAGAAATCATACACGAGACTTACTGTCTTTGGATTAATAATGTACAGCAAGTAAAAGAAGACCTTAAAACAATAAAAAAAAAAAAAAATACATCAGACTTACAGATAACTTTCATGAGCAGACAGACTTAGAACACAGCTGGATACAGTCCATATTCCAATCCCTTTAAAACAGTGTCTGGACTTGGCTCCTTCCATTAATCACCCCAATATGCATTTTATCCTGATTCTTATGTTTAGGCCACATAGTCTTAATCTCTTGGTAAAATTTGTTTCTTCTTGCCTACAAGTTGTCAGACTCCAAATTGTCATGCAGATAGGGCCAATGACAATGTGCCAGACAGAGTAGGGTCCATTAGCTTGCTCCTCTAAAGAAAGCCCAAAACTGCCAACCTCCAGCAAGGCCTCTATCACAGGCCCCTTACCTAGGCCATTAGGAGAATATCCCATACTGTCACTCCTACTCCAACCCTCCTCAGCTCAAAGAAGTTAAATCAGTTGTCATCCCCACCCTTTCTTAATGGCAGTTAGGAATAATTCTTCAAAGAGGAAAATGTAAGAGATAGTTTAGTTCTTTAGCTTATAAGTATGCAGATAACAAGGAAGAGGACTAAGATAAAGTCCGAGTTGGTCAGCCTTACAGAGAAAATAATACATAACCATAAAAATTCTCTTGTTGGATTTGGAAAATCCAATTGCATGATCCTTATAATAGACTCACAGAAATATGATAATGAAGAAATGTTGGCAGCAAAAGTTTAAAAATGAGAAAATTCAAAATGAAAGCAAGAAGTTTTACGGTTAAATTATCATCCAGAATAAAGAGAGCAAAGAATATTATTGATAAAGAAGGAATTTGCATAATGGTCAAAGACTAGAGAAGAAAACAATACTGCAGTCCATTTCCCGAGGACTGAGTTCGGAGCCAACTGCACTGCATCCTTCACTCCCAAATTAATGGAGTGGTCAGATTTGGGGACAGAAGGAAAGGCCTATATTTAGCTACTCCCAGAGTACACCATTAAAAAGCAAAAACTAAAGAGATCTCCATACTAGCAACAAAGTCTTTCCACTATAAGCGCCTGCAAACTTCAACACACAAAACAAAGCAAAACACAACAATTAAATATGAAAAGACAAGGAAACAAAATGCATCCCCAAACTCGCAGCTCTCCTAAAGCTGATCCCTGGGGCACCCAACAGGTGGCAGAGGGGATCAAAAGCCACAAATCTGAATAATTAAAATGATAGAAGAGATTAAGAACAGATCAACAATAATCTTAGTGAGCTCAAGGAACATACAAATAAACAGATAGTGGATTTAATTTTTTAAAAATTGATCAGGGAGTTTATAGGAAACTCTAATGAAAGACTAAATGAGCTAAACTAAATGATACAAGACATGAATGACCAGTTTAGCAAAGAAATAGAGTCCACAAAAAGCTACCAGACAGAAATCCAGAAATTAAATATTCTATCAAAATATGAGCAGCAGAAGTGACTAACGTGAGGTCAGAGTGTGAGAAGATGTGACTAATGCTAGCAACCAATTAGTCAGAGATACCTTGAAATCAATAAGAGAATATGAGAAATGAATCCAGCAGGTGTTAGATGGTGCAAAGAAAACTAATCCAATATTAATTGGAATTAGTGAAAAATGAGAAGACAGCATAGTGGCATAATATTTCTGTTTGTAGAAATAATAGAAATACAAGGAAACAATTAAAATAAATGAGGCAAAGAGAAACCCAAATAGCCATGATCAGAACAGAACTTCTCCATGATATAGAAGTAGAACAAAAAGACAGAATCATAAAATCTGCTAGAGAAAAGCAAAAAGGTACTTATAAAGGCAAGCCCATTAGAATTACAGAAGACTTCTGAACACAAAACTTAATGACTATGAGAACTTGAGTGAAGTGTTTCAGTCCCTAAAAGAAAACAACTGCCAACCCAGACTGATATATCCTGCAAAACCTTGTTTCAAAAAGACAAAAAAAAGACTTAAAATCTGACATCTTTTCATGATTAAAAAAAAAAAAAGCTGAAGAAAACTGGTATAGAAGAATGTTATCTCAATCCGATAAAAGACATTTATGAGAAGCAATAGCCAACATCATATAAATGGGAAAAAGCTAAAAGCTTTCCCTCAAAAAATCAAGCACCAGCCAAGAATGTCCACTATCACCACTCCTCCTCAACATAGAACTGAAAAGATTAGCTGAGCAATCAGGCAAGAAAAAGAAAAGCAACACATATGATAAAGAAGAAGGTAAATTACCATTATTTGTAGCTAACATGATCCTCTACACAGAAGACCAAAAAAATTCCGCAGAAAGACTTCTACAACTAATAATCAAATTCCCTAGTCTGACTGCATACGGTACAAAATCAACACACAAAAATCAATAGTATTCTTTACACTGACAATTAACCCACTGAGAAAGAAATTAGGAAAATAATACCATTCACAATAGCATCAAGAAAAATTAAATTCTTAGGAATTAAAATAAACAAGGAAGTGAAACACCTCTACAACAAAAACTACAGTACTCAAAAAGGACCTTGGAGAGGATATCAGAAAATGAAATGATATCTCCTTTCCCAGAGTAGGCAGAGCCACTTTTGTCACAATGGACATACTTTCAAAACTGATATACAGATTTAATACTATCCCAATCAAAATACCAATAGCACTGCTCACAAATCTAGAAATAAATCCTAAAATTCATATGAAACAAGAAGAAACCCAAATATCAAAAGCAATCCTGAGCAGCAACACATTCACATATCAAATGTTTGACAAGGAAGCCAGAAGCATACACAGAAGGTAGCCTCTTAAACAAACAGTGCTGGGAAAACTGGTTATCCACACTGCAGAACACTGAATCTAGACTCTTGTCTCTCTCCAGGTACTGAACTAAAATCACAGTGGATCAAAGATCTAAATTTTAAAACAGAAACACTTAATCTGCTAGAAGATAGAATGCGTAAAACTTTTCAAGACATAAGCATAGGCAAGGACTTTATGAACAGAACCCCAACTGTATAAGAAACAGTAACAAGAATCAACAAGTGGAGTCATATCAAATTAAAATGCTTCTGCACAGCAAAAGAAACAGCAACAGAGTGAAGAGAAACATATAATGGAAAAAATTTTTCCATCTCTTTCTTGTTCAGAGCAGTAATATCTACAATACATAAAGAATTCAAAAAAAATTAGACCCCACCAAATAAAAGACCCAGTCATAAAGTGGGCAACTTCAATGTGTAGACACTTCTCAAAAGAATTACAAATGGCCAATAAATATATTTTAAAATGTTCAGCATCTCTAGCCCTTGCAGAAATGCAAATTAAAACAGCACTGAGGTTCCACATTACTCCATAAAGAATGACTATCATCAAGAAATCAGGTAATAACAAATGTTAGTAAGGTTTTGGGAGGTTAGGGAGATGCAACCCTTCTAAATTGTTGGTGGGACTGTAAACTAGTACAACTAGTATGGAAATCAGTAGAGAGATTTCTCAAAAAA
>NW_004955414.1:7332218-7359936 GCF_000276665.1 Chinchilla lanigera | reverse complement strand
GCTTCTACCAGCTCCAACAGCCTCTCTCCACTCCAGCTTCTACCAGCTCCAACGGCCTCTGTAGTTCCCAAAAGCCTCTTCTCCTTCTCCAGGTCTGCCTCATATGCTGCTGGCAACAATCCCCAGGTGGGCCTCCCACACCCAGCACCATGCTTACTCAGTTCAGCTGGAGGTTATAAGTTGACCACCAGTTATCAATCTACTACAATGGAGTACTACTCTATCAAGAAGAAGGAAATTTTCAGTCATTTGTAGGAAAACAACTACAACTTGAGACCATAATTTTAAGTGAAATAAATTGAACACACAAGGTTAAATATCATATAGCTTCTCTTATATGAGAAACTCTAAAACATAAATTATATAAAGGACAAAATAAAAGACAAACAATGGGAAATAAGGTGATAGCTCTTTTGCATATAGGAAGGGGACCAAGAGCTAGAGGATGGGATAGGAGAGGGGATGAAAAATGAATTATGAGGTGTTCTGTAAATGTACCAACTTCCTATGAGGAATATAATCATTATGTACTACAAACATGTTCCAATAGAAATTAAAAATTTTAAAAAGAGATGCTAATCTTTTCTAGGTTATAGCTGTGTAAAGAAGTGAATGGAATAAGAAACAGTCAAGGGAAGGTGCATGAGGAAGTGGAGGGATATCTGAATATAAAAAGCAATGGCTGTGTGAGCTCTGTCAAAGGACTGGCGTTGGTGGGTAGATGGAATTTTACTCATTCATTCCATCCTAACTCATTCTTACGGCCTCGAGTTCATCTTAAGCCATTATCTCCATCTTAAGTGACTCTATCTCTTTACAAGACTTTCCCTTCTGGGATGAACAGAAAATGAAAATGAGACAGGGGAAAAAGAAATAGCTGTTTAAGGTAACTGACATTTCTAAAGGAATTTGAGTTTTGGGGTCATATTAGACTGTACTTAGTAATAAAATAAAACAGTAATTTTTCTTTTTACCCATAGTAATTTTTAGGCTTTATACTTTTAAAGTTATTTTCTATAAAGTTCAAGGACCATTGACTTATGTACATACTCTGTATTTAGTAATGATTATATAAAACCTTAGATGCATTTAGCATAAAATAGACATCTGCATTTGAGTACCTGCTTTCCATGGGCATGTTAAACCTATAAGGCAAGAGGTTTACTGTGGCTGTATTGTGTGGGTGTTTTAAAACAAAAGTAATTCCAAACTATCCACATGAATAGACAATAACAAAAATGAGCTTATTTCTAAGCAAGTCCTATAACTGAGCTGGTGCATATTTATTCCCTGCCACATTTCTATTACTTTTCTGCATTTGCAGAGAGCAAAATCTGACTCATATACTATATATTTTGTGCCACTGCTATTGCATTTGGTACACTTTCTAAACTGAGTTAGTCTTTTATAAATGGCCTCTTGACAGCAAGAAGCTGATCTTGGGCCTGCTTCTTTACAGTTTTCCTTAATGATTTTGATGATGGAATGGAAAGCATGAACATTAAGACTACAGATAGATAATATCAACTTGTTATTTTAAGCACTGTATTAACATTGAAAATGATTCTGGCCAAACAAAAAAGAAATTCCAAAATAGAGTAAATTAAACATTTGATGAAATATATGAGATGTGATAGGATAAAAAAGAATTAGATATTGAAATGAGAAGAGTCTGAGGACTGAGGGACTGCAGGATGGCAGTTATATAAATGGGAGAATCCCTGGGAATTGGGTGTCACATAGACCTCATTTACATAACACCACTTTTTACACACTTATTCTATGGAGAAGATGGTACTAGTATAGCACAAGTAATATTTAGTAGAAATGAGCCTAAGATTATGCTTTATTAAGTAATGCTTTCATCTTCTTTTGGCAGTGTTAATAAGACAGGCATTAGTTGGCTTAATGTTAGCTACAGGTATGGTTATATTATCTGTAGGTAATTGCTCAGATGATATTATTTATAAATATAGCACCAAAGGCATTAAACTTGGTACTTGAAAATGGTAAATTATTTAGCACAGTGTTTGACACATGGTGAGTGTGCAGTATTTGTTGAATGAATAAAAATATTTTAAGGCTAAATTTTGTATACATATGGAAATCTCAATATTCTATATGCTAATGCTTCAAAAATACTGAGGCAGCTAGAATGTGTCTTTTTCTATTGGAAGGGAGAAGTATACAAAGCCCATACTTAGACTGATTTTCCCCTGTCAAGCCAATGGTAGTTACTTGCTGTCTTCTGCAAGCATTCAGCTTAGTCAATATTTTTTGGATAGTGAGGCTCTTAGTTCTGAAAATTGGGCTTCCAACTTTCAAGAATACCTCTAGGTTTTAGAAATTCATGTTAGAATAAGAAATAACATTTTGAGTTGAACAAGTCTCTAGAGAGTGATATTTTCAGCTTTCAGTTCATATTACATGTGCTAATTTAATTTTTACATATGTTGCTTTTGAGGGAAAGCCAGGACGCTATACAGACTAGCATGTGATTCTTTGATCCACAAATAACAGATATCTATCTCCACAAGTGCTCAAAACCACTGTAAAACTCAGTAACACAGAGTTAATAGTTCCTGTATCTCTCACAATAAAAGCCTACCTTCACTCTTATGTTTTGAGAACAAACAATACAAATAGTAGGAAAGTGCAAATTAAAGAGCTGGAGCTATTCTTTGTCTCTTCCCCAATCCTCTTTTCTTACTTCTAGAAGAATCACTTATCCTAAATTCTATGGTCATTATATTTTTGCTTTTAAGTTTTGTCATGTCTGTGAGCTGGGGATGTGGCTCAGTGGTAGAGTTCTTGCCTTGCATGCACAAGGCCCTGAGTATGATCCCTAGCACTACACATACAAATAAATAAGTAAATAAATAAATAAATAAATAAGTTTTGTCACATCTTGATGTATCCTTAAAATACATAATTTAGTTAACATTAATACTATACACATTGAGTAATACTTTATATATTCTTTGGGATATTTCTTCTTTCACATGACATTAAGCTCATAGGATTAATCTGTATTGTAGAGGGTAGCATTAGTATGTTCATTTTTATTGCTATATAGTGTTGTATCCCATTGTATATGCTGCCATAAAGTATTCTATTCTTAATAATAGACATGTGGGTTGTTTCCTGTTTGGATTATTAAAAGCAATGCTCCTGTGAATACTTTTATATGTGTATTCAGATACACACGGGATTTTTCAGGGTATATTTCTAAGAGATAAATTGTTCAATTTTAGAGAACGATTCTTCTACTAATTAAGTATTGTCAAACTGCTTCCAAAGTGAGTGTATCAATTTAAACTTCCAACAGCAATGATTTTCACATTGTTCCACATTTTTGCCCAAACTCATACTGTTTGTATTTTTGCCAGTCCAGTGGATGAATGTTTGCTTATTATATTTCTAATTTTCATTATTTAAAAAATTATTTGTATGTTTCTTAGCCATTTGGAAGTCATCAATATCATCATTATAGAGAGCTCATGCAGATTTCTTGAGTATTATTCTATTGGGCTGTCTTTTTAAAAAAATTATATATGGGAATTTCATGTATCCATAAAGTTTATGAATAAATCTCTTGTTTTTTATTGAATGGGGTTATAAGTGTGCCATTCTGTGTCAATTTCCACTTTTTTGTTGTTTTGTTTTGAGATAGTCTCATTGTGTTGTCCAGCCTGGTTTCAAATTTCTGGGCTTGTGTGATCCTTCCTTCTCAGCTTCCCCAGGAGCACATGCCACTGTGCCTGGCTTCCCACTATTATTTAAAAGTGTCCCTGTTACTTTATAGTTACTGCTTTTTTATTTTGTCAGAAAAAAAAAAACTTCTACAAATTGAGGTTACAAGTATATTCTGCTATATTCCTTTAAAGAGCTTCAAAATTTTGTCTTTTCATACCTAACCTTAACTTTTTCTTAAGCCAAAATTCTTTAATGGTTTATTTTTCAAGTGTGCTTCTGAAATAATTTTCATGAGGGTCATTAATTTTTGGACTCTATAAAGATAAAGCACATTGAAAGCATTTTTTAGAAATTATAATATTGTATAAAATGGCTTGTATATCTCAGTAGCATAGTCTAGGGTACTGTCTCATTTTTAAATCTTAAAAAAAATTCCCCTACAGTTAAATACTTACTCTCATTTTAAAATTCTTGTTTATATGTGCTTTCTTTACTTAAACCAATGGAGTAGGTGAAATGACCACATCAGCCTAGATTTTAGGCTATAACTGTATGCTATAAAGAAACAAAGTGAGCTCAGAAAATTATTTCAAGAAAAACTACTTTTTTATCAAAATGTTTACTTATTTATGAAAGAAAATCAATAACTGTTAAAAAAGAAAATCAAACATATAAAACAAAAGACAATTATAGGGTTTGCTATGGTGTTAATGATGGTATGCCCCCTTGTATTTATGTTGAAACTTAATCCCCAATGCAACAGTATTAGGTGAGGCCTTTAAGAGGTAAAGATTCTGCCCCCATGAATGGAATTAGCACCCTTATGAATGTTCTGAAGGTTGAAGCGACCATCCTCCTGCCCTTTGTCCCTCCTGTCTTGTGTGGATGATATTCCTTCTCTCCAGAAAAGAAGGCCACCAAGGGGCCATCTTGGAAGCAGAGAGCAGCTCTCACCACACACTAGGGCTACTGATACATTGATCTGGGACCTCACAGACTACAGAATCATGAGAAATACATTTCTATTGCTACAAGTTTACACATACTGTGGTGGTTTGTTATAGCATCCCAAGTAGACTAAGGCAGGATTATGTTGGAGGAGCTCTGCCAGAGCCAGCTTTTCATTGCTCTAACCAACACTTGACTCGCATAACTTTAAAGGAGAAAAGGTTTATTTTAGCTCATCATTTCAGTTGAGGTTGGCTGGCCACAGGGTAGAAATATCATGGTGGAGGGGCATGGTGGAAGAAAACTTCACACCTCAGTCGGGTAGCAGAGAGGATAGTAAGGATAGCCAGAAAGAAAGGGGTTCAGAGACCAGATATAGTCTGGTCAAAAACTGTCATCTCTCACCTGTTTTCATCAACATCTGTGAAATTATTTCATGCATGGTTAGGAAACTGATATTTCTTTCTCATTCATCTATGCACTGTAAAGTCCTATTCTGCCATCTTGCTGATGCCCCATTTATATTTTTATTATTAATTTCTTCTCTACTGATCAGGCACCATTTATAGATCCATACTGTGCTTAAATACCAAAAAAAACCATAAGTCTTTCTGAAGTATGGCTAAGCAGGAATTTTACAAACAAGGAAACTGATGATTATTTTTACAGATGAAGAAAGTGAGGTTAAGATAGATAAATGACTTGCTAACAACTACAAAGCCAGCAAGACAATCAAGATTTCAATTTAATCTGGGTAAATCAAGTCTCTTTCTGCTATACCATCATGTTTTGACTTATTTTAAAGTTCTACTTAAATGTGCATGTAGCATTTTTAAATATGTATATAGCGTATTTCAATAGCATTTAATCAATACACTTTGCTGTATACTTATGTATAATTGAAAAAAAGAAGAATTTTAAAGATTCCAGAATCTCTTTTTCATGTTCAGCTGTCACTACCATTTAGAGTCCACTTACTGTCTAATCAACTTGTATATGTTTTTGGTAATATCATTTATTCCAGTGGGGCTAATTAAGAATTATACTGCTGAGTGTTTTAGTGGCATGACAGTTACCATTTGGGAATTATTTGTTTACTGTCTTAAAAGTAGTTAAGTGTGTATTATGCTCTTGTTACACATATAAATCCACAAACAAGATATGATTTATTTTCATTATTTTAAACTGTATTTAAATGTCATTTTGCTGGATTTACTCTTTTGCAACTTATCCTTTTTGGTTCATTAGTTTGTTTATGAAATTCCTCCTTATGGATATATGTAACTTCCTGGGTTTTTTCCTCTTGTTGCAGAGTATTCCATTGTAAAAGCATTCCCAAATTTACTTCTCCATTCTCTTGTTGATGGACACTGAGAATGCTTCCATATTTTGTTTCACAGAAATTGCATATTCTCTTTAAACAGTTTTTTATGGATGCTGCTATGAAGTAAATGTCTATGAAACTCTGAATCTATATCTTGAAATATAATCACCAATGTAGAACCAATGGTGGAGCCTTTGGGAGGTAACTGGATCACAGAGTAATGAATGCCTTTCAAAGAGATGCTAGAAAGCTTTCTTTTCCCTTCTGCTTTGTGAGGACACAATAAAGACAGAGCTATCTGTGAACTACGGAAATGGGCCCTCACTAGACACCAAATCGCCTGGAGACTTAATCTTAGACTTTCCATCTCTGGAACTTTAATGAATAAATATCTATTGTTTGTAAACTACTCAGCTTATTGTGTTTTGTTATAGTAGCTCTAAGCTATTGCACCGACACAGGTAAGTTAAGCAACACTCATACATTAAGCATTCTTGATACTACAATCTTTATTGGGCACATAAAAAAACAGTAGTCTATGGTGCTTATTCTTTATAAAATGATGGCTTTTGAAGCATAGAATTAAAAGTCTCCTACAGTCAGTGAATCAATTTTTTTCTACATCATGTATGTTTTCTATGTTTGGTTTATAAATCTCTTATTATTCAAAATCAGAAGAATAATAATTTTACATTTTCTTCTAAAAAGGTTAAAATTTTGCTTCCAAAATTTAGTTCCTAAATCTGTATGGAATCTATATTTATGTATTAAAGATTCAAAATTTTCACTGACCTATTTAACTGGCCAAATAGTTAATAACTAATTATTTATTGCATATACTATATGTAGGGCAATATATAAAACACTACCAGAAGCAGTTCTTTCCCTAAATGAGACAGAACCAACATTATTTTAGGTCTGTGCCCTACTTTTTAAATACTAATAACAATCCTGGGAGGTAGTTATTATTTTTCTGCATTTTACAAATGGTAAAATTCAGGTACAGAAAAGTGAAATAACTTGTTCAAATTAGTAATAATGTCACTGAGACATTATTAGCAAGTATGTCCCTGAGATTAGTATGTATGTCAGTATAATTAGTATGTATGTCAGTATATAGTACATATGTTAGTATAATTAGTAAGTGTGTCACTGAGATTTCATAATGGGTTTTTCTGAAAACTTATACATTGATGACTAGTCAAAGATTATTGAGAAATTTAATAACAAAGGATGATAGCATATAATTGGCTCAGAAATTGTCATTGTATGAATATATCATGTGTTGGCAAAAGATACTGCTGTAAATACAGTAGTACCTCTGTTTACAAATTTAATTTGTTTGGGCCAGGGATATATAGCTCAGCCACACAAGCACCTGCCTGACAAGCACAAGGTTCTGAGTTCAATTCCTGGTACCAAAAGAAAAAAAAAAACAGACAAACTTAATTTGTTTTGACCATTTTAGTGAAGATGGCTGCATTTGTGTTTATGTGAGGAAGATGGCTGTGGCTGTAATTGTCAACCACCGTGGAGTTTGGGAACAGAAGCAAAATTTTGCCAAACACTTTTGTTTGTGAACCAAACTGTTTGCAAACAGAAGCACTCATGAACTGAGGTATTATTGTACTGTTAAATACTGTAAAATGTCAAACAAATGTTTGAGAAGAAGAAAGGAAGAGGTCATGGAATTCTGTGGAAAATATGTGTTGTCACTCCCTGCTCTCCCAACCCCTTGCTCAGAGAAGTTGTTTGCTTAAACATTTCTATTGGTCTCAATGCACGATAAGAACCTTCTGCACAAAAAGTGAATAATAAACATTTTGAAAGAATAAAATAAATAATAAAAATAAATTATTTGTCTAGAGGGCCCTTTGGGAAAATCTATTATCTTATAATATAATCCTGTCAAGGCTTACTGAGATAGTTTGAAATGTCCACCATATTACTGGTTTGGGCCAGCTAATAGTGTTAAATGACATAAGCAGCACGGTTTGGAACTTTTCCAGTGGCAAAGAAGTCACTCTATGAAACTGATATGTTTTAGGTAGCGGCCATTAGTACCAATTACCCAAAAAGTACAGACGATGCTAAATAAATACAATTATATAATGGCCAACTTTTGTAACCTTTTTTCTCAAAAAATCTAAAAGCCACAAAACTTCCAAGAAGATCATGCGGTAATTCAACCTAAGTAATGCATAAACACTAGCCGGAAAAACAAAATTGAGTGCAAAGATCAGATTAATAAAGTAAAAGAACTGCTACCACTACTTGTTCTCTGGCTTCTCTTCCTGTCCACAATAATGGAATCCATGACTTTTATTTGTATTCAATGTATTTCCTTTCTGATTTATGTTCTTTTCTGTATTGTTCAAAGAATCCTTCTCAGCTACAAGTCATGTATTTTCTTAGAATCTCCTTTAAACTATTTAAAGATTTATTTTTTTCCTCTGAAAGCTTAAATCCAAATAGAATTTATTTTTGTTGTAATTAAGAGCATAGACTTTTGATCCAGCTGATCTGAATTCAAATCCTGACCTGACATATATGAGCTGAATAAATACACTTGCTTTGTCTGTGCCACAGCATCCCTGCTTACGAAATAAGAAAATACAGTAAATTTCAAAAATTGTTATGAAGAATAAATAAATTTACAGACATAAAATTAGAACTTTGACTGGAACACAGCCAGTAATCTTATCTAAATATCATTATCTAATCTTTTAAGATAATTTGTATTTTTTTCTACTTTACTTTGCTGATTAGAAACATTACAATAGAGTTTTAATGGCAAAGCAACCTTTAAATATTACACTGTCAGACTATGTTCATTTCGTTGAGATGAGGCATATCACAGTTTTTAAATAAGACTGGCCTATGCTATGAAATTTTTGTGCTCTGCAGTTTATTTTGGTTTTAAAGTTATATTAGGACAATACATGAGTTAGGGAGTGCTTTTTTCTATATTCTTTTTTAAATTTTTTATTTTTCATCACTGTATGTTCACGGTACATAATGATTACATTTCTCATAGGGAGTTGGTACACATACACAACACGTCCTAATTTGTTTTTCATCTACTTCTTCTCCTCTCCCTGCATCTCTTCCTTTTGCAAATCATCTAGCTCCCTGTTTCCCATTAGCAATCTTTTATTTTGCTCTTTATTTATATTTTGGGTTTCTCATATAAGGGAAACTATGTGATATTTAGGCTTCTATGTCTGATTTAGTTCACTTAACATTATGGTCTTGAAGTGCATCCATTTGCCTATAAGTGACTCATGTTTATGCTTTATGGAATAGTAGTATGCCACTGTTTACAAATGCCACATTGTCTTCATTCCTACATTATTGACAGACCTATAGGCTGCTTTCAAGATTTTGCTATTATGAATTGTGCTAGTATAAACATGAGTATGCAATATCCTTGTAATATGTTATTAAACCTTTTAGGAAGACACTGAGAAGGGAACTAGCAGGGTCAAATGGAAATTCTATTTTCAGTTTTCTGAGTAATCTCAATACTGATCTCCATAAAGAATACTAATTTATACTCTCCCCAACGATGTAGAAGGGTTCCTAATTCCCATCCCCTGAAGCTTTGCCAGCATTTGTTATTTGCTTTCTTAATGGTAGTCACTCTTTCTGGAGTAAGGTAGAATTTTATTTGTGCTTTTTTATTTGTATTTTTCTAACAAACAGTAATGTCAAACACTTTTTATGTATTTACTGGCCATTGGAATCTTCTTTTGAGAAGTGTCGCTCATTTCAGTTGCCCATTTTATAGTTGGGATTTTTTATTTGGGAGGGGTCTAATTTTTTTTTCCAGTTCTGTATGTAGTTTAGACATTAGATCTCGTCAGAGGAACAACTACCAATTGTTTTTTCCCATTCTGTAAGTTGTGTCTTCACTCTTACTTGTTTTCTTT
This sequence comes from Chinchilla lanigera, assembly GCF_000276665.1. Taxonomy (NCBI): domain Eukaryota; kingdom Metazoa; phylum Chordata; class Mammalia; order Rodentia; family Chinchillidae; genus Chinchilla; species Chinchilla lanigera. The sequence goes on along the minus strand of NW_004955414.1, from coordinate 7,350,036 downwards.
GGTGTACAGAAGTTTTTAATTTGATATGACCCCATTCATTGATTCTTGGTACTATTTTTGTGTAATTGTGGCTTCCTTTGGAAGGTCTTTGCCTATGCCTTTTGTCTTGAAGAATTTTACTTATTTTAATTTACAGTAGATTAAGTGTTCCTGTTTTAACATTTAGATCTTTGATCCATTTTGATTTTGTTTTAGTACATGGTGAGAGATATGGGTCTAGAGTCAATCTTCTGCAGTATGGATAACCAGTTTTCCCAGCACCATTTGTTAAAGAGACTCTCTTTCATCAAGTGCATTATTTTGGCCCCCTTTTCAAGGATCAGATAGCTGAACATGTCTGAGGTTGTTTTTGCAACCTCTACTCTGTTCCATTCAGTCACATATCTGTTTTTGTGCCAATACCATGCTGTTTAGCTCTGTAGTACAGCTTGAAGTCTGGGGTTGTGATACCACCTTCTTTGCTCTTGTTGCTCAAGATTGCTTTTACTATTCTCAGTGTTTTCTTGTTCTATACGAATTTCAGGATTGATTTCTAGTTCTTGAGGAATGCTACTGGTATTTTGATTTGGACTACATTAAATCTGTCTTAACAGCTTTGAAAGTGTGTCTCTTATGACAATGTTGGTTCTGCTTATACAGAAACAGAGGTTATCATTCCATTTTCTGATGTCCTCCAGTCTGTTTCAGAGTAGTTTATGTTGTAGAGATCTTTCACTTCCTTGTTTATTTTACTTCCTAAGTATTTAATTTTTCTTGATGCTGTTGTAAAGGTATTGTTTTCCTCATTTTTTTCTCAGTAGACTAATTATTGATGTACAGAAACACTATTGATTTTTTTGTGTCTTGATTTTGTATCCTGCAATGTTATCAAATTTTGTTGTTAATTCTAGAAGTCTTTTGGTGGAAAATTTTGGGTCTTTACATAGAGGATCAAGTCATCTACAAATAATGATAATTTGACTGCTTCCTTTCCTATGCATGTTGCTTTTATTTTTTTGTCTTGAACAATTGCTCTGGATGTTCCCAGTTCTGTGTTGAACAGGAGTGGTGCTAATGGACATCCTTGTCTAGTTATTTTAGATGAAAAGCTTTCAGCTTTTCCCCATTTAATATGATGTTGGCTATTGGTTTGTCATGAATGGCTTTTATCAGATTGAGATAAGGTCATTATATATTTATTACTTAAAGGTTTTTATCATGAATAAATGTTGGATTTTGTAAAAGTCTTTTTCCGCATCTACTGAGATGATCATGTAATTTTTGTCCTTGCTTCTGTTCAACTGATCTATTTATTGATTTGTGTATGTTGAGCCATCTCTGCATCCCTAGCATGAAGTCTGCTTGGCCATAATGCATAACTTTTTGGAAGATGTGTTGCATTCTGTTTGCCAATAACTTATTGAGCATTTTCTATTTATGTGAATTAAAGATACTGGTCTGCAGTATTTTTTTTTAAGTTGGGCTCTTGAAGAATTCAGCAGTTAATCAACTGGATCCTGGGCTTTTCTTATTGTTACTGCTTGAATTTCATTACATGTTATTGGTTTATTCAGGGTTTTTTAATCTTCTATTTCAGTGTTCATAACCTTATTTATCTAGAAATGTATCCATTTCTTCTGGCTTCTCCAGTTTCTTGGAGTACAGGTTTTTAAAGTAGTTATTGATAGTCTTCTGAATTTCAGCATCTGAATTTGTGATCTGTATAATATCCTTCTTTGAACTAGATTTGAATTTGGATTGTTTTTGTTTTTCTGAGACCCTTAAGTACATGATGAGGTTATTTATTTGTGTCACTTAATTTTTCTGATGTGGGCATTCATAGCTGCAAAATTCCCTTTTTGGACTACTTTCATTGTGTCCCATAGGTTCTAGTATGTTGTACTGGCATTACTGTTTGATTTTGAGAATTATCTAATTTCTTCATTCATTTCTTTTTTGACCCCTTAATTATTCAATTATTTATTGTTTAATTTCCACATTTTGCATAATTTCTGTGGTTTCCTTTGCCAATTATTTCTAGTTACAATGTGCTATCATCTAATAATATGTATGGTATGATTTTGATTCTTTTGCTTTCACTTAAGAATGCTTTATGTCCATATGTAGTCTATTTTGGAGAAACTTCCATGTGCTTCTGAGATAGGTATTGTGTTGCTGGGGAAAACATTCTGTTGATATTTATTAAGTCCATCTATTTCAATCTTTAGTTCAACACTGATATTTCTTTGTTAATCTGTCCCTTTTCAACAATGGAGTAGTGACATCCCGTACTATAATTTTGCCGTTTATCTAATCTTTTACATATAGCAGTGTTTGTTTTATGAAGAAAGTGCTCCAAGCATATATATTCAAAGCATATATGCTTATAATTGTTAGGCCTTCTTGTTGAATATTTCCCTTCATCAATATGCAGTGACTTTCTTTGCTTTTCTGATCAGTTTAGGCTTGAAGTCTAGTTTGTCTGAAAATAGGATTAGTACTCTCCATCATATTTTTGGGTTCCCATTGCATGGAATACTGTTTCCCATCCTTTGGTTTTAGTCTGTGAATTTCTTTTTGCATTAAATGTGTTTCTTGCATACAGAATATCATTGAGTTTTTTATCTACTTTGCCAATCTGTGTCTTTTGGTTGGGAATTGAGATCACTCACATTGAGAGCTACTATTGGTATTGATTGGTATTGGCTTATTATTTTCCTGTTGCATATTTCTTTTTTTTCTGCTTAATTGCTCACTCTGAGTGGCTTGTTCATTTTGGCTTCATTGTCTCTTTGGATATGGGGGGAGCACAACTTGTGGTGGTTTGTTTTGGATTACTGTTTTGGTCATGGATTTCTTAAAGTGCTCTTTGTCATGGAAAGACCTTATTTCTCCATCAGTTTTGAAAGATAGTTTTATAGTATAGTTTTGTAGTCTGAGCTGAAAGTTGTTTGCTTTTAGGGCCTGAAAAACTTCACTGCAAGCTCTCCTGGCCTTTAAATTTTGCATTGAGAAGTCTGCTGTAATTCTAATGGGTTTACCTTTATATGTGATTTGTTGTTTTTCTCTAGCAGCTTTTAAGATTTTGTGTTAGACTCACATTACACTTTGGCATGTCATGATGAAGTTCTTTTTGATTGTGAGTATTTGGATTTTTTTTTTTTTTTTTTTTTTTGGTACCAGGAATCAAACTCAGGACCTTATGCTTGCCAGGCAGGCACTTGTGCCACTGAGCTATATCCCCACTCTTTGGGATTTTATATGCATTAATTATCTGTACTTTTTACTGTTCCCTCACATTTGGAGAGTTTTCTGCTATTATTCCTGTAAAGAAGGTTTTTTGTGCTGTGTTCTAATTTTGCACTAATTTTAATTAATCTTAATATTAGTCTTCTTTGTGTCATCTGTCAGCCACTGTATCCATTTTTCATGCTGTCTTCTTGTTTTTGAGGTATCTGAAAGTAAATGAGCAGCAACATCAGCCCTATATTCCAGTCCTCACATTCTGTCCTCACATTGGTCACTTCTGCTGTTCATAGTTTCAAAAGAACATGTAATCTCTTGGGTATCTGTTTAGAACCTTTGCATGGACTCTAAGTCTTTGCTAAACAAATCACTCATGTTTTCTATCACTTTGTTTAGTTCAGCTAGCTTTTTAGTGTCTTCTCTGTACTTCCTGGTCATTTTGTTTATTAAATCCATTATCTGTGTGTATTTTCTGTGAACTTGCCAAGCACCTCATTGACATGGTTTTTTATTTTCTATTTTATTATTTCAAATAATTCAGCTGTGCAGGTAAGGATTTCCTCCCCTTGTATGCCTCATGGCTCAGCTTTCCACGAGTTGGGAGTTTCTGGCATAATTTTGTTGCCTTATCTTCTTATATTTATATTTTATTTTAGTTCATTTTTTGTGCCAAGTAATAGGGTAATACTGGAATCTTGAATTAAAGTTTTTTCTAGTTGTTCTGTGCCTCAGTTATAAATAATCCCTTCCCAAACTGGCACCCGATGAAGCACTGGCAATATGGCAGATGTGTCACTGGACTTTTCCAACTCTAGCCTGCCATGAGAAGGAGTCATTTTCAGGGTAAAATACTATGCTGTTTTTGCAGTTAAAAATGGCCAGGAGCTTTCTTGGGACTAGTGCTAATGGTCCAGTCCATTGATTCTTCCTAGAACTCCCATCCTTGAGGGCTTACCTTGTCTACAGAGACAGGTTCCCCTGCCTACGACCCAGGGTAAACTTCCAGATTTCTATCTTTTCTCTGTGTTGTGCTCCATTTCTTCCACTTCTCTGTAGTTTCTAACTTTCCTGGAAGTTCTCTTACAGTTTTTGGAGATCTGCTTTTTTTCTCTTTGCAAGATTGTTATTTTCCAGGTGTCTGAAGTCCAGGTTGTGGAGAAACTATATTCTTCTGTTGATTGCTACTCACTATTTTTGTTATTTCAGCATCTTTCACCTGCACTATTCAACAGTTTCATAATTGGTCACCATTATGCCTTCTACTCTTAACCCACTACAATTCATTCTACACATTCTAGCAGACAATTCATAAAAAGATAAACTGATCATATCTCTTCCTTGGTTAAAACTTATCAAGAGCTTCCTAATATATTTAGAATAAAATGTAAAGTACTTAACATTGTAGACAGGATACTTCATGATCTTCACCTGCATACCTCTTCAATCATATTCCAGACCTTCTCTTTTATCATTTCCATCCTTTCTGGCCTTAAGTATTCTCACTAAGATTTCCAGCTGTGGAACATGTGTATTAACAGTTGTCTCTGCATGAACACTATTTATTCTACTTCTTTATATGGCTGCTTTCTGATTGTATTACATTTTGTATTTACTGAACCTAAAGTAGATTTGCTATAATTTTTGGTCCATTCAGATATTTATCATTAATTTATCATTTACTTGATTTGATTTTCTTATTTTTCTCCTCTAAGTGGTAAAGATTGTGAAATTGGAAAGACAGTCAAAATACAATCATAGTCCACTAAAATGGATTCTGATGCTACAAGGTTAAAGATTTTCAATTTTTAGAATCATATAGAAGATTTAATTATGCTTCAGAACAGAATGTAAAAATATTAAAGACAGTTTACAGAAAGTAAGCAATAGGTGAAAAGGATAAAAGATAGTAAGAAGCATTAATACCTTCATCTTACAAGGTAGAAAATTAAAAGATATGACTACATTTGAGAACTATGTTTATACATTGATTTTTATTTTTTAAGGAATAAGATTTTGTACATTACTTACTTTTTTAAAAAGTTGAAAAAATGTTAAGTGACATAAGGATCAAAAACTGGAAGAAAAGATATAAACAATATAAATCCTTTCTGGTAAGCTTAAATCTAAAATTGAGATTAACAAGTGATCAAATGTACCTGTTACTAAGAAATAGGAAGGCAACTTCCAGAAACAATAAAAACAAAAGAGGTGTAAAGCAGTTGCCTCTTACTGTGGGCCTGGGATAAACAGAGTTGGTATAAGTTGAAACAAAAGCTCTGCAAGGTCTAGACTCTACGGAGCCCAGATCAATGGGTTAAGCATTTTGGCTTTTTTCCAAAGTGCAATAAGAAATCACTATTGTTTTTGTTTTGTTTTGTTTTTTTTCATTTTATAACTACGTATATTTGGGTCTACGTATGGCTAGAGAAGGGACTAGAAATCAGATTTGTGTTAAAACAATACCTTTGCCTGCAGTGTGGAGAATGGATTGGAAGAGTATATGTCAGGAACTCTCCATAACCCAAGCAAAAAGATGGCACTTATGTGAAAATAACCAATGCGTTGTCTTACATATAATTTTTTCTCAGTTATAGCATATCCATGATTATCAAATCAACTCATCTGAAACAATATTGGAATACTTCATTGAAACATTTTTTTCTATTTCTTACATAATAATAAAATTTTAAAAATAAAAAAAAATTCACAGAAAGAAAAACTGTCACTATGTACTGTCCAAAAATAAGATAAAACAAACATTAAGATGTGGCTATTAATTTTAATTAAATAGTCACATCCATTTAACTCTGTTTTGCTATCATTCACTGATAATACTCTGAATGAACCATGATGGTTAGACCTAACTAATTTACTCCTAGACAGGATTTTTAAGAATAACAATAATGACAATTACCAAACACATGATGATGACTGGAAGCACATTCTCACTAGTTCATGTACTCTCCACTCTCCATGTCCATATACACACTTTTCAGAAATGTCACTCAGCAATCAGTAAACAGGTATTCTCCAGTTGCTATACTAATATAAATATGAATGAGGTAGAATTCTGGTCTTAAGGTGCTTGTACTCTAGTGCTGATTTTTTTCCAATTTAACTCTATTTTACATTTAAAATAATACACAAAAATATACAGTGAAAATTGATGTATAACATTCAGAGGACATAAAACAAAAACACAGCACATTTGGAAAAATCAGTAAATCTTTCCAATGCCAGAACAAAAAGAAAGAGTGACATATTCTAGGTTTTCTTCCTTCATTAAACTCTCCATTAATATCTTTTTTAATGTTCTCTAAAAGACCAAATTATATTAAGAATAAGTAGAGTTAATGTGTTTGATTAGAAAAAGTAAATGGAAAATAGAATTTAATCAGTAAAATTATTGGTATTTCACTCTGCAAATTACAGAAATTTCTACTGCTATTTTAAAACCAATTATGTAACCTTACTTTGCAATCAAGCAGAGCTGGTTCTATTTCTTATCATCTTCTGTTGGACTTGGGCTATATCTAGAATATGATAATGAGTTATTATCATGCTTTTTCCCATCATGAACCAGATTTTTCAAGCCTATATTATCATTAAACCTCACAAACTTCTATATGAATGAGAGCCTAGCAAGCGGGACAATTGTGTCATCATCACATGAAACGAAATAAGCAATATTATAAAGTATGAGCAATAAATTCAAATATTTCATATTCTTTTCCCCCTTCTGATACTCTTTCTTTTATATTAACATCACTAATAAGAGAGTTTATCAGTCCGATATGCTAATTCCTGTTCTAGTATTACCATGTTGTTTCTCTGTGCTATTGAGGAGTCAATGCACAAACTTATCTTCAGTCCATTAAAAATAACAATAACAGTCTCTCCACTCGCTGTGTATATTTGGATTGGGGTACTAGGAATTAAGCAATAAGATAAATGCTGCTATTTTCCTCAATATTCAGATGAGGAAACAAAGTATTAGAGATTAAGAAGTTTGCTAAACTAGAAGGGGCAGTGTAGGGACTGCTAAAATTTACACAGGATGATCTGACCCCAGAACACATGTTCTTCACCACATAACCTACCCAGGTTTTTCCATAAGATGTAAAAATCCTCTGCCTATAGTATCTTCCTCACTTAGAGAATTCACATTTCATTATTTCACTACTTCTTTTAAACAAAGTATTGTTTTGAAGTTAGAATAATCCAGAGCTACACTTCAGTCTTCTTGCTGAATGAGCCAGATCAAACTCAAGAAATACATTTCAAGTCTGATTTCATCTGGCTGTCCCTCACATTCCAACAATCAAATGGTATTTTCTACCAACTCCAGTCATCTGAATACAGCTGTCCTCAACAAATCATTTTTAAAATTGCTTTGATGTTCTACCTTATCACTCACAAATATAGATGGCTCTAGAGATCCTAACTCTCACCTTTTATTTAGCATTCAGAAATCCTCCAAAGAATTTTTTTAAATGATGGATTTACACCAAAACTGTCTTTTCTATGTGTCCCTAAAAATATATACATAAAAGTCTTCCATGGATTCAAGTCCTTTGCTAGTTAGATAAAAATTTCCTGTCTATAAAGTTAGCCTAACGTGAGGGAGTGACTCCTAGTCAAAAGTGAACTACATTGAAACAAAACACATGTGAAAATAAAGCTAAGCAACAGGAAAAGACATTAGTAAAGCCTTACATATCTAACAACTCTGTTTAAAATAAGATAGTAACACATAGAAAAAGTTTAAAAAGATGTGAACAATAGTGACCTGATGGAGACCACTATGAAGCAGACCTGATCAGGACTTAAATTATCCAATTGGCTTTTCATGTTTAGTTATGAGCCTGTCCACGGCCTAGGCTCCTTGTCTGGAGATGGGCAGTGGACTGGTAGTAAATGAATCTCTATGAGTCACTAATCCCTACTAAGGGCTGTAACGGCAGTTGAAGCCAGAAAGCCTCAAAGGATAAGACAAGATCACAGCCAAGGATACCTAGATTTGATCTCAACTAGATAAAGACTATAGCCTCAGGCATCTCACTCTTGGGTGGATTAATTTAATCCATATTAAGGATTAATTTAATACCTTACTTGAAGAAGTCCTTGAGTGATTCCACCCTTCTTCAGTGCTCCCCTCCCTCCTTCTGATAACCAAATAAATACAGAAAAGGTCTAGGTCTTAGCCCTGAGAGAATCTCAAATTCTGTGAGAGGGTTTGATCCTCCTGGAGCCCTGGAATCATTCCATTTGCCTCTTTTTATTTAGTCTTCACCTTCACCATATTCATGTTAGGGAGACTGTGGACCTGTTCAGCCTGCAATATATAAGGGATATTATTAACCCGGTAGCTACCTACCACTCACTATTGCAAATAATACTACAAGAAGAATACATAAAGTATCTATATCCAGAGATGAAAGCACTTTCAACCAGCTAGGGATGTCTTCAAAATATAAAAACTGAATTGTCTTGAAAAACTAGTATAGGTATACCTCAGAGATGTTCAAGTTTGGTTCCAGATCATTGCAATAAAGTGAATGTCACAATAAAGTGAGACAACTTTTGTTTCCTAATGCATATAAAATTTATAAGCTACACTATATTGAAGTCTATTAATTGTGCAACAACACTGTCTTAAAAATATAAATGCCTTAGTTAAAACTGTTTAATTACTACAAAATGCTAACCATCATCTAAGAAGTTGGAAAAATAACATCTATAGGTTTCTTCAATGCAGGGCTGAGAAAAATGTTCAATTTGTAACAAATTGCAATAGAGCAAAATACAGTGAAGTGAAGGGCAATAATATGAGGCATGCCTGTAGAAGTACTCTAAGCATTCAGAGGGAAGAAAGGGCATCCACATGGTCAAAGTAGTTTACACCAAAGTAAGGTAAAACATAATTGAGCTCTTAGGGATATACAAGGCAGGATGACCCATGAATGGTAAAATCAAGCTGGAGAGACAGGTGAGGACCAGATCATAAATGTCCCAAAATATTATGCCAAGAAACTTCCATTTTATTTTTGAAGGGGAAACATTGAAAGACTTTTTAGTGGGGCATTTGCCACATATGTGCTTTAATATAGCATTCTGTCAAGGTTCTACATGCACAGAGGAGCCTTAGGATAAAATATCTTCCTTAAAATGATGGAAAAAAGAAAGACAAAATTTAATTTTTTAAATTACATTTTAAATTACATTTAAATTTACATTTGGGCTGGAATGAATATGAAGTGGCCTTAATTATATTCAATACGTATGAAGTGGTAAAATTAATAGAATGATGTGTTTGCAAATGCAGCGTGATGCACACTGTCCACAGCAGTTTAGAGTTAGGTACTAAGTTAGACTCCTATTGAATATCCCAAATATAGTACCTGTTTCATGATACAGCACTTCACTGGGAAAGCTTATATATACTTTTAAATTAAATTATGAAGTTACATTGACACTGAAAATACCAAATAGTTCTTCAAACATTTACTCACCGTTATGAGTGGAAAGATTGTTTTTAAGCTATCTGTCTTATTTACATTATCCATGTTAGTTATTTTATAGCATTTGAAACAATACTTTTATACAAATTTCCCCATGTGACTTCTTTCACCAAGTATTGCTAGCTGATATATCCCATGACTCTTTTACCCTTTTCATTGTTCTCATGCAAACATTTAACACAATAACAACAGCTCACAGCTTCTGTATATCAGTTATGCACCCTACCTCATTTAGTGCACATAGCAACACCATGAAATAATTACTGCCCATTATATTGTAAGGAAACTGAGGTTTAGAGAGGTTAAGTGACAAGTAATAGAGCCAGAATTAGAACAACAACAACAAAAAATTCTAGAGCCCACACTTTCCTCCACCTACCTCATGGAATAATGCAATGTACAAAACACATTCTACAGTTTTTATATCAGATAATCAGTACCTAAATCCCAAGTAGTCTTTAAAATATCCATTCAGTAATCATTCATTCAATATTTTTAAAAATATGTCACATAGTGTTCTACATAGAGTATATGGCAATTAACAAAACAGGAAAAATAGAGTCACCATTCTAATAGGAAATACAGAAAATATATACAAAATAATATGAATCAGAAAATAGATACATGTTTTAAAGAAATGTGGTTGCTTTGAATAAAATAAAGCATGCTCAGAACTGCCACACAAATATTTTTCTCATCAAGACATACATGCTACCAGACTGGCAGATATCAGATGCACATGATACAAGGCTAACACGCTACTCTGATGCCCATCCTGAGCAGTTTGGCTCCCTAAATCAGCCTCCTTCCTCTGGCCTAATGATAACCTGTGTTCTTCCTCAACAAACTCACTTCCATATTCCTCATCTTTCTCCACTTCCACCCTCTGAGGGGATGCATGAAAACTACTGACTCGTTCTTCATGGCCCAAATTGAATCTTCCTGTATGAAGTCTCCCTTGACTCACTCCTACTTCCTCTTCTGCAGTATCACTGTACCTTATATACTTTCTTATAATTATACACTCCATGTTATATGGTATTTATTTCTTAATAACCCTTTCTTCTACTTGACTGCAAATATAGCAGCCAGGAAAGTCCTTGGCCCTATCTCTAAATAGGTTATCATTAAATTTTGAAAATAAAAAGGTGTGTTCTAAAATTTTATTTTGCTCTATATGGCACAATAAAGTAGCAAAATTAATAAGGAAAGCTAACAAAATAGGCAAGACTTCAATCATGAAAAGTCCTCATATGATAGACCAAGACTGCATATTTTTAGCCAACAGGAAATAAACTGCATGGATAAAAAAAAGTTTTAGACCCAGATATACCTCAGTCTTACATCACATCCATCAGTCAGTTACACAAACCTGGAATGATTGTTTATCCAATAGGATTTTTAAATTTCTTCATTTGTTAACAAGGATAATAGTATTTAGTTTACAAATTTAACATGAGGATTAAATATTGTGCTTTCAAGTCATCTAGCACAGTGCTTAACAGAAATACATATAAAAAGATGGTCAATAAATGGTACCTGTCATTATAATAAGTTATATAATGACAGGAGAACCATGAATAGATCTGTATTTTAAACAGATCATTCCTCAAAAGTATAAAAATATATCATCAGGGAGAAGAAACTAGTATTTGGGAAATCATCAAGGCTATTTTTAAAGTTGTCCGAAAGAAAACTAATGAATATCTCAATCAAAGAACAAATAATGAGCTGGGCTAGTGATGAAGCTTAGTTGTAGAATACTTACCTAGCAGGGGAAAGGCCCTATATTCAATCCCCAGCACAAGAAGAAAGCAAAGAAGAAATAATCAGGACGGGAACCACAGGGTAACTTGAAAGAGATTTAGGGAAAGTAACAGACAGGGGTTGATAACAAATTAGATATCGGAGACTGATCAATAATGATGAAGAACAGTAGTTAGAAATATCAATAGGTTATAATAAAATCTTTTATAGCTGTTGGTGTTTTTCAAATAATAAAAAGATGCCTCTAAGAGGATGATAACAAGACTAGTGGGTTCAGAGTGGTAAATGGAAGAAGCCTGGAGAAGGGTGGATGGATCCAGATCCAGACAGGAAAGGAGATCCTAGAGAGCAGGAGCTTGTACCTTGGTGGGGGTGAGGCAGGGTGTCAAAAACATTCTAGTGAAAGATATGTGCTCATTGAGGATGTCTCCACTATAGAAACAAAAAGCGAGTAACCCTAATGAACTCCAAGATTCCAAATGATAAGGTCACTTGACATAGTATAGGTTTGATCAAGTCATGATGATTCGACTTGCTTTTCCAAGTATAATAATCAGTCCTGATTTTTTTTAAATCCATAACATTTGTATATTTGGTTCATATTTAAAACTTAAAGGTAAGTCAAGCCACTTGGGCTTTGTGTAGCTTGGAAAATAAATAAATAAACAAATCACATAAAGAGAGGAAAAAACATAATCATGAGTGAATTTTTTAAGTTCCATTAGTTCATTCAACTGCCCAAAGTAAAGATGGAAAAATTTATTTTATGTCAAGAAATTGTAACTTTTTAAAGAAAAGGAAGCCTGTCTTGGTTACTTTTCTCTCATTGCTAGGACAAAATACTTGACGCCCAAAATGGAGGAAGGGAAGGTTTATTTTGCTTACAGTTTGTGGAGGTTTCAGTCCATACCTGGCAGAGTGGCACATGACAGAGTGCTACAGCTCATGGCGGCAGAACACAGCAAAAGCAACAAGCACAAAAGGGAGGAATGGCGGCAAGCAGCCTCTTCCTCTCCCTTACATATGCAAACTATCCACCCCAGGGCGGGTGTAGCTCTCACACCCATAATCAATCAAACTCTAAAAGCCTTGACTTTTAGATGACTACATGAGGCTTTGGGGGGACACCCAGACATAAACCATAACAAAGCCAAATAGAACTTTTTAAGAAATATCCCAAAGGATACTAATGTATTTTATTATCAGCAATCATTTGGGAATTTATCCAAAGACTTAAAAAGGAACCTACCTTTGGCCTAATAAAAGTGATAGACCCTTTGAAGGAATATATTGAAACTTAAATAATACATAATGTCTAACAATAGTTTTAACTGCATGGATATCTGCTTGAGGATTAACAGCTATGAATGTTTCACCTGGAAATTTCAAGAAAAGAACAAGAACGATAATTTCAATAAATTATTATACACCTTTCCAGTTTATTAATGATAGAAAAATATCTGATATATTTATATAGCAATACATTATATTAAATATATATAACTCTGAGTTTTGACAAGCTGTTTAACTTCTCTATGCCTCAGTTTTTCACCAGAAATTTAGAGAATTATCACTGTTGACCTTTGAGATCCTAAGAACTCTTACATTCTATGAATCTATAAAGTAGTAAATTTTACAACACAGACGATTAAAAGCTACCTAAGTTCAGCGGAGAAGCATTAATCTGGACTGCCAAACATGTATAACAAAAAAAGAGACATCATGGAACAATAGAAATTATAGCTAAGAAGTGAATATGTGTTACAACTATACTAAGTAGATTACAGTCACCTCATTTTTTCAAATTATTAAACTTTATTTCTTATAGAAGTTTTAGGTTTATAGAAAAATGAGTGGAAAGTATACCACATAATAATGAAAGTATAGAAGGCTCCCCTATACTCTTACTCCCTTTATTTAACTTTCAAACACAGAGACACATATATCTACCCAACTGATAAAGACACCAAAGCAGTTAGATAGCTGGTTAGTAGCTGAATTCATTAAGTGGTAAAATTTGTTCCTAAGTGCCTTCTCTTGACCACTGGACTATACACTTTTCCCCCAATACCTCCTTTTGAATTATCATTCTTTAACTTTCAAAGCATGTGATATGAACCCTCTGACCATCACCATAAAATTTAAGAAATAAGTTAATGTGTACAAAGTATACTCATTAATAGTTTCCTTCTTTTCCTGAAACAAATCCACTCTCATGTAGGAAGTAGCATTTAAACTAGAGCTCAAGGGGCTGGGGATTTAGCTCAGTGGCACAGCATCTGCCTGGCAAGCACAAGGTCATGAGTTCGATTCCCGGTACCAGAAAAAAACAAAAACAAAAAAAAATTTAAACTAGAGCAAAATAAGTAAATAAAACATTTTGATATAGGAAAGTTTGTAAAAGCCTCATAAAAATCTTGGTTTTTCTTTGATATGACAGGTTTTTTGTAGATTCATTGAGGAAAAAAATAAGAAGTAATACCAGAGTAATAGGAAAAGACCATATTTAATTCATTTTAATTTATCTGAACTACATGGAAATAAAACATCTTTGAAGAAGAGAGAATTGTTCAACAGAACAGAGTCCTAGAGCCATTTAGAAAGAACAAGGAAAAACACTTGAGCCCTGGTCTTATTTAAAAAAAAAAAAAGCTTGATTCCCAGGAAAAAGCTTATTACAAGTTATACAACAAGCAATTCAGCAAACACATTCTAAGTTACTACAGTGTACAAAGCTCTACATAAGTTGCTCTGATAGATGAATAATGGTTGCTCATATATGCCCAGGTCTACATTCCAGAACCTATAAATGTTACCTTGTACAGCAATAGAAATTTTATAGATGTGATTCAATTAAAGATCTTGAGATAGGACACTGTATCCAGTGAGTTCAATGTAATCACGACAGCCCTTGAAAGAGGGACATGTAGGAGTCTAAGTCAGAAAATGGACAATAATAATGGAAGCAGAGATAGCAGTTATGCACTCTGAAACTAGTGGAAGGGACCATAAGCCACAGAGACAGGTGGCCATTAGAGGTTGCATAAAGCAAAAAAGATGGATATTCCACCTCAAGCCTCCAAAAGGAAGCAATCCTCTTTATTCTATAACCAGTGAAACTAATTTCAGACTTCTGACCTCCTTACAAATATAAAAAGTGTTATTTTAAACCACTAAATTGGAATAATTTATACACCAGCAATAGGAAACTAATATAGTTGCAAAGCAAATGCTATCATATATAGAACCTATTGCATCACAAGGATAGTGTCTTATTCCTTAAAGAAATTGAGAAATATTCCCCTTTCTGTTCCTAAAATAATTTCCACTATGCTTTAAAAAGTTTCCCTTAGTTCTTGGCATGGTGGGCAAGTCTATGCACATTCTCCATGTACTTTAAAACTTTGATTAAAGCCCGATGTGCTAGCACATGCCTGTGATTCCAGCACTAGAGAGCTGAGGCAAGAGGATCACTGCAAGCTCAAGGCCAGCCTGTGCTCCATAGTGAATTCAAGGCCAGCCTGAACTACACAGTGAGACCCTATCTCTAAATAAATAAGTACACAAATAAATCTTTAATCATATCCACTTTTTACTTCTCTATTTTTTATTAAAGTAACATAAAATTCTCCATATCTTTATTTTACCAATTGCCCTTTTCTCAAACATATTGGGCCTATAAAACAGTCTCCCAGACAAGGTGCAGGGTGGATTTGATCTACTACTCATATCATGGATCCTCATATTAGCTGTGGAAGAATGTAAACTCTTTTCTTTACACAAAGCTACCATCCCCTCTTCAAGCCAAGTATTTTTAGGTACAGTTCTGCCCAGAGAGGGTATCCATCTAATGAACTCATTTAGACTAGCAAAATCCAAGTTTGCCTGTTTTTAAAATCATTCATTATAAGTATCAATGCATCAAGGTTTGTCCCAGTATTGCCCT
The DNA here is from genome assembly GCF_000276665.1 of Chinchilla lanigera. Taxonomy (NCBI): domain Eukaryota; kingdom Metazoa; phylum Chordata; class Mammalia; order Rodentia; family Chinchillidae; genus Chinchilla; species Chinchilla lanigera. Next base: position 7,334,577 of record NW_004955414.1, on the reverse strand, counting down.
GTTTTACCTACTATTCTCATGCTTCCTTTTTGGGCCTCAGTAGATCATTGCTAAATTTGCTTGCTGTATCTATTCATCTGAGGACATGTATTACACAGAGTTAAAGTGCTTTGTTCCTTTGTGCATTATACAACTATCACGTCCTAATACTTTAAAATCCATTCCATTTCCTGAACTCTTGAGCAGGTAAGGTTAGGGGAAAATTCTTTGTCTTTATCCCAATTAAAGGAAAGACTTCCAGCCAGGCATGGCAATACACACCTGTAATCCCAGCACTCTGGGGGCTGAGGTAGCCTGGGCTATATAGTGAGGTCAGGGTCAGCCTGAACTATAAAGAGAGACCCTGTCTAAAAAAAAAAGAGGAAAGACTTCCTGCCCTCCTCTTATTCCCATCATATCCATCATATATAAAATTAATTTTAAAAACCCAGACTGAGAATTTTAAAAACTGACAAAGTAAAAATAATATAAAGTGCTTTTACATTATTCCCTTCCCTTACGACTCATTAAGATTATTTATAAAAACTAATGCAATTATTTTAAAATTCCAACAGCAAGAACTCATTATAAAAGGCAATACCAAATTTTAAAATAAGAATTATACGAAGATAATAGTGTCATTAATTTATTCTCCTGTATTCCCAAATAAGCAAGCTACTAAGACTTGCTGTTGGAAAGAAGTAAGACTATTTCAAAGAGAGTGATCTGAGAACAAACCTAAATTTGCCACCCCTAGTTGCTATAACTTCAGTAGCACAAGCCAGTATCTCGCTCAACTCAACAATAATTGTTTTCCTAAGTATCTGCTTTGTGCCAGCACTTCAGGGCATTCATAAACAAATCACACTTGATAAATGAGAGCCTCTCACCCAGGAACTCACAAACCAATAAGTAGAAGTAGACTGTGACTGTGACCACAGGAGAAGGGCTTCAAAAGAGCCATGAAAGCACTGGACATGGCTAAAAGGAAAAGACCTAGTAGGCAGAGGAGGTGTGGTCCCAGTCTGTATTTGACAGGGAGAGAAGTGGAAGTAGACATTTGTCATGAGAACATGACAGGTGGTAAGCTTGTATAAAATATCCATGTGACCATCAGTTTCCTGGTGTTATCACTCAAGAAGTGGTAGAACATCCAGGGTCTCTCCATCAAAGCATAGTATGGGCAAGTCCCAGGGCCTGTATTAAGGAATATCCTAATAAATCTTGAGACCACCAAAAAAAATTCTTTCTCACCCTGAGAAACAGTAACATATTAAACAATCTCACAGTAATCCTATGAGGAAGATGATTATATGGTCTCTCTAATTTATAATGAATAAACTAAGGGACAGAAATGTTAAGCAATTTTCTCAAAGTCATATAGCCAGAATTTTCAAAGACTCAGAACCAAAACCTCAGAGAATCTGACTCCAGAACCTTGGGGTTTAATCATAGAATGCTCCATCCACTGTTATCCAAGAAGAAATCCAATATAAAGAAAAATTATTTGAAATGGGGTACTATTTATATACAATGAGAAAGCATACTGGAATGTCACAATTCCTTATTCTTCTAGGTTCTCACATGGCCCTTCATGTAGTATATTTTAAAATGTGGTTTATATGAAATATAATTATATATAAATATAAATATAAAAAGGCAAACTGATGTTTAGTATGTCTTTGTATTACTAGTTATTCAGGAGCTGAAATACCCAGTAATGTGTTATGGTTTGTGTGTTATGGTGTCATGGTTTGCGTCTGAATGTCCCCACAAGGCCTCATGGAGTCATGGAGCAGGCTTCTAGAGTTTATGATTCATCCATGATGCACTGCTGGGATTAGGGGTGTGAGTGCTACACCCGCCCTGGGGCAGATAGTTTGCATATAATGTAAGGAAGGAAAAGAGGCTTGCTCTCCCTGCCTGCTCCACCCTTTTGCTCTTGTTGCTTTGCTATCTTCTGCTGCCATGAACTGTTACCCTCTGCCATGCGCCACCCTGCCTTGGAGCCAGCCAAGTATGGACTGAAACCTCCACAAACTATGAGCAGAATAAAACTTTCCTTCCTTAATTCTGGGTGTCAGGTATTTTTTCTCAGCAACGAGAGAAAAGTAACCAAGACACAAGGACAATAAAAAATTAGTAGGAACAGTGGGTTCTAGTAAAACTTATTCAAAGTTATTTCCAAGATGAATTTCCCTGATCTTTATTCCATATGAGAAGTAGGCAGGCTTTGAAAGTGGGTAAATTAGAAAACTCATATGTTGCTTTTAGAACTGTAAACTGATGGCCCCGCGCCTTGCGCCCAGGCAGCCAGTTCTCCGGGAGCTGCAGCGCTCCTGGGTCCGAGTGTGGGCCGGACTCATACCACCGCGATTCC
>NW_004955414.1:7310953-7325348 GCF_000276665.1 Chinchilla lanigera | reverse complement strand
AAAAAAAAAAGAACTGTAAACTGATGAAGCAACCTTGGAAAAAATTTGGTAGTTGCTCAAAAATGTAAATAAACAGCATATAAATCAGCAACTGCACTCCAAGGTATATGCTCAGAGAAATGAAAACATATCCACACAAAAATGTGTGCATGGTTGTTCATAACAGCATTATTTACAATAGTCAAAATGTAAGAATAATCTCCATCAAGTAATTGACAGGTAGATAAATAAAGCATGATATATTCATATAGTGGAATATAATTTAAAGGAATAAAATACTGGTATATGCTGCAAAATGGGTGATCCTTTAAGGCATCAAGTGAAAGAAGACAAAGACAAAAAGTTACATACCATACAATTTTATTTTTATGAAATATAAATAATACATAAATACAAAGAAACAAAGTATAATAGATTCCTGGTGCTAGAAAGAAGGGGGAATAGACATTAAATGCTAATAGATATGGGGTTACTTTTTTGGTAATACATGCTTGGCATGTGTGAGATCCTAGTTTCAATTCTCAGCAACAAAGGAAGAAAAGAAAAAGATATCAACTTCTCCTGTATCTTTTGGTCTGCCACATAAAATTTTGATTAAATATACTACCGCACTTTTTCCCTTATTAACCTGCCCTTTGTTATAGGATTTTCAGCCACAGTCCTTGTGATGCGTGAAGAAAAGTATCTCATCTTTTCTTCCCCACAATAGTTTTGTATTTATTGTTGTATCCAGAGGTGAGCACTGCTGGGATGAGAAGTTAGCTGGCATCATAAACTCAGTACCAGTAAAGAATTAGAAGGATAGGCCAGGTGTCATGGTGCGTGTCCCAGCACTCACAAGGCTGAGGCAGGAGTCTTGCTGTGAGTTTGAGGCCAGCCTGGGCTACAAAGTGAGTTCAAGACCATCTTAAACTGCATACTGAAACCCAGTTTCGAAAAGACAGAAAAGACAAAAAAAAGAATTAGAGGGACAGAGCTTAAGAAAAGAAGACACTTTATTTGTAAGGAGGAAAAAGCAGAAGACAGAAAGCTGCCCCAGAGAGTGAGGGGGTGCTGGAAAAATGGATACCCTCAGGCCCTGTATCCCCAGCTCCTTTTATTATATTTAGAGACCCTTCCTCCCAGGGGGGTACCCAGAACTTGTCACAACCTGATTGGCTTCCTGTCTTTAGATGGATCCCAGGTCACAGGACCCTAACCTGGGCAAGCCTACCTACATGCACATTCATTTTGGCAGGCTTTGTTTGACTTCCTTCTGCCTGTTTGTCCTTGTCTGGGTGTTATCTCCAGGATTTATAGTTCAGCTAGGAGGAGTCTTATAGAAAAGCAATTTAAGGGGCTGGGGATTTAGCTCAGCGGCAAAAGCGCCTGCCTGGCAAGCACAAGGTCGTGAGTTCAGTTCCCAGTACCGGAGAAAAACCAAAAAAAAAAAAAAAAAAAAAGAAAAGCAATTTAAAGTTAGTTATTAAGGGGATGTGTGTGCATCTCATGTAACAATATAGTGAACCCACTGTATGTGTGTGTGTGTGTGTGTGTGTGTGTGGCTATATATTTTTATCCACTAAATAGAAGTCTTCTTTTAATTTAGGTAGCCCCCTCACCTTTTTTGTGTCCTTTGCACTTTATTGGAGGTAGGAGGAATGGCTCTTGGTTTCACATAGCCTGCTTCCTCCATTCTCTGTCATCTATACCTCTGGTCTTTCTGATGTAAGTCCTTATGCTATTTGCACTAGTTGATGCCTTTTCTTTTAATTGCTTCCAAAGGAATCCCTCCAGTAAAATGTTAACTCCTTCCAGTCAGAATTAGCCAAAGAAACCTAATAAGACCCTTATTCTACTATCTCCCTGCCTACAGACCCTTTCCCCTACCTAAGATTGATCAAGAGAGGCTGTATCAGCAACAAGAAAGTCTCTATTGCCTGGCAAGTAGTTTTGACTCATCACAAGATGTTTACTGCTCAGACCTATTGTTACTGAAATCCAAGGTGGCTGCAGGAGAGAATGAGTTGAACAACTGCAGGCAGAGATGCCAAGCTTTTATCTTGCTTTTAGTTACACATTGGGCATTAGGCCCAAGTGAAGAGTCAGTGCATTTTAGTAAAAGCAGCCTGTTAAGTCACCATTATACTTACAGCTATAAATTCAAATGGATGACTTCCATTTATACACTAGATCTTTTATCTCATTTTTACTGATCTTACAGAACTCAGAGCTGAAAAGAATATTAGAAATACTTTAGTCCAACATCTGCATTTTACAGGTGAGGAACCTGGGACTAGAAAAGTTAACTTGCCCAATGTCATAGAGTAAATGGGTAGGATTGTGTATCTTTAATAAATAACTATATTATAATATAGACACATTACAGGGCTTTATGAAATTTGGGTCAGTAAGACTAGATACTGCCCCCTAAACCTTTGAGATGGCTATTATTATTATCTATTATTGATTTGACTTTTGCAATAGAAAATTAGCACAGTACATGTAAAAAAATAGATATTTTAGCCATAGAAAATTACTCTGAAGGATTAATATTTAATCTACTACCTCCTAATCACAACAAAAGTAACATTTTCAGTCAAATTCTTCATTATGATTTCAGTGCCCTTTTACTCCTATCCTTCCCTTTCTTTTGTAATTATTCCCTATTTCCTAATGCTAGGCTTCTTGTTGAATTGCTAATAAAATCCAGGAAATGCCTGAGGAATTTAATTCAGATGTAAATGGAATTATTTGGGTTGTTTCTGTCTCTGCTTTTAAAAAATTATAATATGAAACAGTGTGCTATTGCTGAAAGCCCCACAGATTTCTCAGCTTGACACTTGAAGTAATTTAGAGGACTGAGGAGGGAGGAATCTGTGTCCGCTTCACAGCTAATTTATTTACAACAATTGCAGAATTGAGAAACCTCACCCACGCTCGTATACCCACAGAGAAAGAAATGAATTCTTTTCAAAACAGCAGCTTTCTGTCCTGCTGGTGCTTTTTCCTCATTTCCTTTTCTCTTTCCTACTCAGTTTAGGTAACTTCAACAGGATTGTACTTACAGTTCTAAATTTACCTCTGATTTCAACCTAAGCAGAAATTACAGCAAAAGAAATAGGCTTCCACCCCCACTGTTAAGCCATCTTCTAGAAATACATTATGTTAAAGGAAACTCCCATAAGCCTGCACAAAACTGCATGTACAAATTGACTTGCAAATGAACAGATGATACCTACACATTTGATTAGTCTATGAATTCTACAAGGTCCTTTGAAAAGAAACAGGCCAAAATGAAAATTTTTGGTTTATAGGTTAATCGTTATAGGAATGAGGCCTTTTCTTTTAAAGTAAATACTTGTATCTGTCAGCAATTTTTGACCCAGACTAGGCCTCTTTTCTCTGTTGGACTCACTGAACCCATAGATGAGACTGAGCACAGTTAGCAGTAGAGGAAGGTTTATTCTTGGCCAAAGTATGAATAGCAGCTCACAAATCGGCTTCTCAACCCATTGAGAAGTCACAGATACAAGATGAAATAAGTGGGAGGAATAGGGTAATAAACATAAGTGAGAGGAATATTCATGTCTTTTCTGGGAATAGGTAGAGATTTTCCTGAAATTAGGGAACCACCTCTTTTTGGTCCTTTTATGGTTCTTTCTAATCATTATCACAGCATTTGTGAGCTGTCATGGCACTTGGGGCTGTGTCATTTAGAATGTAGAAGGAATTATAACGAAGTTGAGGTTGTCTGCCATCACTCTGGCAGCCATCTCAGATCAAGAGTTTTGGCCAGCCCATCTGAAGAGTGATTTCTGGCCTTTGGGAATTCTATTCTCAAAGATTTTTTAAAAAGAAAATTGGATAGAGTAGAAATTCAGGTAGGACACATAAACAGGTCACTAGGTAATAGATCCTTAATATAAGCTTCTTTTCATTATTCATTTGCAAAATATGTCACACCATAGGTAGCATGCTATAGTTTGGATCTGGAATGCTCCCCAAAGGACTCATGTGTTGAAGGCTTGGCTCCCAGCTGGTGGTCCAATTAGGAGGTGGTAGAAACTTTAGGAGGTAGGAGCTAGTTAGAGGTAGTTGGTTACTGGTGACTTGCCCTTGAGGAGTACTGCGGGACCCTGGTAACCTCCTATCTTTTCTTTTATTTTTATTCTCCCTCTCTTCTCTCTTCCTCTTCTACCTCTTCTCTGCCCTCTCACTCTTCTGTCTCTCCTCCACCTCTTCTTCTTCTCCTTTTTATTCTTTCTACTTCCTCCTTTCTCTCCTTCTCTGTCTCTGTCTCTCTCACTGACTCCATCCTGATCACTATAATGTGCACAGCTTTATTCCCACCATGATATTTTGCACATTAGCCAGTCAGCAATGAAGCCCACTAACCATGGACTGACTGAAATCTCTGAAACCATGAACCAAATAAATCTCCTCCTCTTTCAAGTTGACTTCCGTAGGTTTTTTGTCACAGCAATGGAAAACTAACACACATTAGAACAAACACAACAACACAGCTTTCTGGGAAGCTGTTTCTTGACAGAGTTTTACCATCATAATCCTTTGATAAAGAGAAGCCCCACCTATATGGTTAAGATATTAGTTGTTAAATCTCTCATTAGATGTACAAACCCCAGAACATCTGATGATCTTTGCAATGTTCCCACCTTAATCTTTCATTCTACTCAATTGTCTGTCTAAAAAGAACTATAGGAAGTAGTACCAGGAGGTTAGGTCCTTTACAATGTTCCAGAGATGAAAAAAGGGAGACACACTTCCCGGAGGGAGACTTCACTCAGTGTGCAGTCTGCTTTCCTACTATCTTACTATATCCCCTTCTTCCCTTATACCAGCTTTTGTGTCACTGAGTTCCCCAAGATGGAATGTTGAGGTAATAGTTCCTGTCTTAAGATTTCCGGCCCTTACGTAAACCTGATTCCTTCTGATCAACTCTCTTTCTAAATGCTGGCCTAGTGGCAGGCAGCCCAAAACTTCGATTTCAGTACCAGGAATGCTGACCTATTAGCTCTGAGTTTTAGAAGAGAATTTGATGCTGTCAAAACTCTTTTTTAGATGATAAATTCTATAATTCTATGATTCTTAATTCTTCGCTCCTCTGTCATAGCACAAACATTTGGTATGATGTTTCATAGCCAAAAATATCATAGTAAATAATTTCAATACTAAATTAATGTTTTAAAAGGTAAAAGTCTGAATCCGGGCATAGTGGCGCATGCCTGTAATCCCAGCACTTGCCGGGGGGAAACAGGAGGATCACTGTGAGTTTGAGACCAGCCTGAGCTACACAAAGTGAGCTCAAGGCCAGCCTTAACTGCATAGTGAGACCCTGTCTCAAAAAGACAAAAAGAAAGTAAAAGCCTGTCCTATCTGAAGGGCATATAAAAGGAAATAGATATAGTCAAATATTAATCACATACACATAAAATATATATAGTCATGTATTTTTTTATATATGAACTTAAATGTTAGGAAGAATATACATAAAAATGTTACTGTTTCTATGAGACATCATTGCTAGATATAACTAAAATAATGGCTCTCTTTCTTATACCTTTCCATAATGTCTGAATATTTCACAAAACAAATGTAAATTTTATATCAATATACTTTTCAGGTTATATTAATATACCAAATCAGGAAATTAACAGATGAAAATTTTAGACCATTGGAATAATAAATACCAACAGTTAGTGTGCAGAATATAAAGCAATAAAATGGAATAGCAAGAATAAAACCAGTTCAGGAATTTAAGTAAAATCCCAATAAAAAAATTACATGAAAATGATACTGCTAAATAATATACACTTTAAATGTCCATTTTATACTAGATTTATAGAACATGTATAAATTAATACCATGACATATAAAATTATATAGATTGCAAATAAAAGTTGATAACAAGAAAAGTTACAGCCAAAAATGCATATATTTGAAAAGAAAAAATATAGAAAACTCTTAGCTAAGATTGCTACTCAAGAATTTGTTAAAAGAACAGCAAAGTAAACCCAAAGAAAGCAGAAGGAAGAAAATAATAAAAATGAAATCAAATTTAATAAACTATCAAGAGATTGAAGGAAGGCAAAAAAAGAGGAAGTAAAACACATAAGGAACATGAACATTAGGTACTATAAACATACTGATAAAATTTTTAAATTTTTTAATAAAATAGAAAACCACCCGAGGGTGGTAGCATACACCTGTAATCCCAGCATTTGGAAGGCTCAGGCAGGAGAATTGTGTGTGTTTGAAGTCAGTCTGGGATACACAGTGAGCTCAAACCCAGCTTGAACTATATAGCCATACCCTGTCTCAAAACAAAATAATAACAAAATACACACAAATAAATAAATAGAAAACTGAATACTATAGAGCAAACTGACAAAAACTGAGTCTTTGGGAAAGCAGTAATCATCAAATTTGATCATAAGTCATCAAATATTGATCATAAAAATGACAGAAAACATAAATAAAAATAAACATAATTACAAGACTCCTCTAGCCAAGGGCACTGAGAGATTTACAGTTGGTACCTACCAAGGATTATAGATGAGGAGGGTAAACAGACAGACGTGTCCACCCAGAACCAAGGGCAATGTAATATAGCTAACAAATCCTCAAAGACACATTGCCAGTATAAAGTATTTTACAAAAAAAGTCACCCCATAAAATTGATAGACAACTGATCAGCCTGATGAACAAGTACAAATACAGGGACAAATGAAGTATGAAAAATCAAGGTAATATGAAGTCAAAGGAACACAATAACTCTTTACCAACCGACACCAAGACAAACAAATTGACAAATATCCTGGGAAATTTTTTAAATTGCTTAAAGAAATTGAATAAGATACAGGATAATTCAGACAGATAATTCAAAAAATTAGGAAGATAATTTGAGATATGAATAAGAAATATATCAAAAAATAGAGATCAGAAGAAAGAAAAAGTTAAATAATGAGAAAAGGAAAGCATGGAAACAAAGCTTTTGTAAATGGGAAGGAGAGGAAGATTTGAAAGGAGGGTAGTAAATGGGGAAGAAACAAGTTATATCACGTACAGGCACAAATACTCTATGATGAATGTGATCATTATGCATATCTAAAATGTACCAATAAAATCTGATTAAAAAACAAAACAAAAAAATAGAGGTCATGAAAAATAATCAATTAGAAATCTTAGAACTCAAAAATTTAATAAATGATATAAAATATATAATTAAAGCTTTTCTGAGATTGAAAGTAAGTCTCTTGAAATAATCCAGTCATATTAAAGAAGAAAGAAAATTTAAAAGAACAAAAGCCTTTGAGACTCATTGGACACCATTAAGTAAACAATCATTTGTATTTTTAGTATTCCAGAAGAAAAAGAAAAGAAAAAAGCACAGAAAACATATTCAATGAAATAACTGCTGGAAATGTATCAAATCTTGAGACAGATATTACTACTCAAATCTAGAAAACACAAGACTCCTGACAGATTTAACTGGAAAAGATCCTCTCTGAGTCATATTATAGTCAAACTGTCAAAAGTACAAGACAAAAACAGAATTCTAAAAATAGCAAGAGAAAAGTATCAAATCACAAAAAAGAGAATCTCCATTGGACCACAGCAGACATCCCTTCAGAAATGTTATGGGTCATGAGAGAATGGAATGATACACTTAAGTACTAAAAGAAAAAGAAAACTGCCAACTAAAATACTATATTCAAAAATAAATAAATAAATAAATAAATACAGTAAAATAAAATACTATATCCAGCAAAGCTATTCTTGGAAACTAAAGACTTTACAAAACAAAACAGTCAGGAAATTAATCACCACCAGACAGGTTTCTACTAGCATCATAAAAACATGTGAAAGTACAAAACTCAGTAGTAGACCAGAAACACGAAAGAGAATCAAATCAGCAAACATTAATACATCACATCAATAGAATGAATGATAAAAACTATATAATCATCTCAATATATGCAGAACAGCATTCGATAAAATGTATTATCCTTTCCTGATTAAAAAGTGAAAAACATGCCATGTTCATAAGTTGAAAGAACTAACACTGTTAAAATATCCATGTTACCCATGTTGCTATGGGTTCGAAGCAATTCATATGAAAATACCCATCACATTCTACACAGAAATAGGAAAAACTTCAAAATCTGCATAGAGCCACAAAAGACCCTAAACAGTGAAAGCAATCTTGAGCCAAACAAAGCTAAAGGCATTACTAAAATCGTAAAGTGATAGTAACAGCATAGAATCCTGGCATAAAAAGAAAGACATACAGAACAATGCATCATAATAGAAAGTCTGACACAAATACATTTATTTACATCCAAGGCACCAAGAACATTCAGTGTGTGGGGGGTGCCTTCAATAAATGATACTGGGGAAAAAAACTAGACTCCTATCTTTTACGATATGCAAAAAATTCAAAATGGATCAAAGATTTAAAATAAGATATGAAACGACTAAAAGAAAATATAGGGAAACAGTTCAGGCCATTAGCGTAGGAAAGGTTTTTTGGTTATGATCTGTAGAACACAAATGACAGAGGCAAAAAAAAAACAAATAAGATTACATCAAATTAAAAACTTCTGCACAACAAAGGAAACCATCATCAGAGTGAAAAGACAAGTCACAGAGTGTTAGAAAATATTTGTAAAATATTCATCTCAGAAGGGATTAATTTCCAAGTTATATAAGGAACTCAACCAACTCAACAACAAACAAAATAATAATTCAGCAATAATCCAATTTTAAAATGGCTGAATGACCAGAATATACATTTATCAAAAGAAGATATACAGATGGGCAATAAAATAGGAGAAAATGTTTAACATCACAGGGAAATACAAATCAAAACTGTAATAAGATATTATTTCATGCAGGTTGGAAGGACTATTAACAGAAAAGACCCCCACAATGCTAGCGAGGATTACAGAAAGGGAAACTCTCAGACACTGTTGATGGGAACATAAATTAGTACAGCAATTATGAAAAACAGTATGGAGTCTCCTTAAAGAACTGGAAATAGAAATACCATAAACAAGCAATTTCACTACTGAGCATATAACTGAAGGAATTTAAATCATATTTATTGCAACACTGTTCACAATTCACAATTGTTCACCATAGCCAGGATATGAAGTCAAACTAGGTATACATTAACAGATAAACTGATAATGAAAATGTTGTATATATACCCATTGGAATATTATTCAATCATTAAAAAGAATAAAATTCTAACTTTTGTAGAAACATGAATGGAACTAGAGAACATTATGTTAAATAAAACAAGTCAGGAAAAAGGGGAAAATATTGCATGTTCTCACTTATATGTGGAAGCTAAGACGTTGATCTCAAAGAAGTAGAATGTAGAAGAGTGTTACTAGAGCCCAGAAAGGGAGTAAAAGAGAGAGGAACAGAGGGTAGTTAATGGATAAAAAGGTACAGTTGGATAGGAGGAATAACTTGTAATGTTTTACAGTAGAATATGATAACTATGACTGACAGTAACATTGAATGTTTCAAAATAGTGCACAGGATTCTGAATGTTCCCAACATAAAGAAATAATATACATCTGAGGTGACAGAAATTCTAATTACCCTGATCTGATCATTATTCATTATATACATTTATTAAAATATCGCACTGTACCCATAAAGAGTTACTATATGTTAATTTTAAAAAGTTAATTTTTAAAAACAAATCACAGAATTCCTATTTTCTTAAATATATACAACAAAATGCTACTAGTAATTTCAAATTTTTAGATTAATTAGATGCCTATCTTAACACATCCAGACATCCAGCAAGCAATTGTTGAAGCTAGTGACAATGAGCTCTCACATGCTACTGTTTTGAAAGTTTGATAGCCACATAAAGCTGAAGTTTAGATTGAGATATTCTGAAAATGAGGTCCACATGAATATCTAATACAATGTTCCAGGAATCAAATGCAAATGTGTTCTTCAGTGAATGTTTAACATTATTGTTACGTGAAATATCATAATGAGAAATGCAGTAAGTTCTACCCAATCCAAACTGGATGGAGCACAGAGCACCCCACTGGCTTAGCATCCTCCCTACCTATACCTACAATCACCTACTGACTCTAGAAGTCTGAGAAACTCATTCTGAAAGCCACTGTAATGGATCAAAATTTCTTTAAAACAGTGTAATATAGTGATTTCTTCATAATATATGACTACGTTTTGACATACCCAAGCCTATCATAAAGGGATATTAGTGCATTCTGAAAAGTATTCTTGACAAAGTAAACTTAATAATTATTTTGCATGTAATCTAAGAATTTGCAAATTAATTTTTTAACATTACAAAGTCTTTGACTATAAAGCATCTTTTCTGATTAACAATAGTTTGTGTTACTTTTGTATAACAAATTTTCTTATTAAGATATAATCATTCCTCTAAAATCCAAAAGCCTAAGGGAATCCAAAGCACAGATGTGGCAGCAGATGTGATGATCTGGACAGCTGATGAGATTTAACAACTCAGGAAATATTATAAGCCCACCCATGTGAACAAGGTAATCAGAATGACAGTAAAATAACAGAAAAATACCTCACAAATTTACAAGTATAGCCTACAGAACTGTTTTTAAATGACTACCTTCAATTAAAGCCTCACTACAAAATTCATTCTCCTCTAATTATACCAAAAAAAGGGTGAAGAAAAGATATTTCATCTGATGATCAAATGTGTATATATCTGTCCCCTCTTGAAAGACGAGTTTGATATGATAGAAACACAAAACTTATTTAAACTATTTAAAATAAGTAAATATCATACAAAATGCTCTTTAAGCACGTTAGATTCCATCGAGTTTTTTTTTCTGTTATTTTACTGTCATTCTGATTACCAGGTTCACATGGTTGGGCTTACAATATTTCCTGAGTTGCTAACACCTTGAATATCTTCAATTTTAAAATTTAAACATATGTAAGTATCTTCTAGACAGAATATAAATATAAGTATGTATTTGTGTGTGTATTTACACAGGGCATAGACAGATGATGGATGGATAGATAGATAAATTAACCACAAATCCTAATATTAAAAGACTCAAGCAAAATGCTTTTAAGAAACAAAAAGATAAAATCATAGATAGGATATTATGAATTCATAGTAACCTAAGCTGTGAGAAAACCAATTCATAAGCTATGAGAAACATAATTCATAAGAAACAAATGGATCTGTTCTCATAATTGTAGCCATAGGATGGATGTCACAATATCAGAAGGTGAATATAAAAGTACACAAAGAACTATTGTATAGTATACAATATGCTGTTATGCCCACAAACTATAAATATCCAGAAGATACTACACATTTTACAGTTATATATATAGTAAAAATATAAAATCAAGGTGAAGAAAATGTTCACAAGCTTTATTTTCCTTGTGAAAAGTAAGATATAATGTTACTGTCTGATAAAGCAATATAATATGTAGCCATGTGTTTTTACTCTCTACAATTAACTATATTTTGGAAATATTTTATAAGTTTTCCCTTTACACTTATTTAATTTTAAATAAACATTTTATTTTAGAATGGTGAAAGAAACGAAGCTCCTGTCTATCTATCTATCTGAAAGACAACCATTTCAAATGGATGTACATATGTTCATACATTGCCCTCACCCTGAAATAAATTATTCCCATGACTGAATATAAATAGGTTTATTTACTCCTAAACACAACACTTATTATTTAATTTTGGAGCCTAAATTCTTGTCACTGCATCAAAAAACAGTAACTAGTTTTTCCAACTAGTTGACAAAATTGTTATTTAAAGATTCATCTAATTCTGGTTTTCTATATTATCTTTGCTAGAGACAACAGGATTTGGATGATGAAAGAGTGACTTCTTTGAAAAGGGAAAAGCCTTTTAAATTTAAATTCAGAATTAGTTGTCAGTGTCTGGGAAAAACTATAAAGTATTTCCTCCTTCCCCTAAGAATATAAAATAGCTGTCTATCCCACAAAGGTACCAAGACAATTTGTTAGTGGGAAAATGATCTTTTCAATAAAAGAGGCTGAGACAACTGAAGATCGATAATCAAAAAGTAAAATGAAAAGAACTTTGATCCATACTTCATATCAAACAAAGGATTAATTCAAAATGGATCACAAACCTAAATGTAAGAACTAAAATTAAGCATAAAATGTCCAGAGGAAAGCAACAAAGGAAACACTCATCCTATCAAGTTAGAAAACAGCAAAAGGAAAAAATCTACATTGGGCTTACTAAACAATATAGGCTATTTTTAAATGGATATTTTTTAAATTAAATACATGTGTTATGGTTGATACATTGTGTCAACTTGGGGAGTCTAGAGGTTTGGCTAAGTGACTCAGCAGGAAGCCAGGGTGCTTACTTTGTATACATCCTGAGCCTGTGGAAGAGGAGGGCATGGAGATTATGTGAGAGCTACATGCTCCTTAGGTGGGGGTAGCCTGTTTGCAATATAAGAAAAAAAGAGGCTGCTTGCTGCCATTCTCCTCTTTGCTCTTGTTGCTTTGTTATCTTCTGCCTTGGAGCCAGCCAAGTATGGACTAAAACCTCCACAAACTGTAAACTAAATAAACCTTTCCTTCCTTCACTTTGGGCGTTGGGTATTTTGTCTCAACAACAAGAAAAAGTAACTAAGACAAAACTTAATATGGAGAGTGGGCTGTTGCTGTATCTATACCTGACCATGTGGTTCAAGAGCCTTTAAAAATGGCTTATAAAGAGTTTAAAAAGGTTTAGAGATGTCGCCTAAAAGAGTAGAGCTCAAACGCCTTCAGCTGTTCTGTTTGAGAGATTCTGGTCAGAGCTCAAAAGATCAAAGAGCTGATAAAAATCCAGGTTCGGGAGGTTTCCGCTGAGAAGAAGGACTGCATTGGTTGTTGGACTCCAGATGACGTGTGTTATGGCTTGGCAGAAAGATTGGCAACAGACTGATTAATCTGACAAAAAAAATTTCAAGACAGTCAAATGTTTAAAAAGCGGCATGGCTATTGTTGGGGGCTTTTAGCCAGATTTATATTAAAAATCAAAAACAAAGAGCCCAGCAAGATGATTTAAAATGTTGTGAGTTTGGCTAAAAAACAAAAAGCTCCGGTAAAGCTATAGACTACAAAGATAAAACTAAAGAGATCTCTATTGCTAAAAATAAAAAATAAAAAAAATTAAAAAGATGGCCTAAGGGCACCACAAACAGCAAGTCTCTACCCTTTGCAGCCTTAAAACTGCAAAGGCAAAAGACCTTGCCTTTAAAAAAAGCCACAGAGTGCCATGTTCCAAAATGGCAGCAACAGCCGCACCAGGTTCCAAAATGGCAGCAACATAAAAAAAATTTGTTTCTCAAAATTAGATTCAGAGTGCCCAGCAATCCAGTCACTCGAACCCTATGGCTAAAAGAGAGGAAAGCTTGGCTACTGTTCAAGGTGACAACAAAGCTTGACATCTTCCATGTGGCCACAAACCTTCACATCTTCCATGTGGCCCTGGCTTTAGATACATAAAAAATGCAAGAGTTCTGAGGTTAAAGAGGCTTCCACCCAGATTTCAGAAGGCCTGGGAGGCCAGGCAGTGTGCCCCTGAGGGGGCAATATATAAAGCTATAAATATAAAACAGAAGATATACACTAGGGGCTGGAGGCTTAGCTCAGCCGCACAGCGTCTGCCTGGCAAGCGCAAGGTCGTGAGTTTGATTCCTGGTACTGGAAAAAAAAACAAAAAACAAAATAGACTAGCAAAAAGATACACTAAAAACCTCAAAAGTTTAAAAAAGCCAGAACCATAGATCACCAAAAAAAGCTACAAAGAGAGAGCAAAACAGGCCCCCCCAAAAAAGCCGTAAAAGCTGTAACCACCAAAAGTGCCATAGGGATGGACTCATGCAGGCCTTTAGAGCTCAAATGTGTCACAGATTGCTTCAGATGCTAGACATAAAACTACAGGACACAACATTAGCCCTGCCAGATTTTAGACTTCCTTTGGTCCCAATGCTCTATATTCCCCTGTTTATACCTCTTAAAATGATAATGTTTATTTTGTGCCATTAAATGTTAAAAGTGTTTAACTTTTCATTTATACAGGGGCTCACATCTGTAAGAGTTTGCCTTACATCTCAAAAGAGACTTGGGACTTAGACTTTTCAGCAATGCTAAAATTGTTAAGACTTTGACAACTCTTACAGAAACATTAAATGACTTTTACATAAAGGGATGTGCATGAGTCTTTAGGGGGTAAAATGTTATGGTTCTAATAAAATATAATGTCTTTACATTGTGTCAACTTGGGGAGTCTAGAGGTTTGGCTAAGTGACTCAGCAGGAAGCCAGGGTGCTTACTTTGTATACATCCTGAGCCTGTG
>NW_004955414.1:7304532-7310501 GCF_000276665.1 Chinchilla lanigera | reverse complement strand
AAATAATAAGAAAACAACACAATTTTTAAAATAGGTAAAATATTTATAGGAAATATTTCACCAAGAATATATACAAATTACTAGTAAGCATAACAGAAGACATTCAGCATCATGGATCGCCATGGAAATGCACATTAAAGTCACCATAACACACCACTCTACACCCGCTAGACTACCTAGTATTTTAAAAATCAAGTGTGGGCAAGGATATGGAAAAACTGAAACCCTCATGCGTTGTTGTAGGAATATGAAGTGGCACTGTCACTTTGAAAAATAATTTGCAAGTTTTTGAAAAAGTTAAACATAAACTTGCTATAATAACATAGCAATTTCACATCTAGAAATCTACCAAAAAATTTATTTATATGCATTTATTTATTCATATAAGTATACTTATTTTTATGTATAAATTTATTTTTATATATTTATATACACCCATTTATAAATATGTATACCCATTTATACAAATGTTCACAGTAACGTTATATATAGTTATATATAGTTTTATATATATATCGGTATCTTAGTTACTTTTCTCATTGCTGAGACAAAATACCAGACACCCAAAGTTAGAGAAGGAAATGTGTATTTTGGCTCACAGTTTGTAGAGGTTTCATTTCATAACTGGCTGGTTCCAAGACAGAGTGGCGTGGCAGACAGGCATCACAAAAGAGAAAGAGTTCATGCCAGGCAGAAGGCAGCAAAAGCAACAAGCAAAGTGGAATACCAGCAAGCAATGACAGCACCCCTCCCTCTGTTCCTTATGTTCTGTCCCTGACAGGCCACCCTTAATCCTAGCATCACACCATGAATCAATCCCAGCATCACATACTTCATCCCAGCATTACACATCCTAGATCTGGCCACCTCTGAAAAGCTCCACCTGTGACCACATGAGTCTTTGGGGGAGACACCTAGATATAAACCATGCATTACAGTTTATCCATCAACTGGTGAATTGACTTGTTGAAAATGTGATTAAAAAGATAAAATAAAATAAAATGTGGTCTATCAGCTACTAGGGAATATTGCTTAGCACTAAAAAAGAACTGCTGATATAGGCTACAACATGACAAGGCTCAAAAATACTCTGGCAAGTAAAAGGACACAAAAGATGACATACTGTAAGATTCAATTTATTTGAAATGTCCAAGAAAGACAAATTTATCAAGTGAAAAGCAGATCAGTTGTAGGCTGGCCCTAGGAATGAGAACACTTTTATACTGATATGAATGTTCTAAAATTGAATTGTGCTAATTCCATAACTTCATAAATTTACTAAAAATTGTTGAGTGGTATAGTTATATGTAATAGATAAATTTTATAACATGTAAATTAAATCTGTATAAAGTTGTCTTTTTTCAAAAAAAGCTGTGTAAACTTCCATTGTTTTCTTTACTGAGCTGACACTGACAGAAGAACTTTGCAAAACTGCACAATTCTGTCAATATTACAATAGAGAAACTACATGCATAATTTTCAAATTAAGTCTTAAGCCACTGTCACAAGTTTTCAAAATTCCCCTTTTATTAGTAATTAGAAATCTTAAGTCATAGCATAATGAAGATGAGAAGCATATCTGACAATAAGTAATTATTTGACTGGATAAAATATAAAAGAAAACTCTTGTCAAATTAATTTCATATTAAATGTTAGCAAACGTGGTTCTATTCTGATAGAAGGCATTGAATACTAACTTCACTATGCCAAAAAACTTGCAAAAGTTCCAACCATTCTTTAGTGCAGTTGTTTTAGATCTGTAAGTATTTTCACTGAGATTACTTCCTGCCTAATTTATTTTTGTTTCTTTGTTTGTTTGTTGTTTTTGTTTTCCGGTACCGGGGATCAAACTCACAACCTTGCGCTTGCCGGGCAGGTGCTGTTCCGCTGAGCTAAATCCCCAGCCCCCTGCCTAATTTATAATGATGCTTCTGGCAATAATTTGAGCACATAACAATATGCCAATTACTCTTCTAAGCATTCACATTTAAAACCTAATTTAATCCTTACAACAACCTTATTATGTATTGTTAGTTCCATTTAACAGATACAGAAAGTGAAGCTCAGAGATATTTAATAAACTCCCAAAGTTACACAGCTAGGAAGTAATTTATCCACAAGTTGAGTTAGTAATCTGTGTTCTTAACTACAGAATTATATTTTCTATTCTTCAAAAAAGCAAAACCACATCTTTGTTTGAAAAAACTGAATCATCAGAAAATGTCATTGTCAGTTTCTACTTACAAGCAAGAATGCCCACCTGTGTTGGAGCGATTCTACTGTCAATTGCAGTCAAATACAAAGGTCATAAGCACTAGATGAAAATTAAGATGATATGGGCAATTTCTAAATGACTTTGAACTTTTTCAGCATACAGACCTTGTATACCTGAAAATAACAAGTCTGAGACTGTTACAGTGAGAAGACGAAATGTGAGAAGGGAAATGTTAGCAATTTGTATTGACAGTCAGATTTCAGATAAAAAATACGCTATACCATATAAATAAATCAACTCTATAAGTATTTGTATGTCCAATTTGCATATTATAGGATTCCAAGAGATCAAGTAAGTTGTCCCAAAGCATACAGTTAATAAGGAGAAAAATCTGAATCTATTCCAAAAGCTCATGTTCTTTTCTTTACGTAATGTGCAAAACCCAGTCTTCTATTGCTTATTTTAGAATTGCTTTCCTCCAATTCAAAAATGGCCTCCTCTTAAGCCTTTCTGCAAACAATAAGTATTCTCTAAAGCCATATCCTGTATTTCCCATTCATGTATTCCCATTTGTTGAGCTCCTTTTATGTAACAGAGTTAGAAATAGAAGATGAATTAGATACAGTTCCATCCCTTAAAGAAATGGCAGTCTAGTGGTAGACAATTCCAACAAAGCAATTAAAATGTCACTTAGAAATATAATGCATTAATGCATTCATTATTGTTACTGTCCTACTGGCCTGTTTTGAAACAGTTTTATTTTTATTATTTCCCTTTCCTTAAAATAAGGTTTAAAAAAAGAAATATAATGCATTAACCCCAAATCACAATGAAAAAGGAGAGAGCACCTAAATTATCTGTCCTGTCCTTTGTCTCCTACTACACCTTCAAAATGAAATACACTTGTGCCATTCCCAAATTTGCTCCCCTTGGTGGATACCAAAATCCATGAATGTTCAAATCTCATATATAAAATTGTGTAGCATCTGCACATGATCTATGCACATCCTCCCATGTCGTTTAAATCATCTCTAGATAGATTTTAACAGCTAATGTAATTTAAATGCTTTATGACTAGTTGCTATACTCATTACTTGGAGAGTAATGACAAGAAAAATTCTGTACATGTTCAGAACAGATAAATACTGTTTTGGTTTTTTTTTTGTTTTTTTTGTTTTTTCTCCGGTACCGGGAACCGAACTCACGACCTTGCGCTTGCCAGGCAGGCGCTTTGCCGCTGAGCTAAATCCCCAGCCCTAGATAAATACTGTTGCCAAATATATTCAATTCAAAGTTTTTGAATCTGACTTTGGTTTAATCCATAGATGCAGAACTTCTGTATAGGTAGGGCTGACTTTATATTCTTTGCCTCACTTTACGTTCTTTAATCCTTCGGTTCATGTTTACATTCAACTTACTATGTATTGTGCTTCTGCTGTGGGTATAAAAAGGCTGTACACCATAACACAAAAGACATAAAGTCAAATAAGTGAGATTTTCAGTGCATTTTCTATCATTTCCAAGCTATACAAACTTTAGCAAATAAGTGAGATTTTCAGTGCGGTTTCTATCATTTCCAAGCTATACAAACTTTAGCAAGTAGCTTTACCTCCTTGAGCCTCAATGGGCTTTTTAAAATCAATTTTATTGAGGCATAATTTACAAATATGATGCTTCTACTTTAAGTGTACAACCTAATGCATTTTTACAAATGTCTATACTCTTATAACAATTATCAAAATAGAGAGAATTTCCAACACCACAGAAATTGCACAAAATATTTGTAACAGCCTTTCCTTGGTAGTCTCAAACTGAACCACAAATATCCACCAATAAGTGAATGAATTACAAAGAGTTCCTTGTGCCACTCCCTAATCTGTCTTCCTACCACTCTAAACTTCAAGTCTTCACTACCTGCTTTCTGTCAAAATAAATTAGATTTTTAAATAGAATTTCACATAAATGGAATCATAATATTTACTATTGTGTATCTGACTTATTTTGGTGAGCACAGTGTTTGGGAAGATTTGTTTATGTTATTGTGTTGTGTTCGTGTTTACTGTTGAACAGCATTTCATTATATGGATATACCAAAACTAGTTTATTTGTTCAACTACTGGTGAACATTTAGGGCCCAGTCTGGGGCCACTATGAGTAAAGCTTCTAAAAAGCATTCTTATGCAATCTTTTGTATGAACAAATATCAAATATTTTTTCACTTTCTTGTGTTTTGTGTGTATGAAGGTGTGTAATGATAAGATTGGATAACTATGAGTTTAACTTTTTAAGAGATATGAAACTGTCATAGTTCCAATGTACCAATTCACATTCCCACCAGAAATGTATGAGTCCCTGCCAATATTGGTATTGTGAATTGTAATAGCTTGTTTCTAGGTGTCCTCCCCAAAGCCTCATGCAATCATAGGTGGACTTTTTGGCGGGGGCTGGACTTAGAGAGTGTGATGCTGGGATATATGATGTGAGGCTGGGGTTGACTCATGGTGTCAAACTAGGATTAAGGGTGCCCCACCGTGAGTGCAAGTGCTACCCAGCCTAAGGGTGGGCAGCCTAGATAGAAAATAAGGGACAGAAAGAGAGCTGTTGTGATTGATTGTCATTTACAGCTTCTTTATTACTTCACTGCTTTGTTGTCTCTGCCTGCCATGAACTGTTTCTGGTCCATAATGCCCCTCTTCCATACCACCCTGCCTTGGAGCCTGCCAACTATGAACTGAAACCTCCACAAACTGAGCCAAAAACACTTTCCTCCTTTAACTCTGAGTGGTGGTATTTTGTCTCAGCAACAAAAAGTAACTAAGACAGTGAGCCTTTTTAATTTTAAGCTATCTAAAAGTGTGTAGATGTATCTCCCTGTGGCTTTAATTTACATTTCCCTAATGACTACAGATGGTGAACACATTGCAGTGTACTTATTTGCCAAAAAAATCTTGTTTTGTGAAGTGTCTTAAAACATTTTCATTTTTTATTGAATAGTTTTTCTTTTTATTCCACAATTGCTATTTCTAAACAGTGAATACAAGTCCTTTGTCAGATATATGTATCATGAATATTTTCTCCCAGTCTCCAGTTCATTCCGCTTTTCATCTTCTTCATGATATTTCTGAAGGGCAAAAGATTTTAACTTTGATAAAGTTCAGCTTTTTAATTGTTTCTTTCATGTGTTGGGTGGCCCTACAAAATCTTTGTCTAGTCCATGGTTGTAATGATTTCCTCTAATTTCTTGTCTAGATTTATGTTTTCATCCTTATGCTGAGGTTCTTGACCTACTTTGAGTTTTCTGTATTATGTGCTTAACGTTCACTTTTTCTTTTCTTTTCTTTTCTTTTTTTGTTTTTTTTTTTAGACAGGGTCTCACTATGCAGTTCAGGTTGGCCTTGAGCTCACTTTGTACCCCAGCTGGTCTCGAACTCGCAATGATCCTCCTGCCTCAGCCTCCCAAGTGCTTGGGAGATGTGTGCCATCATGCCCAGCTAACGTTCACTTTTTCCACATACCTATCCAGATGCTTTAACACCATTTGTTGAAAAGATTATCCTCTTCCCATTGAAGTAGTTTGGCACCTTTGTCAATAATCAATTCTCCCTACACACTGGATGTTGTTTTTTTTTTTTTTTTTTTTGTCTTTTTGAGACCGGGTCTCGCTGTGCAGTTCAGGCTGGCCTTGAGCTCACTTTGTAGCCCAGGCTGGCCTCGAACTCATAACAATCCTCCTGCCTCAGCTCTGCACATTCTT
>NW_004955414.1:7302929-7304432 GCF_000276665.1 Chinchilla lanigera | reverse complement strand
TATGACTTGTATTTGTCTTTTTGAGACAGGGTCTCGCTGTGCAGTTCAGGTTAGCCTTGAGCTCACTTTGTAGCCCAGGTTGGTCTCGAACTCATAGTGATCCACCTGCCTCAGCCTCCCAAGTACTGGGATTACAGGTGTGTGCTACCATGCCTGGCCTGGATGTATTTTTTAACTCTCATGTTTCCTTGATCTATAAAGTCTAACCTTATGCCAACAGTATATTATTTTATATTTATAGCAAATCTTGAAATTGATATTGTAAGTCCTCCAACTTTTTGTTCTTTTTCATAATTGATTTGGCTATTCTGGCATTTTTTTTCATTTCTTTATTTTTAAAGTACAGATTAATTTCCAAAGAGGTCTGCAGACAATTTGACTGAGATTTCATTGAATATCTAGAATAATTTGGGGATAACTGATATCTTAACAATACTGATCTTTCCAAACAATGGATAGGGAATATCTTCCCATTTATTCAGGTTTTATGTAATTTCTGAGAGGAAAGGTGTATTGTTTTCATCCTTGCCAATAACTTATTTTGTTTTCCTTATAGCCATCCTCATGGTTGTGAAGTGGTATTTCTGTGGGTCTCTGACTCACATTTTCCTAATAATTACTATGCTGAGCATCTTTTTGTGTGTTCACTGGTTATTTGACTCTCTTATTAAGTAAAATAGCTTTTTAAAACTTTGCAAATTTTAATAGGGCTTTTTACCTTTTAAAACCCAAATAAAATATGAACTCATAAAGTTTTTTACATATTCTAGATACCCCTATCAGACCCATATTTGAAAATAGTTTTCTCATTGTATGGATTGTCTTTTCACTTTCTTATGAGACAAAAATTTTTATGAAATCAAATTTATTCTATTTTGTTTTTATTTGTGCTTTTGTTGTCATATTTTTATTTGGTTTTTTTGGGGGGGGGGGTTTCTCCGGTACCGGGAACCGAACTCATGACCTCGCGCGTGCCAGACAGGCGCTTTGGCTGCTGAGCTAAATCCCCAGCCCCTGTTGTCATATTTTTAAAAGTTAGTGTCTAATCCAAAGTCATGAGGGTTATCATAGGCAATTTTGGCTGCTATGACAGAATACTATAGAATGAGTGAATTTAACAAGAACATTTGCTTCTTTCAGTTCTGGAGTTTGAAAGTTTAAGTTCAGGGTGCCAGTGTAGGTTCTGTGAAGACACGTTTCCAGCTTGAAGACTGCTGACTTTTTGTAACCTCATAGTGAAAAGGGGGCAAAAGAGTTCTTTAAGGTCCCATTCATGATGACCATTCTGATGACCTATACCTCCCAAAGGCCCCACCTCCTAAAACTGTCATCTTGAATGCTAATTACGATAATAACATATAAATGTTGGGGTACACAACAATTAGTCCATTGAAAAGTACTAAACCTACATTTCCTACTAAAGATTTTACATACAGGGCTGGGGATTTAGCTCAGTGGCACAGCACCTGCCTGGCAAGCGCGAGGTCATGAGTTTGATTCCGG
>NW_004955414.1:7291419-7302595 GCF_000276665.1 Chinchilla lanigera | reverse complement strand
CTCAGGACCTTGCATTTGCCAGGCAGGCGCTGTGCCACTGAACCAAATCCCTGGCCCTGTACATTTTTTTATTTTTTATTTTTTGACTATCAATAGATAAATTTATTTCTAGACTCAATTATAGTGACTATCCTTGTGACTATCCTTATAACCCCACACTCTATGAGTATTACAGGGTTGTATTAAATTGAAATTAGAAAGTGTGAGTTCTACAACTTTGCTCTTTCAAGATTGCATTAGCTGTTTGAAAACCACTAATAAACCAAATGAATTGAAGAATCAGCTTTTCCACTTCTGCAAAAACAGCTGTTGGAATTTTGACATGGATAGCCAAGTTGCAGATCAATGCAGGAAGTATTGCCATCTTAACAATACTAAGTCTTGCAATCCATAAAAGCAAGATGCCTTTTTATTTTTTAGGCCTATTTAATTTCTTTCATCAATGTTAGAGTTATCAATATACCAATCTTGCAATTTCCTAAATGTATTTCTAAGTATTGTCCTCTTTTTGATGCTTTGTAAACACAATTACTATCTTACCTTCATTCTCAGAACGCTCATTGCCAATGCATGAAAATAAAACTAGCTGTTATATTCTGTAACTTTATTAAACTCATTTATTAGCTCTAATAGATTTTTCTGGATTATTTGAGGTTTTTATATGCTAGGTTATGTGACTTGTGAATATATTTTTACTCTTGTTCCAATCCAGATGCTTTTTGTTGGGATGGGATCTAATTTCCCTAACAAGAATTTCCAGTATAGTATAGGATAGTAATGGCAAGAGCAGACATCTTTGTCTCATTCCTAATTTTAAAATGAAAGTTTTCAGTATTTCACTATTAAATATGGTATTAAGTACAGTACATATTTTTCACAAATTGTTTTTACTGGCCTGAGGAAATTTCTATTCCTACTTTTTTACTGTATTTATAAAAAAAGAAAACTATTGACATTGCATCAAATGCTTTTTTTCTGCTTCAACTGAAATGATTACTTACATTGTTTCTGTGATTCTATTAAAATAGTGTACTATGATGATTGAATTTCATATTTTAAACCATACCCAGGATAAAAATCATTTGTTCATGGTGTATAATCTTTTTATTGTGTTATTAGATTTTGCCTTTCTACTATTTTGTTGAGAATTTTCCTGGGTATATTCATAAGAGATATTGGTTTGTAGTGTTGTTATATCTTTGAGTTTGTATCAGAATAATACAAGGCTCATAGAATAGGTTGGTAAGTATTCCCTTTCCTCCAGTTTTCTGGAGGACTTTGAGAAGGACTGGTGTTAATTTTTCAAATATTTGGTAGAATTTTCACTGAAGCCACCTGGCCCTGGATTTTCTTTGGCTGGAAATTTTTCATTACTGATTCAATCTCTTCACTTGTTATCAGTTATTCAAATTTTCCTTTTTTATTGATTTGGTTCTGATAGATTGTTTCTAAGAATTTATCAATTCAATCTAGGTTTAATATGTTCACATATAATTGTTTATAGTATTTTCTTATGATCATTTTTATTTCTATAAGTCAGGAATAAAGTTTCCATCTTCATTTCTAATTTTAGCTATTTGGTCTTCTCTTTTTTCCTTAGTAGTCTAACCAGAAGTTAGTCAATTTTGTTGATTACTTCAAAGATCCAGTTTTAGTTGCATTAATTATCTCTATATTTTTAATTCTATTTATCTCAATTCTAATCTTTGCTATTTCCTTTACTTGATTGCTTGGGGTTTATTTCATTCTTCTTGTTCTAGTTCTGAAAGTGCAAGATTCATTTCTTGACCTAAGACTTTTCTTTCTTTTTTTTTTAATTTTAAGACAAAAAAAAAATGAAAACAATACAGAATTTTAAAACAAGGGAAATTAACAATGGCTATTATATTGCATATTGTTGTCTTAAAGTAGTTGCTCAGATTACCAGGTAGAGGCATGCAAAATTGATCAAACACCATAAGCACCAACTGTGCCTTTGAATGAACTAACAGAAGTTAGTAGTACAATTATCTTAGCAATCTTGTGTATACATACATATCTTTTTTCCCCTTCCTTCTTTTCTCTTTTTCCTCAACCCAGTTTTGAGCAGTTTCTTTCCCTTTTACTGTATCTATTGCACCTTTTGAATCATATTTACTCTTTCAGTTTCTTACACTAAGGAAATAATACAATGTTTACACAT
Organism: Chinchilla lanigera; assembly: GCF_000276665.1. Lineage (NCBI taxonomy): Eukaryota > Metazoa > Chordata > Mammalia > Rodentia > Chinchillidae > Chinchilla > Chinchilla lanigera. The sequence goes on along the minus strand of NW_004955414.1, from coordinate 7,300,413 downwards.
GTGAGTCTGGTATATTTCACTTATGAGTATGGTCTCTTGTTGCATTCATTTACCTATAAAAGCCTCAAGTTTATCTTTCTTTATAGCTGAGTATTACTCCATTGTATAAAAATACCACCTTTTTTATCCATTCCTCGGTTGATGGACATTTGCATTGTTTCCAATATTTAGCTATTAAAATTGTGCTGCTATAAACATGGGTGCACATATATTGCTGTAGTACGACGTTTCCATTTCTTCTGAGGAAATACCCAGAAGGGGAATAGCTGGGTCGAATGGAATCTCTACTTCCACATTGACTTCCACAGTGATAGTACCATTCTATACCCCCACCAACAATGGAAAGTTCTTTTTTCTTCAAAGCTCCACCAGCATTTTTATTGATTGATTGCTTGATGACAGCCATTCTCTCTGGGGTGAGATGGAATCTGAGTGTTGTCTTAATTTGCACTTCTCGAATGACCAGATTGGGTCTTTGAATTTGGGGGGGCCTGATTTTTTTTTAAATTCTTTATATGTTCTAGATAGAAGTCCTCTGTCTGAGACAGTTGGCTAAAATTTTTTCCCGTTCTGTGGGTTTTCTTTTCACTCTGTTGGTGATTTCTTTTGATGTGCAAAAACTTTTCAATAAGATGAGATCCCAGTTGTTGATTCTTTGAAGTATTTCCCATGCAGTTTCAGTTTCTTTCATGAAATCTCTGCTTACCCCTGTGTCTTCAAGATTTCTACCTACTTTCTCTTCCAGTAGATTTTGTGTTTCTGTTCAATATTTAGATCTTTAACCCATTTTTACTTTAGTTTACTGTATGATGATAGACATGGGTCTAGTTTTAGTTTTCAACATGTGGAAAGCCAGTTTTTCCAGCACCATTTATTAAAGACAAATGGCTATCTTTCTTCCAGTGAACATGTTTGGCCCCTTTGTCAAAGAAAGGTGGCTGGGTGTGTTTATAATTGTGTCTGCATGCTTTAATCTGCTCCATTGATCCACAACTCTGGTTTTTGCCATGCTGATTTTATCACAGTAGCTTTGTCGTATAATTTTAAGTGAGGGATTTGATGCCTCCTGCCTATTCTTTGTTACCCAGGATTGCCTTTGCTATTCTAGGTCTTTTCTGGTTCCAAATAAATTCTAGAAATGTTTTCACTAGATTTATGAGGTATACAAATGGAATTTTGATTGGGGTTGCATTAAATCTGTATAATAGTTTTGAGAGTGTGGCCAATTTCAATATGTTTGGTCTTCCTATCCATTAGCAAGGAATATCTTTCCATCCGAAATCCTCTTTGATCTCTTTTTTCAGAGTATTATAATTTTCAATGTATAGATCTTTTACTTCCTTTGTTAGATTGATTCCTAAGTATTTCATTTTGTTGTATGCTATTGGGAAGGGTGTGGTTTCCCTAATTTCTCTCTCAGTGAGTTTGTTATTTATGTACAGGAATGCTATTCACTTTTGAGTGTCGATTTTGTATCCAGATATGCTACTGAATTTGCTGAATTAATTCTAAGAATATTTTGGTTGAGTTTTGGGGGTCTTTCATGTAGAGTATTCTGTCATCTGCAAATAATGATAATTTAACTTCTTCCTTTCCTATTCTTATTCCTTTTATTTCTCTCTCTTGTCTAAGTGCTCTGGCTAATATTTCCACATCTATATTGAGTCACAGTGGTGATAGTGGACATCTTTGTCTTGTTTCTGATTTTAGAGTGAAAGCATTCAGTTTTTGTTCATTTGGTATATTAGCTGTTGGTTTATCATAGATGGCTTTTATCAGATATAGTTAAAGACCATCTATTCTGACTTTCTGTAAGGTTTTTATCATGAATGAGTGTTGGATTTTATCACATCTCTTTCTGCATCTATTGAGATGATCATGTGGTTTTCTTCTTTGGCTCTATTCATATTGTGAATTACATTTATTGATTTGCATACACTGAACCATCCCTATATCCCTGGGATGGATTCCATTTGGTCATAGTGTATAATCTTCTCGATGATTTGCTGCATTCTGTTTGCCAGTATTTTACTGACAATTTTTCCATCTATATTCATTAGGGAGATTGGCCTGTAGTTCTCTTTGGTCAGATCTTTCTCTGGTTTTGGTGTCAGGATAATACTTACCTCCAGAAATGAGTTAGGGAGAATTGCTTCCCTTTCTATTTCATTGAACAGTTTGAGGAGTATTAGCATTTAATCTTCTCTAAATTTCTTGTAGAATTCAGCTGTGAATCCATCAAGACCTGGGCTTTTCTTTGTTGATAAACTTCTAATTACATTTTTAGTTTCATTAGCTGATTTGGGTTATTCAGAATTTTTACATCAGGGCTGGGGATATAGCTCAGTGGCGCAAGTGCCTCCCTGGCAAGCATGAGGTCATAAGTTTGATTCCCAGTACCAAAAAAAAAAAAAAGGAACAGAATTTTTATATCTTCTTGATTCAGTTTTGGTAATTCATACCTATCTTGGAATCTGTTCATTCCTTCTGGTATCTTTCTTTCTTAATAGGTGCTAATAGATGCTTTAACTTCATTCCATAAGTTTTGTATTTTTCTATTTTGTTATGTTTGCATTCACCTCAGAGTATTTCATTTCACTTGTAATTCCCCATTGGAACATTGGTAATTTAGAAGTATGTTATTTAAAACCAACATACTTGCAAGTTTTCCAAATTTTCTTTCATTATTGACTTCCAATGTCATGTCATCATGGTTACAAAGCATATTTTATTTGATTTTTAGTCTTCTCAAATTTATTTTATTTTTTTTTGTTTGTTTTTTTTTTTTTGGTTTTTCTCCGGTACCGGGAACCGAACTCATGACCTTGCGCTTGCCAGGCAGGCGCTTTTGCCGCTGAGCTAAATCCCCAGCCCCATCTCAAATTTATTGAAATGTATTTGTGGCCTAACCTACTCTCTCCCTTGGAGAATATTCCCCTGTGCACATAGGAAAATGTAGATTCTGCTATTGTTTGGTGTGAAGTAGGAAAGAAGATAAAAACTATACCACATAAACCAGGCCTCTTAGAAATACACAAAATTCACAGATGCATACACATACACACACACACACACCCCAAAAGATCTAATAGTTATCTCAGTGAAAGCTATCTTAAATCCTTCCAAGAAATCCCTTTTCTTCTTAAATATTGGTCTGTTACTTGCAGATTTTGCATAATAGAAAGATCTCTGATGACCCAGACTCATCTAAAAATAGCCCTAATATCTATCACATTAGAAATGATCTTCATGAATCAGTTCCAGAATGCTTAACAGTTAAATTCATATGTGTAAGTCAGTTTGTCTGTAAAATATTTGAATAAGTATGACTTCTTCAAAATTTGAAGTTGAAGCCCATATTACTACCTTTTGTAGAAACTAAAATTTAAGACACTTCTAGTAAATTTTGTCTAGTAATTGACACTTTCAACAAATTAATTTTTTACTTAGAAAAGCTAAAAGCTATTATAAGGCTGTGCTATATTCAAATAACTTATTTATATAAAATATTTAATGAAGCTATAAATCAGTGCTTACTAGAAAAACAGACAATACAAGATATACAAATATATAAGAATTTACAAGATTGGCTTACAGTAGCCATTCACAGAATCAGGTGTGGGAGAATGCAAAAGGTCTCTTCATCCCCTGGAGATCCAAAGGATCCAGTCAAAGGCCTGGAGCTCACTGTAGTGTCTCATAAGAGTCCATTTCAGGAGGCTAAAGGGTCTGTGCTGGAAGCCTGAAGATGATGTCCAAAATGAAGGTGAAAACGGGAGCTTTTCCAAAAAACAAGCCTTCCTTATTCATTTTCCTTTTTATACCTTTCAAGTGAAAAGCCAACCTAGGTCTTCTGTCTTCAGTAAAATCCCTTCACTCACATTCAGAACTATGCTGATCCAATTAGCTGCTCATTTCTTACTGAAGTTTACACAACCAGATAACTACCACAAGCTGTTTTGCATAAAATTTGGAAAGAAAATAATTTTATCTCAATTACAAGCTTTATCAACTTCAAAGAATTTCAAAAAATGTTTATGCTATGTTACTGTGCATTTCATGACCTCTTGCTTCTCCTCAAGTATCATGCATTTAAAGCCAGATATTCTTACTTATTCTAAATTTAAATTTTCTATCTTTGGTATTTCCCTGATACCCCAGATTCCTATATCCAATTGTTTACTTAATGTATCCTGATCTTCTACCCTGATCCCTATACATGCTGTTTTCCCTAACTTTACATTCTCTGAAAATGAGAATGTCATATTTCTAGTTGCTCAGGTGAAAGAGAAAGCAAGAGAGACAGCTAGACACAGCAGGAGTGAAAAGGAAAGGAAAGGAAGAAAAACAAACCAATGGGATGCAGCACTGGATGCTGTGCACTACAACAGCTGGCAAGTGACTCCAGTTCAAGCATCTCCATGTCCTGTGGAGAGCATGCTTGGCCAGATGTCATTTTAGGGAGAGGCCAACTGAACCAGAGTAGCTTGGGTTAGCTTCATCTCAGAGCTGCCAGTGACTGGGTAAGAAACAACTGCGGGAAATCTCCAGGGCCACGGAGCTAGGTCAGGCTGGCAAAAGACACCCTGAGTGTTGTAGGCTGAACAACTCAGGCCCTAACCTCATGACCAGAGGCCAGGATCAGCCAGAATTTCTGTGGAGTTGAAAGCACAAGAATTGATACCCTGCTCTCTTTCTACCTTGGGCTTGCTAGGATCATGCACCATTTGTATTTTTTTTTTTTTTATTCTCTTTAAAAGACAAATAAGAAAAAAGGCATTATACCACAACAACATGTGCACACCCATGTTTATAGCAACACAATTGTAATAACTAAATCTTGCAAACAGCCCAGATCCCCATCAAGAGATAACTGGGTAAAGAAAATATAGTTTTTATATACAATGGAGTACTATTCTGCTATAAAGAAGGATAAACTTGAGAGATTTCTAGCTAAATGGATGCACATTGAGCCATAATTTTAAGTGAAATAAATCAGACACAAATGTTTAAATATGCCATTGTTTCTCTTGTATGATAAACCGAAAAGGTAAATAAGGACAAAATGGATAGCTATTGGGAAGTAGAAAGAAAATGTTCAAAAGGGGAGGGGACCAAAGGAGGACAGGAAGAAGGGAAGGAAGGAAAAAAGGGAAAAAAACAATGGATGGGGACAAAATGGAAACAAAGCTTCTCAAAATGGAGAAGGCAAGAAAAATAGAAGGGAGGAGAGGGAAAAAGGGAAAAAAGAAGAATTAAGATATATTATGTTGTGAGGTACAAATTCCCTATGATGCATGTGAACATTATATATATCAAAAATGTACCAATAAAATTAATTTTTTAAAAAGAATTCTAAAGAAAAAGATTCAAATAGGTGAAAAAACAGGTATCTGTGAAATCTTCTACATTACATATTAGAAACAAAACTATATTATTGAAGATTTTATTCTGTCAAACTTCCATAGTATTGCAAGTATCATAGTATTGCAAGTTTTCATATCAGCAGTAAATCAAAAACTAGAAAGACATGTAAACAACTAAAACTTTCATGCTCTATTAGTTCTACCACTTGTAAATGATGTTTGGATTCTTGCCTACAAGAAAATTCCAAGAGATTATTGAGCAATACAGTAACATGATTAACCTAGGCACTCTCCTAATCTCATAAATCACATTTTCTCATGCCCTGAGCTCTTTGCACAAAGATCCTGAAAAGAATGAAAAATTGTCACTGTATTAACTATAAATTATTGTTCACATAAAAATGAGTATTTCTCAACACAGTACTTTTCACCTAAGAATTTAAGTTTTCATTTTAAAGAAAAAGCAGGGGTTGGGGATTTAGCTGGGGCTGGGGATTTAGCTCAGGGGCACAGTGCCTGTCTGGCAAGCGCAAGGTCATGAGTTTGATTTCCGGTACCGGAAAAAAAACAAAGCTACTATGATAAAATTATCATGGTATTGGCAAAAAAAAAAAAAAAAAAAAAAAAAAAAAAAAAAAAAAGAAAAAGAAAAAACCAAGAAAATTTTAATGCAATTATTTTGCCAAAATTTAAAAGACAGTGGGAATATATTAGCTTTACCCTCATTCACCAAATTATATTATGCTCCACAAACTCATGTAAGTGTTAGGATCAAAGAATAAACAACAACAACAAAAAAAAACAAGTCCCTATCCTCAAGAAGATGACATTATAGTTGAGAGGGAATATACAACAAATAATACAAATGAATACATACATTGACAAGTACAATAAAGAAGACTTAATTAGTATAATAAAAAGTATGTAATAGGAAAGGGTCACTGTTTTAAAGAAGATAGTCAGGAAAGTCCTGAAATAATGACAACTGGGCAGGATTTCAAACTACTGAAAACATGTGTCTTGGTTACTTTTCTCTCATTGCTGAAACAAAATACCTCATGCCCAAAATTAAGGATGGAAAGGTTTATCTAGCTCACAGTTTGTGGAGGTTTCAGTAAGTACTCAGTTGGCTCCAAGGCAGAGTGGCACATGGCACAGGGCAACCATTCATGGTGGAGGAAGATAGCAAAAGCAACAAGAGCAAAAGGGAGGAGTGGCGGCAAGCAGCCTCTTTCTCTCCCTTACATAGGCAAACTATCTGCCCCAGGGCAGGTGTAGCATTCACACCCATAATCCCAGCACTGGATCATGAATCAGTCATAAACTCTAAAAGCCCACTCATGACTGCATGAGGATTTGGGAGGACATGTAGATACAAACCATAACAACATGAAACAATAAATGAAACAAAATCCAAACATCTCGAAGCAGAAAATTTGTTCAAGGAAAAGTTCAAGGTCAATATGATTTGAGAGAAATGGGCAATGCAAAGTATTAGTAGAAGAGGTGAGATCTCCCCTACAGGAAAACAGTTGAACAGTGCAGAGGAGGGTGGTCCCTTTCATGGCCATCTCTGCTGCTGGGATTCACGTGAACTACACTGAAGGCCCAGAGAATGGCCCAGAGAATGGTTGCTCCCCTCACTGCTGCCACAACTGAGGTGAACTGCTCAGGAAGGCCCAGAGACCAGGGGAAACACCAGACACACAGTAAGGTCTCAACTAGGGCACACAGGATGGACAGGAGGGACTAGTGTCATGAAAACTATAAAACAACAACAATATAAGCCAACAAATGCTATATTAGGTGAAACAGCATGGTGCTTGGAGACAAAGACACACAGAATAGAAACAGGCAGATGGGGCCACCCCTGCTTGCTTTTTTTATTGTTTTTATTTGTTTATTTTGTTGTGTTTTTGGTTTTTTTCTTCTTTCTTGGGGGGAGGGGAGGCTTGGGTTTTTTTCCAGTACCAGGAATCAAACTTATGACCTTACACTTGCCAGGCAGGTGCTGTGCCACTGAGCTAAACCCCCAGCCTCTTCTTTTCTTTTTTCCAAATGGCTGAGGAGAACTCCAGCCATCGAAAACTAATCCTATCCCCCAAACCCAGAAACCAAGTTCAGATAATCCCTTGCTTATTCCTTCACTATTTCTCTCCTACCCTCTCCTCTAGTTTCCCAAAGTTTGCATGATCATCCCCTGTTCTCCAGCTTTGCTTGTACTTTCTTTTCAGTTATTTTGTTTTATCCACTATTCTTAAATCTTCTGACCACAGGGTAAAACACTCTACCAGAGGAAAATACCTTAAATATAAGCTCCCAATTTACAATCAGTTCTGTTAAATAATTGTAGATTGTGCGTCTATGGTTTAAGGCACAAAATTAATAGCTACCACAGTTTGTGAGTTTCTAAACTGTGCTTGATGCTATTATTATTGCTAATTATACTACTTTAGTTAGGATGTCATATCTGTCGTAATCAGTTGTTATCCCTTCTATAACAATATTGGGAAGATCTGGGGTAATAACCTCACCAAAGCTCAGCACTGAAAAACTGGGGACTGAGCAAACAGATACCAACATCTCACTCTTAATTAACAGGGAAGGTAGGATCTTGCAACAGACACAAGCCAAGAACTTCCTACATACAGAAGACATCCCTGAGGAACAGACTTTTCCTGGAGCTACTAGTAATATAGTTATCTACTACAAAAACCTACAAGGATCAACACAGGAAAAAAATTAAAATTTTCAAATAGAAAATGACAAGACACAGAAGCAAGATGAAATCTCAGAACTCCAGCCCACCCAGCACAAGTCCAAAGGACAACAAAATAGAAAAAAATGGAAGACACAAACCTGAAATTTCTGAAATGATACCAACTGAAGAAACAAATCCATGAGGCTATAGGTGAAATCAGATCAGAAATAATCTCTAAGGTAAAAAAGAAATGACAACATTCATAAAGGAATTTCTCAAAAAAAATCTAGAGCAGAGATAGATAAAAAATAGATTATAGGAAAAAGATGGAACAATCATCATAGGAAAGAAACAGAATTGTGAACCATCAACATAGGAAACAAAATGGAATGTATGAAATAGATTCAAACAGATATCCAGGAAAATAGAAATTCCATTGAAAGCTGACAAAACCACTTGAGCAAAACTGAGACAGACTTTCAGACCTTGAAGACAGGATTGTGGGTAGCAATCATGAAAGAAAGGTCTCTTGAAAATAACAAAAGATCAGGAAATAACAATTCAACAGCTGCAAGAAAATGCAAAGAAAAACAATAAGAAAAATTGGTATCAATGAAAAAGCAGGAGTCAACACAAATGACATAAAAACCTATTTGCAGAGACACCTGGGCTCCAGTCTATGCTCGCCCACACCGCCACGGTTCCCAGCTGAAACGTGCGGAGAGCCAGGCGGGGTGAACAAACCCTCAGCCCCAAGCGCCCTGCACAGCGAGAGCCAGTGTTCCAGGAGCAGCTAGACACCTGGGCTCGAGTCTGTGCTCACCCACACTGCCACGGTTCCCAGCTGAAACGCGCAGAGAAAGCCAGCGAGAGCCAGTGTTCCAGGAGCGGCTGGACACCTGGGCTCGAGTCTGTGCTCGCCCACAC
>NW_004955414.1:7265664-7285709 GCF_000276665.1 Chinchilla lanigera | reverse complement strand
TTAATGTTTCCCTCCTTTTATCTTTAAAATAAAAATTTAAAAAAAAAAAACTATTTGCAGAAGTAACAGCAGAAAAATTCCCAAGCATTCAAAAGAATCTGATGTACAATAAAGTGAGGCATAGAATTCCAATTAGTCATAGCCAAAATAGATCTACACCCAGACATATAATAATCAAGATCCCAGAAATTCAGCAAAAGAACAGAATATTAAAAGTTATTAGAGAAAAGAAACAGATCACCTATAAAGGAATGCCCATCAAGGGAAGATTTCTCAACACAAGCCATCAAGTCAACAAGAGCTTGGAGTAAAGTATTTCAGGTCTTGAAAGAAAACAACTTCTAACCCAGATTGATGTACCCTGAAAAACTATCCTCCAAAAGTAACAGACAAATAAAATATTTCCATGACAAAGAACAACTGAAGAAATTCATGAGCACCAAACCAATCCTACAAAGAGTATTGAAAGATAGTCTAGAAAGAGATAAAAATGACCACAATTCCAAGAGCAACAACAGAAAAAAATATCAAGCAGGGCAAACAATTAAACAGAAGAAAAAAGCAGGGAACCAACAGCAGGAAAATAGCATGAAAAAGATAAGCCAATACAAACCAGTTATAACTATCAATGTAAATGATCTCAATTCACCAATCAAAAGAAACAGATTAGCAGAATGGATCAAGAAACAAAATCTAGAGGGAGGGGCAAGATGGCGAAGAGGTAAGCAGCAGAGAAAGAACCTCTCCAAGTGTTGCCATCCAGACGCTGGAATATAGCAATGTGCAAAGGGAAAGAAGGAGGAAAGTGAGTCCCCCCAGACCCAGGAAGGAAATGAAGTATGAACTGAAGCCTATGGAGAGAATCAAGAGAGAAACTTCAACAAAGAAAAATGAGATACCCAATGGCGCCCTCTCCCCAAATAGGAAACACTGCACAAGAGGAGGGGTTCAAACCTGCCAACACACGTTGAGTGCTGGAGACCACAAAGGCCTCCAAAAAGAGATACAACAGTAGATGGGAGCAGCAGATGTGAAGGACTTCACTAACTGCTGGTGAGTGCCCAGGGCTCAGTCATCCTGTGTAAGAGAGCAATTGGCTGGAAGCCATCTTGGAGAAGAGCCCTTTGAGCTCAGAATTCAGAGTGGCTACTGGCTCCATCTCCCAGCCGGGCTCAGGCTCACGGAAGGTGTGCTATGGCTGCAGGCCACCAGAGGGTGCAGGCCCAATGAGATTATTCACTATACTGTAAAAAAGCTACTGCTTGTTTTTTATGAGGATGCTGTCTCTATAAAGGAGAGACAAACATTTTGTTGTTCTTGTTGTAGTTTTTTTTGTTGTTGTTAATTTTTTGTTTTGTTTTCTATTTTGCTTTGTTTTATTTTTTGTTTTGTTTTTATAGTTGGGGGGTTGGGTTTTTTTTTCTTTCTCCTTTGTTTGAACTCATATCATAGGTGTGTGAACATGGTGTCTAGCTTCTTTGTGGTTATGGTTCAGTTCTGTTCTTTTTATTTCTTCCTTCTCTCTTTCCTCCAGTCTTCTACACCAGTTTCCCAAAGGTAGCATGATCCCCCTTTGTCCTCCAGCCTTACTTCTAATCTCTTCCTCTCCTTCCACTTCTCTATTTTCTCCCTAACCCATTTTAAATTTTAACCCCTGAGGGCAAAATTGACATAATAAAGACTTGTATACTGCATACAATTTTCTGATTTGTTTTAGATTTTTTCATATAACCACAAATCTAGTCCATAATGGTTAAAGGTGGCAAATTAATGGTTACTTCAGTTTGTTATTTTCTAAGCTGTTTCATGTTATTGTTATTGGTACTACTATCACCAAAAGTGACATAATTGTTCTAAACAGCTGTCATTACTGGTATTCCAAGACTGAGATTGACTACAGGTCACAGAAAATGTGGCACTGTGCCAAAGAACCAGGGGCTGGGCCTAATAGGCAAAAACTTCTCATTCCCAACAAATTGAAGATGTAAGATCTTATAGCAGACTCAAAACCCAAAAAGCAGCTATCCCTAGAAGACATCTAGGAGAAGCAGCAATTTCCTAAGGGTTCTAAATACTGGCAATAAAGCAACCCACTATAGGCAACTTACAAACATCATCCCAGCAATCAAACTAAAAAAAGAAAAGAAAAGACAATGAGGAGACACTTCAACAAGATATGACCCCAAACATCACCAAAGGGTTGGAAAAATTTTAAAAAATAAGCATTAACTGTTCCTTTTAATAAACCATTAGACATCAGTAGTACAGTTATCCCAGCTATCCATATATATTTTTCCCCTTCTTTCTTTCCTTTTCTTCTTGCCCTCATCCCAGTTGTTTCTTCCCTTTGAACAATTTCTTTAAAATGTGGCCTCTATTTACCATAGGAATAATATGATGATGATACTTTCAGACGTGGGCCTTCATGCAATAAGAGAAGAAGTAAAATTAGAAAATCTCATTCAAGGTTGGGTGCGGTGGCACATGCCTGTAATCCCAGCAATCAGGAGACTAAAGCAAGAGGATTGCTGCAAGTTTGAGGCTAGTGGGGCCTAAAAAGTGAATTCAAGGCCAGCCTGAACTATATAGTGAAACCTTGTCTCAAACAGACAAAAAAAAAAAAAAAATCTCAGTAATTATTACAAGAATACTGAGAAACATCTCTCCAAATATAGTGTTGTTACCTGATTGCTTAATTTACTACCTTACCAAAGCAAAAACAGTAGTCTAAATCACTCATTATAACTCTACCCCCTAATTTTTCACTTCTTCCCAATTCTGCTTTTCCAAGAACACAAATGTGTATCAATGGAACTTTCCCCCTTTTTTCTTCTCTTGTTTCAGAATAAAAGAATTTTTGAAACAAAAATTGTTTTTCTCAGAAAAAAGCACTTTAAAAATTATGATTAACCAAAAAAATGTTATACCTAAGCCATTACCCTTCCCAATATAGTTGCATAAGTAAAACTATTGCTAAGGATAAGGCTACCTATTAATCAAGAGACTGATGAGATGTAACAAAACTAGTCAGAAGAAAGGTAGAGAGAACTGGAACTCAAGGTAAGGAGGAACTCCTCTCATTTTATAAATTAAGGTAATGAAGTCAAGAATGATCAAGTGAATTTCCCAATATCATATACTACATGATTAGGAAGACAGACTGAAATTAGTTTCTATTGACCCTCAGTCTCCTTTACCATAATGAAAGGCAGTTATTCCGTAGGCCTTTTCTTTTACTAACAAATTCAGTGACTCTTTTGCAACCTCTTCTGAAGAACTCATTTTCTGTAGTTCTTTGATTTTTTATCCAGGTTCCCAACATTCAGCTTGAGTCAAGGAGCCAAAAATTATGTAATCTTGATCAAATTATTTAATCCCTCTAAACTTAAAAATATCATTAGTAATATGCATTTGCTGATGAGGATTACAGAAAATGTATGTACAAAGGAAACCATTAACTTTCTATTCAATACTCATTGCCTTCTTGTTCCACACTAAGAGAACCCCAATCTTGTAGGGAATAGCAAAGTGCTCTCCCAATGGCTCATGATTGGTTTAAAGAAAGTATGACAACTTTTTCCTGCATTTTTCAGTCTGCCTTGAGTTAATGGTACAGTTTGGGCCAATCTGACACCAAAAAAAGTCTGTGCTTGGAAAAAGAATGTTATATGTGAGAAACTATGGCATTCATGCCATAAAAGTCACACCATCACTTTTATAGGTAGTAGCTCTGAGAAAATTTTGCTTTCTTAATAAGGAAAGATCATTGGAGCTTTTATTTTCCCTTCTTCCTGCCTCCCTCTTCTGGTCTTGAACATGGACATCATGTCTCCAAATGCAGATGCCATGTTATAAGCATCAAATAACAAACATAAGATAAACACCATAATAACTGCAGAGACACTGGCTAGAAATTTCCTGAGATGCTGAAGAAACACAACCAAATACCTACCTTCGGATATCTTTTGTAATAAAAATTACATCCTATTTGCTTAAGTTCCTAGCTCCTTTCAAATGAATACATCCCCTGTTTGTTTTGTTTTGTTTGAGATGGGGTGTTGTTATGTAGTTTAGTCCAGCCTTGAACTCACTATGTAGGTTAGGCTAGCCTTGAACTCACTGCAATTATCCTGCCTCAGCCTCTTGAGGGCTGGGATTACAGGTATGTGATACCATTCCCCAGATTCAGATGAGTACATCTCCAATTTAAGAATCTAACAAAGTACAAAGCGTGCAGCAACTCTCAATTATTCATTCACAAATTTAACAAAACTTTACTTTGTAGCTATTATGTGGTAGGCACTTAGTCAATATAAAAGATATAGCAATTAATAAGACTGAAAAAATGGCTGCTCTTATGAAATTTATATTTTAGGGGGAAAAATTGTGCAATAAACGCATACAAAATTTCTCACAGTAATACAGGTAGTCACTAAAATTAAAATATGGCAATGTAATAGATGTGACTTGGAGGTGGTGTGGAGATGGGAAGGTAGAAATATACATTACAGTAAGTCCCCAAATTATGAACATTTGAGTTGCAAAATTTCACAGATATGAAGAGACCTCTTACCAACGTTCACAGATGTGAAAAAATCACGGAAGTAGCTCACATGTCTACCGGACATTGTCACAGTTGTGCTGCTGTGTGTTTATTGTACAGTGCGATACTGTACAGTGGTACAGTTCTCAATCAGAGCCCAGGATGTCCAGAAGCAAGAGGAAAAGCAGTGGTAATGTGGAGGAGACTGTTAGGACATGCAAGGCAATACACATTGTATATCTGTGTCAAAGGTGTGTAAGACTCACTTAATCAGACTTAGAAATGAATCCAACTTATGAACGTTCTCCCAGAATGGAACTCATTTATAAGTTGGGAGTTACTATACAGGCTTTGAGACCTGAATGATGAGATAAGTCAGCAATGCAGAAGTCTGGGTAAAAGGTACTGCCTATAAAAGAAAACCATGTGGAATGTCCTGGGACAGCATTTAGGAATAGAAAGTAGGGCTGGAGTATGGTGATAAGCAGTAACAATAAGAAATGCGATAAAAGATGTGAAGGTCTGGTAAAAATTTGCAGGTAGAACTTTGAATTTCATTGTAAGGTTTAACAGAAAGCTACTAAAAAGTTTTAATTAAAAATAGTATCTAAACATTTTTGAACACAGTACAATATGAATGTGATCACTTTAAGAAAACCCTCATGATTTCACTAGTTTAATTTCAAAATTCTCATTGGAATTATACTTACTCTTTAATGCCTGTCTCCCTTAGAAGACCAAGAGCTCCATGAAAACAGGAACTAAATCTCCTTTGTCACTGAATCCCTAGAGTTAACATAGTGGCTCTTAGATAGCAAGATCTGAGATAATTTTTGTCAAATGACAGAAATTTAATGAAGGACTATTCGATTCCACACACTGGCTGAATTAGAACCAGTCTTTATATTAAAGAAGCTCACAACCTACTGAAGGAAACCAGCATGTAATCAACTACAGCAGAACATCGTAAGTGCTATACCAGAAATATGACTATATACTATAGGAAAATAAGGGAGAAAGTAATTAATTCTGCTTAAAGATAGGAAAAGTAATAGAGAAATATTTAACCAAGTAATAAATACTCATTTCCTCAAAACAGCTGTTTATACTAAGAAAATGTCTATATTAATTTGATTAGTTAACACACCTCAAAGACCACATACTGTATTGACATTTTTTAGATATTATCACCATGCTGTTTCACATCTTAAAAGATTTATTCCTCAAATAATATTTTAGAATCTTTTATATATTTTTGTATTATATACATCAATTCCCTGAAAGTATTTTAACAACTGAAAGGTTCCATATTATATTAGTAATATTAGTGTGCTTCCTGTGGCAAAATCTAAATGAGAATATCTGTTCTGTACTGCTTTCCTACAAAATGCCACATATTAGTTTTAGTGATCATCACCAAATTTTCCTTTATTTCATACTCAGCAGATCATGAGATCCTGTCACGCTCCCCCATCCTTAAAAACATGTTTGAAGTTTCACCATGTGACTGGATTAGGCAAGTCTTATATGCCATAATTTTTTTCTTATTTCAGCTATAATATAAATAAAAGCCTTCATTTAAAAACAGCCAGCCTTGCAGACAGCCAAAGGACATAAATTTAGTTAAATGGTGCCATCTGGTGACATAAATCTTGCAGTAGTATACAAAGCCCAAAGCCAGGAATGACATACAACCCTCTTGATGGCTTCAAACCCAAAGTGTCAAAGTTTAGAAATACTTCATCTTGCCTGACATGAAACATACACCTAGTCACAGCCCAAATATGGTGGTTTAACAAAGGTAATTATGAGAATTATTTGAGCCACATTTTATGTTTTACCTCTTGATTTTCAAGTTTACCTTCAATCTTTGAAAAAGATGTCAACCCAGTCTTTGAAAAAGACTTCGGTCCAATGTAATGCCCTATCTGACTCTTAGAACACATTTTATTTATTAAATGCTTTATTTTTTATTAGTAAATGTTTGGAGTACATAGTAACTTTATTCATTGTAGGGCGGTAGTTCACATATATAACACATCTTAATTCTTTTTTCGTCCCTTTTCCCTCCTTTCTTTCCTCCCTCCCCCCATTTGTTGGTCCCCCTCCCATTTGCAAGTGCTCTACCTATTTCCCACTATCTTTTATTTTGCTCTTTATTTATATTTTGAGTTTTTCATATAACAGAAACCATTTGATACTTAAACATGTGCGCCTGATTTCTTTCGCTTAATAGTATGGTCTCAAGATGTATCCATTTTCCTACAAATGAGTGAAGTTAATCCTTCTTTATGACAGAAGGACTGTATTTAAATATACACATTGCATATACGTATGCACATTTTCTTTATACATTAATTTGTTGACAGACATATAGGCCACTGCTACAACTTAGCTATTATGAATTGTGCTGCTATCAACATGGGTATGTATGCATCACTGAAATGTGGTGTCTTTAATGCTTTCAGAAAGATATATACTTAGAAGGGGACTAGCTAGATCAGATAGAACTTCTATTTTTAGTTTCTGAGGAATTTTTATACTAATTTCCAAAGTGGTTATGCTAGTTTAGATTCTCACCAACATTGTAGAATGGTCCCACCACCACCCCTTGCAGCTTCACCATAATTTGTTATTTGATTTCTTGATGATAGTCATTCTTTCTGAAGATGAAATCTCAGTGTTGTTTTAATTTGCATTTCTCTATTGGCCAGAAATATTGAATATTTTTTATGTATTTATTGACCATTTGTACTTCTTCTGAGAAGTATCTGTTCATTTCAGTTGCACGTTTTATTAGGTCTTTTATTTGGGGGATCTAAATTTTTTGAGTTCTTTGTATAGTCTAGATATTGTTCCTCCCTTTGAGGAGTAGCTGGCAAAAAAATTTTCCAGGTTGTATCTTCACTGTGTGTACTGTTTACTTTTCTGTGCAGAGGCTTTTTAATTTGATACAGTCCTATTTGTTGATTCTTGATGTTATTTCTTGTACAATTGGGGTTCTGTTCAGAAAGTCTTTGCTGAGAGATGCAGGCAAGGTAGCTTGAGGTAGCTACTGCCTCAGCCACTACGGGACGATACCCAGGATCTATCATACCTGTTGAACAACTATGGAAGACTACACCAAAATAGAGAAAATTGGAGAAGGTACTTATGGAGTTGTATATAAGGGTAGACACAAAACTACAGGTCAAGTGGTAGCCATGAAGAAAATCAGACTAGAAAGAGAAGAGGAAAGGGTTCCTAGTACTGCAATTCAGGAAATTTCTCTATTAAAGGTATTCGCCATCCAAATACAGTCAGTCTTCAAAATGTGTTTATGAAGGATTCCAAGTTATATCTCATTTTTTAACTCCTTTCCATGGATCTCAAGAAATACTTGGATTCTATTCCTCCTGGGCAGTTCATGGATTCATCACTTGTTAAGAGTTATTTGTACCAAACAGGGTATTGTCTTTTGTCACTCTAGAAGACTTCTTCACAAAGACTCAGTACCACAAAATCTGTTGGTTGATGACAAAGGAATAGTTAAACTGGCTGACTCTGGCCTTGCTGGAGCTTTTGGGATATCTATTAGAGTATCTACACACTAACACTCTGGTATAGATCTCCACAAGTATTGCTGGGATCAGCCTTGCTCTACTCCAGCTGACATTTGGAGTATAAGTACTATTTTTGCAGAATTGGCAAATAAGAAACCACTTTTCCATGGGGATTCAGAAATTAATCAACTCTTCAGGATTTTCAGAGCTTTAGGCACTCCCAACAATGAAATATGGCCAGAAGTGGAATTTTTACAGGACTGTAGGAATACATTTCCCAAGTGGAAACCTGGAAACCTAGCATCCCATGTCAAAAACTTGAATGAAAATGGCTTGGATTTGCTCTCGAAAATGTTAGTCTATGATCCTGCTAAATGAATTTCTGGCAAAATGGCACTGAATAATTCATATTTTGATGATTTGAACAATCAGATTAAGAAGATGTACATTTCTGGCAAAAAGTTTCCACATATTATAATCTGGATGAATAGTGGTATTTTTACTGTTGATTCTATTTTTTGTCTTCTATACTTTTCTTCTTTGCTATAAAACTGAAACTGTACTTCACATTCTAATTCCAAAAGAATAATTTAAAAATATAAATGTTGTTCCATATAAATTTAAATATAATTCTTTATATGTAAATAGATCTCACTGTGACAATTATTTGTTATTATAATAAAATTATAGATCTAAAATAAGAAAGTCTATGTCTACCTATTTTATCTTATTTTATTTTATTAATTTCCTGTTTTAAAATTAAATCTTTGATCCATTTTTATTTTAGCTTAGTATATGGTGAGAGACATGGGTTTGGTTTCAATCTCCTACATGTGGGCGGCCAGTTTTCCCAGTATCATTAATTAAAGAGACTGTCTTTCCTTCATTGCCTGTTTTTGGACTCCCTTGTCAAAAATCAAATAGCTGAATTTCCTAGGGTTATTTCTGCATCCTCAATTCTGTTCATTAATCCACATGTTTGTTTTTGTACCAGTGCCATGCTGTGTAGTTTTTTATATAACTTGAAATCTGAGATTGTGATACCTATTACTTTGCTCTTGTTTCCCAGGATTGTGTTTGCTATTCTGGATTTCATCTGGTCCCATATAAAATTTAGAATTATTTTCTCCAGCTCTGTGAGGAATGCTATTGGTCTTTTGATTGAGATTACATTAAATCTGTATATCAGTTTTAGAAATATGGCTCTTTTGACTATATTGGTTCTGGCTATCCAGAAAGATGAGGATATCTTTCCATTTTCTGATGACCTCCTGGAGAACACTTTAAAAGCATAAATCTCACCCTTATTCCAGTGAGATCCATTTTATCACTCATCTCTAAGAAATTATCATTCACTGTTTAACCAGTCAATATTTATTTGAAGGCCCATAACATGCAATTTGTTTCACTGGAGCACACACTTTGAGGCTGTGAGTGGCAGCAAGTATTACCTAGTGAGTGTTCCTCTAACACATGGCCAAGCAGCACTTCATTGTAGCCTTGCTATTCATTATCCAGAGAAGTATAAGTAGAAACTACCATTAAGTACTCAAAAGTGGGAGTCATTTAAATGTTTGAGTTGTGCTATTGTATTTTAGAAGTAATATTAGGATCCATAATGATACCTATGAACTTATGGATTCTCATAGTATTCAAGGTATGTTCCAGAATGATAATCGTTCATTAAATTCATTAAAAACTAAACCAAATCTTTATAAGACTAAAGACTAAAGAAATGCCACTATCATATTCTTCAAAGTTCATTAATAATGCTGAAAAACTAAATTACTTCTCTTGAATGGCCAAATGCTGACTATTTAGAACCCATGTTCTCAAATGTCAGCATGTCTCAGAATCAACTGGAAGAGTCTTTAAAATACTTCAAAGAGTTTACTTCGCGAGTTTCTGATTCAGTAGATCTGGGGTGAGACCCATGAGTTTATACTGCTAACCAAATTCACAGATGACTGGCACTTCTAGTCCAAGAACAACACCTTGAGAAGCTCTGTTTTTGACAATTAGAGTTAAGTTGTTCCAAATACAGAGAACTATATGGGCCCTTGCATTCACCATAATCTATAAAAATTCCTTGACTTTCTTATAATCAGGTAGCAAAAGGTACACATAATTATTAATAGGTAAAACTAAAGTAGCCATAATGCTTTCAAATAGATTTTATTTTGAAATAAAAATATTATATTAAAATTAATGCAATGGGAAAATGTGTTTTTTAACTCTAAAATATGGTAAAGCTCTTGCACATATTTATTTTGTGCCTTTATCACCACTATAATTAAATAATTATGTATATCAACTCTCTGAAAAGATTTCAACAGCCAAATGAATTAAGGCTCTAAGATCAGTAATATTCACATGTTTAGTTAGGAAAACCTAGCTGGAAAAATTATGTTCTGCTTTTTTTCAGTTGCCACATGTTAGTTTTAGTGAACATCCCCAGATTTTCATGTATCACATACTTAGCAGAAATCTCCAGTACCTTTCATGCTCCCACCTCAAAGAAACAAAACTTTGAGCTTTCACTATCTCACTGTGTAGCAAAGGCTCATATGCAATTAAAATAAATTAATTTATTAATTTTGATAATGTCTTTTTCCCTACTTTTTCCTCTATTTGCTCATATAGGTAAACACTGTCTTCTATATTAGATTACTTATCTCTGCTACCTAACACAATGTCTAACACCCAACAAGTATTTTTAAATAATTGTTCAGAAAATGAATAGAAATTTATTGAAAGTCTATTATTAAAGGTTCATATTGGAAACACAAAAGTTAATTAGATAAAACCCTTACCATCAAGATGCTCACAGACTATTGAAGGGACCAAAATACATTCAATTTCTCAAGCAACATGGTAAGCACTTTAATGTGAACAAAAGCCAATGAGAGGGGTGGAGATGTAGCTCAGTAGCAGAGTGACTGCATGGCATGTTTGAGGCTCTGAGTTAGATCTTCAGTATGGGAGAGGGAGAGCAGGTCAACGGATGATGCATAACTGAAAGGGCTAATTAAAGCTTCTAATAAATAAGGAAGTGTTAGGAGGCTTCAACAAGAAGATGATAAAGCCCAGTATATAGCACATTATTTCAAACTGTTGCTACTCATCTCAAGTATCTACAGGGGTTCTCGTAAGTCTTAAGGAAACAAAAAAATATTCTAACAAAATGTCAGACATATAAAGTATAACAGCTTGTGTAAAACAGGATGAACACTCTTCTAAGAGACTATTACTGGTGAAATTTAAACAAAGTATCACTTGAATGTTTATTGTAAGTCCTACTATAGAATTTCCCTTCAAATAAGGTAGCAAAAGAAGGGAACAAATTAGATTAGTGAGGCTAATAAAGTTTTAGAAGGATTTGCTATCTGTGAAATATGTCTATATTTCTTTCCATTGTATAAGTACTGAGAATAACTCATAATTTTCAGTAAGTTAAAAAAACAAAACACATGCGAGGTGTGGTGGCACATGCCTGTAATCCCAGCATTCAGGAGGCTGAGGCAGGAGGATCGCCATGAGTTCGAGGCCAGCCTGGGCTACATAAGTGAGTTTAAGGCCAGCCTGAACTACATAGTGAGACCCTGTCTCCAAAAAAACTTATATTACATATCTGAAAATAAATCCATTATATTAAAATATTTTTCACAAATAATTATAGTGGTAATATAGATCTTTAAATTGTCAAAGTAGACCTGAGAGATAAGAATAAAAGTAATAGGGCTGGGGATTTAGCTCAGCAGCACAGTACCTGCCTGGCAAGCACAAGGTCGAGAGTTCAATTCCCAGTACCGGAAAAACAAACAAACAAGAAATAAATAAATAAAAGTAATAAAAATGTTCCATTCTGGCCCAACATTGCCTAAATAAGAATAAATAATAGGATGCTTTGAAAATCTGAATGTTTTAGCTATTCTAAAGAGACTTAATTTGTTAAACATCAGGGAATTCCAGTTCACTTATATTCAAACTCTGAAAACTGTCAATATTATGGTGATTATCTTAAAACTACAATTATCCAAAGGATAAATTTTTTCCTTAGTAGTACCACAAGATGTCACTCTAAGCCTAACATCTAAATGTGCAGCATTTAGCAAATGGCTTATTTTTCTTGTTTTGTACATTAATAAACACTGACTGTCAACTTTCAAAGTGTCTTTATCTACTGCCAGGTACTAGTAAACGGGAAATCAAAACAAATAATACAGGGACTTTAGAAGTAAGGATGAAGAAAGTTAAATAGTTCATTATTCTATATGCTTATCATGGATCCTTCTATTTACCAAAAAAATGGATTTTACATTCTTTTACTTTCATCCTATAATATTTCCAAAATGAATATATATTACTTTTTTTTTTTTGGTCTTTTCTTCCAGTACCAGGAATCAAACTCACGACCTTGCACTTGCCAGGCAGGTGCTTTGCCACTGAGCTAAATCCCCAGCCCCTATATTACTTTTATAATTAAAGAAAGTTATATAATAAAAAATTGAAAAGATACAATACCTTTGCTATAACCCTCCATGTTATCACAGAACTCTTTTTTTCAAATGCTTTTACACACTATTATACTGACCACAGTTATACAGACATGATTCTAGTTTCTAGTCCTCAACAATTATATTATCTAAGAATATAATTGTTTATGCATATGATTGACTACAAAAAGAAAATAGCATTTATTTTCAGAGTGATTATTTTCATCTGTAGAGGGAGGTTTTGTTTCTCAGGTCATGTGTAAATACTGTGCACATTCCGGAGTAAAGAGTATTTCACTTTACTATCAGTTTGTATTGATTTGTCTGAATTATTAATGCCTATTTACGTAGCTAGTTGAGATTCTTGCAAGGTATTATTTCAATGTACTGGTTATTTGAAGATGAGAAAAAATGGGTGAAGCCATGGTTTTCATTACTTAAAACAAAAAAGAAGGGAAGAGCAAGGGATAGTTGGTTGAAACAGAAAGCAAACTATGAACCCTAACAATGCTCAAATTTATCAATAGCTCCCTATCTATGTGTTTATAAATACATAAATCTTATTCAAGATATACATGTCTACACGACTTTTATTTGGAGCCTTAAAGAAAATACAGAATGAGAGCACTAAAACATTCAAAAATAATGTTAGTAATCAGGATTTAGTTACCCACATAAAATTCAATAGAAAATTAAGTTTTGATGTATAATGCTCCATTCTTTGCACTCTGGTTTATCTCCAAATGACTTTAAAAGGCCAGCTAAAACAAATCTATCCATTCAAATCTGGGCATTGGGATTACTTACATAATAGCTTTTACAGATTATTATTGTCTCTCATTTTACTAGAGAAATTCAAACCACACCATAAGCTTCAAGCCAAGATATTTATCATTCATTAAAATAATGGCAAAATGCAATTCTTTGTCAATGCATTTGTCTTTTTATTCCCCAGGTAATGGTGTTATCAAATGACATTATCAAAATATAGTAGAATTATCTAAATCATCCAGTAATACTCTTCCTAAATCAAGTTCTCAAAAGCTCAAGTTCTCTCAAAATTGAGCCAGTCCTAACTAAACACATCATACAAATCTATTTAGATACATTGCCATTTAGTTAATGGCATTTAGTATTTATCACTTAGAAGACACTATTCATTTTTAATTGAGAAATCTGTGGTTTGAAAATATTCTCTAAAATACTATTCTCTAACAATGTTTATTTAAATTCTATAACATTCTATTCAGAGTTGTTTTCACTGAACACTAGCTGTGATTAGTTATTCGTGTCATTAAGACTTATGAACCAAAATAGAATGTTTTAAAGAAATTAACCCACAAGCCCTAAGCAGGGTCAGGCCTGGTTAGTACTTGGATGGGAGAAATTAACCCACAAGTAAAATAATCTTATACAACAACTTTTTATTGCTATTTATTATCAATAAACTGCTTTTTGATTTTTCAAAATTTTATGGATTTTTAAAGTTATATTCAAATCATAAAGTTAAGGTTTGTATCAATAACTACATTTATAATAAAAACAGGTGAAACATTTCCAAAATGAAGTTCCATAAACTCCTATCTTTATATTATATATTAATAACTATCAGCTTGTAAAAGCAATAAAAATGTCTAGTAGACTCAGTTATTTCTTTAAAATGTACAGTGTTAAAGTCCTAGGTTTGAAAAAAAAAAAAAAAAAAATAAAGTCCTAGGTTTGATTCTCAGCAGCACAAAACTAATTAACTAATGAATACTTAGTTAATTAATTAAAATATATTGTGTTCAGTGGAGTTGTTTTTATTGTTTAGATAGTCAGCAATGTTTGTTGGGGGAAAAATTTACTGATATCTTTTGCTAGCTTTTTGTCACAAAATATTTAGAGGAATTAATAGCCATTTGCATAAATGCAAAAATATATAGAGAGCTAAAGATAAATGAATCTCTATTTTCTTCATAATCGTTAATAGGAGACTACATATAAAGTTAAACATTACTTGGTTAGATTCATGACAAATTGATAAGAATCCCAAAACATTGAATTTCCATCAGTTAATTTTTCAATGCTGGATCATAAGCTCTCCTAAGAAAGAAAGATGAAAACATTATTTGTTTCTACTTTTGAACCAAAAGCAAAAGTTTGATTCTGATTCAAATATAACCTAACATTTTTGTGTTACACAATTCCTTCTAAAGGAAGCAACTTCTTTAGTGAATCTGACCTCAACTTTTTGCAAAAACTACTCAGTGTTTTTAAATGTATAAATTTTTCTTCCTATATATTCTTTCAATGTTAACATTTTTCAAAAATCTAGCTCTATCTCTTTTATAACACTTCTTAGGTAAACATTAAATAGGAAAAAATTCCTTCTAGTGTCAAGGAAAATTATCACAGTTTGAAATTTCATTAACATCAAGTTCTTTGACCATATCATCCAAACTATTCAGCATAAGTCTAACCATTAAGAAGAGAGGTAATTTTTATAATACATACCTAACAAGGCTTGGAATAAGCTGCTCTTAAAGATACTCATGACCTTTTTAACAGCATTTTTCAACAGCTGTTCTTCTGGTGTTCTTAATTTTTTGCAATATTCTTCTAGCAATGATAAAGCACGGTCAGTATCTGAAAAACATAATTTAAAAATTCTATCATATGGTCTCAGAAAAATAATAAGCTAACAATAATTTACTTCATAGCTGTGTTCTTAATTTCATGACACAAAATAATTATAAATTCCATAATCTGTCATATAAAATTGATAATACTCTTATCAAATTCAAGAATCTACTTTTATTTTCTGTAGTTTTTCTGTCATTTTGAGAAAGGGTCATGCTATGCAATTCAGGCTGGCCTTGAACTCACTTTGTAGTACAGGATGGTCTCAAACTTACAACAATCCTCGTGCCTCAGCCTCCTGAGTGCTGGGATTACAGGCATGGGTCACCATGCCCAGCATGTATTTTCTGTAGTTCTGACATCTTAAAGAATCTACAAATGTGAAACAAAACAAAACAAAGAATACAATGTCCCCTGCCCTGCCCCACCAGCAGAGGAGCCACACTGAGCCCTGAACAGCTAAGGGAACCTCAGTGAACATGCCCCACACCCACCACACCTTTGTGGGAGCCACACTGAGCCCTGGACAGCTTCAGGAGCCTCAGTGAGCCTACCCCCACACCTTCACACCATTGTGGGAGCCATGCTGAGCCCCAGGGATCCTCAGGATCTATGAAAATGACAAAATGAAACAGGAAAATGCAATCTCAGAACTCCACCCCATCCAGAACAAGTCCAGGAGACATAGATATGGAACAGTTTGGAAGTCAGATACCTGAAATTTCTGAAACGATAGCAACTGAAGCAAAGAAACAATTCCATCAGGCCATGGAAGACATCAGATCAGAAATAATCTCTCAGGTAAAAAAAGAAATGAGAACAATAATGAAAGAATTACTCACTATATGTAAAGAAGATACAGATTTAAAAATAGAGGAACATAGAAAAATGATGGAAATCTTGAATGAACAATATAGGAAAGAATTAGAATGCATGAAACACATTCAAAGAGATATCCAGGAAATTAAAAATTCCATCAAAAGCTGGCAAAACTGCTTGAACGAAGCTGAAGATAGATTTTCAGACCATGAAGACAGCATTGCAGCTCATAATTGAGAAGGGAAAGATCTCTTAAAAATAATAAGCAACCAGGAAATAATTCAACAGCTGCAAGATGATGAAATGAAAAACAATACAAGACTAACGGGTGTCACGGAAACAGCAGGAGTCAACACAAATGGCACAAAAAGACTATTTGCAGAAGTAATAGCAGAAAAGTTCCCAGGAATGGAAAAAGAATCTGACATAGTTAAGTAAGGCACATAGAACCCAGATTAGGCATAACCAAAATAAATCTACACCCAGACTTATAATAATCAGGATCCCAGAAATTCAGCAAAAAAACCAGAATATTAAAAGCTGTTGGAGAAAAGAAAACAGATCAACTATAAAGGAAAGGCCATCAGAATCATGGCAGATTTCTCAAGCCATCAAATCAAGAAGAGCTTGGAGTGAAGTACTTCAGGTCTAAAAAGAAAACAACTTCCAACCCAGATTGATGTACCCTGATAAATTAGCCTGCAAAATTAATGGAGAATTATTTCCACAACAAAGAACAACTGAAGACATTCATGAGCACCAAACCAACCCTACAAAGAGTACTAAATGATATTCTAGAAAGAGATAAAAATGACCACAATTTCAAGAACAACAATACAAAGGAACCACTAAGCACAGCAAGCAATTAAAGAGGGAAAAAGTAAGAAACCAACATCAGGAAAATAACACACCAAAGATAAGCCAATACATATCAGTTATCACCATGAAAATAGCCTTAATTCACCAATCAAAAGAAGCAGACTGGCACAGTGGATCAAGAAACAAAATCCAACAATATGCTGTATACAAGAAACATATAACTCAAAAGGAAATTCATAGACTGAAAGTCAATAGGTAGAAAACAATACTCCATGCAAAAGGAACTCAGAAAAAAGCAGGGGCACCCATTCTGTTTGCAGACAATGTGAACTTCAAACCAAGAATGATCAAAAGAGATAAAGAAGGTCATTACATACTTGTTAGAGAAAAGCTGCAAGAGGAAGAGCTAACATTCATAAATATCTATGCACCAAATACAGGAGGACCCAACTATATAAGACAAATTTTAACAGACAAGAAAAATCAAATAAGTACTAATACAATCAAAACAGGAGACTTTAACACCCCATTGTCACAAAGAGATAGATCAACTAGACAAAAATATCAGCAAAGAAATAACAGAACTAAATGAAACTCATGGCAAGTAAGGCTGAAAACTTAGGTTGAAAATTGCTCATGTGAGGGAAAATTCAAAGGTCATATTCAGGAATGTGGACATTATTTTGCAGGAAGTCATCAATTTTTTCCATTTTTTCCTTGACCAAATAGAATCATACCCATTACGTAAACATCTGTGGCACTGTATGCCTTTTCCATTAAAAAAAACAAAAACAAAATAATAACAACAAAGACAAAAACAAAACAATACAAAAACAATAGAAATGATACAGGATTTCAAAACTAGATGATAGGAATTAACAATGGCTGTTATATTACATATTGTTATCTTCAAAAAGTTGCTCAGATTACCAGATGTAAGAATGCAATTGATCAAACAAGGAAAATAAAAAATAATAAATAAAAACATTAGAAACAATATGGAGCTTTGCTAAACAAGATGGTAAGAATTCAAGAATGGTTGTTATATTGCATATTGTTGTCTTCAAACTAGTTGTTCAGATTACCAGATATAAGCATGCAAGATTGCTCAAGAAAAGTCAGTCATTTAAGCATTGACTGTTCCTTTCAATAAACCAATAGAGGGGCTGAGGATTTAGCTCAGCGGCAAAAGCGCCTGCCTGGCAAGTGCAAGGTCGTGAGTTCAGTTCCCGGTACCGGAGAAAAACCAAAAAATAAAAATAAAAATAAAAAAATAAACCAATAGACATCAGCCATACAATTATCCCAGCTATCCTTGTATACACGTATATATTTTTCCTTTCCTTCTTTCTTTTCTCCTTTCCCTCATCCGAGTTATTCCTTCCCTTTGAGCAACTTCTTTCCCTTTCACAGTATCTATTATACCTTTTGGTACAATTAGGGAGACAGTTTCCTCACAGATTTTAGAATCAAATAAAAACAATGTATGCACAATGCTTATCTTAGCACAATGTCTAAATTAATAAATCAACTGAAAACCTACATTCCCTTTGAACTACATTCCAAGTCAAAGTTAATCACTATAATTAACCCTTCCTCAAAAACAGTTTGTGCACACAAATATTATAGGCATTCTTAAAATATACTATGTTGTACTAAGACTTGTTGAATAGATGTCTTCATTCCTCACAAAATGAAATATCCTTAAAAAAGATCACCAGTCACACTGTCTTTGCATGTAGTTGTTGATAATTGTCTTGAAACTTTAGAAACCCTCTTTCTCCAAGCTGCCATCTTCAAAAATAGAATAAACTACAATAACAATAGTTATATATATTGACTTTATATCTATATGTATTTATTTCTCATGAACTTTCTGATTTTTCTTTCCTATAGCCCTTTTTTTTTTTATTTTTAATCTTTTGTCTTTTTGAGACAGGGTCTCACTATGCAGTTCAGGCTGGCCTTGAGCTCACTTTGTAGCCCAGGTTGGTCTTGAACTCACATATCCTCCTGCTGCAGCCTCCCGAGTCCTGGGATTACAGGCATGCACCACCATTCCCAGCCTCCTATAAACCTATTATTGGAGCTTAGATAGGATACCAAACACAGAACTTTGCCCTAGAACTTACTGCTGAGTTAGTGACTAACATGGGTAGGGCTACCTGTGGATGAAACCTCTGGAACAGATCCACTGCCAGGGGAAGACGTAACTGCAACCCAAGTCTATGGGACTCTTATTCCAGACAGCATCACACATAACTCGTTGCAGCAGTCTTGGGCCATGAGTTCACCACAGCAAAAGGCAATCCACTAAAATATGAGCCTTGGTCTCATCAAAGATTTGGGCTGGTCTTAGTGGACTGTGGACTCAGGATGGGACATGGCTGGATAACACTGGTGGCCATAGGTGTGACATAAACATTTTGAGCTGGTCCATCCATACTGCTCTGCCCAGAATACCGCAATACCTGACCACAAGCAGATATTAGCAGATGAGGCATCTGAGCCCATCCTAGCCTCAGGAAGAGACTTGTGGGGACAAACTACTCTTTAAATGTTTTCAATGTACTCTCCTATTTCTTTCTGAACAAGACATCAATAGTATATTTGAGACAAACCTGAACTTGTCTTGCTCTCTAGAACTGAAACAATAAAAATATAGCAATAGCAACCCCTGCAAAACTGGACCTAAGTACCATCCAGTGCTGAAACAATGGAAGAGACTACAGGTTCAGAAAATATAAGTAGATTTCTTAGAAAGCACAAACAAAGACTGGAATAAATACAGTACCTAATCTATCAATGCCCAAACAATGTTACATACCAACAAGCATGTTTTTGTCTAGAGCTTATTTTTGCAAGGGAGAACAATATAATACCAGACACACATTTTATAAGATTATTTACACTAGTCACCCAAAGAATGATATAAAAAAGAGTGCGTGAAATCTGTACACTCACTGAGACCAAGGAATCCAGCTAATGGCTGGGATCCCACAGAAATGCTCTGCTGGAGTCCAGCCGAAGACCTAGAGCTCATAACAATGCCTCCCACGAATCCAACTGGAGACCTAGATCCCAGGACAATGTCTCATGCAGCCCTGTTTCACGGATCTGTGCTGCAACAGCCCAAAGGTCAGTGGTGGAATCTAGGAAGTCTGTGCCAGTGGGATGAAGGATCTGTGCTAACAGGCTGAGGGA
>NW_004955414.1:7255614-7265010 GCF_000276665.1 Chinchilla lanigera | reverse complement strand
ATCAGTATGGAAGAATTCTCAAGCAGAAACTTTAAAACAGATGTCTTAAGGAATCTCAATGAGCTTGGAGAAACATTTTTAATACTTTAATGAAACTTAAAGACATGAAAGAAATTAAAGACATGAAAGACATTTTTTTAAAAAATCAAACAAATTCTGGAACTGAAAAACGTACTCAGTAAAGGAAAAAAATCTGTTAGAAAACATCAATAACAGGACAGATTAAACAAGAAACGATTAGTGAGCCTGAAGACAGGTTATTTGAAAATGCTGAGTTAGAGGAGAAAAAAAAGAATGAAGAGGAATAAAGAAAGGCTATGGGAACTTTGAGACAGTAATAAAAGGCAAATATTTGGGTTACTGGAGTTCAAGAAATACAAAAGGGGTAGAAAGTTCAAGAATACAAAAGGGGTAGAAAGCTTACTCAAAGAAATAACAACAGAAAGCTTCTTAAATCTAAAGAACTCAAATATCAAGATATAGGAATGCCAAAAGTAACCAATAAAACTTAACACAACTAAATCTTCCCCAAGACATCACATAACAAAGTTCCCAAAAATGAAAGATAAAAAGAAGATTCTCAAGATAGCAAGAGAAAATGAATAAAAAAATGCATGGTGATGCCTAAATTCTTCAAACAGTATAATTCTAAGCAGAATCTTCACAGGCCAGGAGAGAGTGGCCAGAGATTTTTCACAATAATAAAGGGGAAAAACTGTTAACTGAGAATGCTTACCCAGCAAAGCAATCTTTTAAAAATTAAGGAGTTATAAAGACATTCCCAAACAAAGGCTGACAGGATGTATCTCTACCAAACATGTTCTACAAGTAATGCTAAAGGAATCTCTTCAAATTGATAGGATGAGGGGCTGGGGATTTAGCTCAGCAGCTCAGCGCCTGCCTGACAAGTGCGACGTCGTGAGTTTGATTCCAGGTACTGGAAAAAAACAACAAAAAAAAAAATTTGATAGGATGAAATGTCAGTGAATAAGAAGAAAACATAGGAAGTGTTTCTCACTGGTAAGAGTAGTAATTATACAAACAAATTCACAGTGCTCTAATATTGCAAGTGTGGTGTGTAAATCAATCATATCTTTAGTTCAAAGAGTAAAAGAAAAGTATTAATAAAAACTACAATAATGTGTTATGAGATTGGCAATATAGACTGAAAGTTGGATGTCAAAAGTCAAAATGTGGGGAGACATGGAATGGAAATGGAGTTTTCATGTTAATATATATTCTCTTGTTATGTTGCTTGTTAGTTTCTGTTCTTATCTTTATAATCATGCTAAGGTATTATTGTTTCAGAATAATTAGTTATAATCAAAAAACTGTAAGGAAGTCTCACTGCTTCCCCAGAGCAAAAATCTATAACAGACATCAAAAATAATAGGCAAGGAATCGGGGTATACTAGTAGATTAATTCACTTGATCACAAAGACTGTAAAAGGAGAAAGCAAGCAAGAAAATAATGTTAGAAAACAAGTTATATAATGGCTGTAGTAAGTCTTTTATTATCAGTAATAATTTCGAATGCAAACAATTAACTTATCCAATTAGAAGATACAGACTGATTGAATGAATAACAGAAGAGACCCAACTATGTGTTGATTACAAGAAACTCCTTTCAATTCTAAGTATACACATTGACTGAAAGCAAAGGGATGAAACATGATATTCCATATAAATAAAATCTAAAAGGAATTATCCAATACTTACATCAGATAAAATAAACTTCAGATCAAAAGCAGTAAAAAGAGACAAGGAAAGGTATGATACAATGATCACAGGATCAATTCAGCAAAAGGAGATAATGCACCAAATATTGGAGTCTCAAATCCATAAAGCAAATCTTAATAGACCTGAATGCAGAAAGACACTTCAATATAATAGTACTTGGATACTTTAATACCTCACACCCAGTAATGGACAGATCATCCAGACAGAAAATCAACAAAGAAACAGTAGAGTTAAATTACACCCTAGACCAAATGGACCTAACATACCTCTTCAGAACATTTTTTCCAATAGGTGCAAATTACACATTTTTCTCATCAGCACGTGAACCATCTTCCAAGATAGATCATATGCTGGCCCATAAACAAGTCTCAAAAATTTTTAAATCTTGGAATCATGATCAATTAAAAAGAAAAATTTTGGAAATTAAGTACATGAAAATTAGACAATTGGATTTTGAACAAACAATGTATCAATGAAGAGAACAGGAAGAAAATTTAAAATTTCTTAAATGTAAACAAAAACACAACATACCAAAATGTGTGAGATACAGTGAAAGCAGTGCTAAGACGGAACTTTATAGTAATCCATTCCTGCATTAAGGAAATAGAAAGAGCCAGGTGTGGTGCAACACACCTGTAATCCCAGCACCCAGGAGGCTGAGGCAGGAGGATTGTTGTATGTTCAGGTGAGCTCAAGGCCAGCCTGAACTGATAGAGAGACTCTGTCTCAAAAAGACAAACATAAAAAATAAATTTTAAAAAGTCACAAAAAGAAAATAGAAAGGCCCCAAATAAACAAAACATCACATCTCAAGGAACTAGAAAAGCAAGAACAAACCAAGTCCAAGATTAATAGAATAAACAAAATAGTAAGAAGCACAGCAAAAACCAATGAAATGATATTTTAAAAATATAAAAGATCAATTAATCAAAGAGCTAGTTCTTCATAAAGATAAACAAAATATACAAATCCTTTCCTGCCCTGAGAAAAAAGAGATCAGATTTTAAAAAATAAAAATCAATATGAAAAAGGAGATATTATAATTAATGCCACAGAAATGCAAAATACATTAGAGATTATTATGAATAAGTACATGCCAATAAATGTGATGATCTGGAAAAAATGAACAAATTCCTAAACACAAACACCTTACCAAGACTGAATCATGAACAAAAAACCCCAACAGACCAATAACAAGAAAGAAGACAGTTAACAATGGAAAGCCTCTTGTCAAAAGAAAAGCCCAGGATCACATTGCTTCAGTACTGAAATTCATCAGTCGATTATTTAAAGGAGAACTAATGCTAATTCTACTTAAATTAGTCCAAAAACTAGAAGAAAAAATATTTGAAACACATCCTATGAGGCTAACATTACCAGTATAAACTAGGTAAGAACACAAAGAAAAATATTGGCCAATATTCTTAATGAACACAGACACAAAATTGTCAACAAAATATTTGCAAACTGAATCCAACAGCACATTAAAAAGGTTATTCATCAAGTAGGACTCAAGTAGGATTCATCCTAAGGACACAAGGATGATTCAATATATCCAAATCAATAAATGTGATATACCACATCAACAAAATGAACAAAAGTCATAAGTCATCTCAAAAGATACAGAAAAGTAATGTGATAAAATTCAACATTCTTCATGATAAAATGCTGAACAAATTAGGTACAGAAGGAATGTGGTTCAATCTAATAAAAGCCATTTATAATAAGCCAATAGCTAACATTATACTGACTAAAGAAAAGTTGAAAGCTTTCTCTCTAAGATCTGAAACAAGAAAAGGATGTCAATTTCAACCATTTTTACTCAGCATCATTCTGGAAGTCCTAGGCAGAGCAATCAGGTAAGAAAAAGAAATAAAGGGCATCCAAATTGGAAAAGAAGTCAAATTGTCACTGTTTGCAAATAACGTAATTTTATTTATAGAAAAACCCAAAAAATCCACTAAAATTAGGAAAAATAAATGTAGGATACAAAATCTACATACACAAATCAGTAGCACTGCTGGGCGTGGTGACACACACCTGTAATCCCAGCACTCGGAGGCTGAGGCAGGAGGATCGTTGTGAGTTCGAGACCAGCCTGAGCTACAAAGTGAGCTCAAGGCCAGCCTGAACTTCATAGTGAGACCCTGTCTCAAAAAGAAAAAAAAAAAAAAAATCAGTCGCACTGCTATATGCCAATGGTGATTCTCTGAAATAGAAATCAAGAAAGAAATATCATTTACAAGAACTACAAAACAATATCAAAATAAACCTGACACATGAAAGAGCTCTACAGAGAAAATTATATTGATGAAAAAATTGAAGTGGACACAAAATAAAAGTGAAAGATATCCTGTATTCATGGATTGGAAGAGTCACTGTCACAATGTCCATGCTACTCAGTGATTTACAGATTCAATGCAATCTATCAAAACCAATGACATTCTTCACAGAATCAAAAAATGTTCTTCAATTTACATGGGACCAAAAATCTAACTGAACAGCCAAAGCCATTTTGAGGAAAAAGAACAAAGCAGGAAGCATCACACTACCTGACTTCAAAACATACTACAACTGTAATAGACAAAACCACATAGTATGGGCATAAAAACAGACATACAGACCAACAGAACAAAATAGAAAGCTAAGAAGCAAACCTATGCATCTACAGCAAACTGATTTTGACAAAGATGCTATGAACACACATTGGAACAAGGACAATCATTTCAGAAAATATCATGGGAAAACTGGACGCCCACAGGGAGAAGAATGAAACTAGGGTCCTATCTCTTACTAGTAACAAAAGGCAATTCGAAATGGGTGAAACAGTCAAATATAAAACATGAAACTACTAAAAGAAAATGGAAGAAAACAGGGATAACACAATGTTAGAATGGGCAAAGACACTGGTAGAAAAGGCCCCAAAGCACAAGAAACATAAGCAAAAATATACAAATGTGATTACATCAAACTAAAAAGCTGGACAGAAAAGTAAACAATCAAGGGTGAAGTGACAAAAAGAATGAGAGAAAAAATTTGCAAACTATATATCTGACATACAATTAATTAATCCTTTTGTTTGTGTCACCATGAATGAAACTGGAAGTTATTATGCTAAGGAAATAAACAAGGCACAGAAATACATTATCTCACTTATATGTGGCATCTACAAAAAAATGCTCTCATAGAAGCTGAAAATAGAATGGTAGTCCCCAGAGATTTGGGAAGGGTGGAAGACAGAGGGGGAAATGTTGATCACTGGCTAATGAGTTATAGTTAGGAGTTGAAAGTTTTGGTGTGTTATTGTACAGTAGAGACTATACAGAACAACATTTCAAACAGCTCACAGAAAAAACTTTGAAATTTTCACCATAAAGAAATGCATTTGAGGAAATAAATACAATGGTACCACGGTTCAATAACTTAAATTTGTTCCACGATTCTGGAGAATACGGCCTTCTTCCTGTTCATGAGGGTAAAATGGCCATGGTTGAGCTCGTCACCTGATGGGGAGTATGCAAACAGAAGCAAAATTTTGCCTAACACTTCTGTTTGCAAACCGGATTGTTTGCAAACAGAAGGATCTGTGAACTCAGGTATTACTGTATTCCTACTTTGATTCAAATACTGTGCAATATGTATTGAAACATAACATGATATTCATTGAACTATACAATTTTTATTTTTATGTTTTGTAAAACAGGGGACTCTCCAATTTTAAAATAAGATACATTAATAAAGAATGGGATTAAATAAAGAATTTAATTTTTAAAGATGCCTTCATATTTCACTTATGTAATATTTTTAATAACTCTGGATCACAAAGAAATATTTTAATCCCCATTTTGTCAATAATTAAACAATCAGCAGTTTCTCTGAAAGAACAGTAACATGCTGAACTCACATTATATAACCTATTTCTACCTACTACTTACTATTGTAATAATACCATAATTATACCATTCCTCCCTCAGTACTTATATGTTTAGGGTTTAATCACAGTGTCTTTAATGCCTAAATATTTAGGCTTTTTAATTCTTCATTTGTTAAACATACTACCTTGAAAATCTACTTTTTCTTTTCCCTTCTCCATGATCTTACTCCATTCCTCCTCTGGCTCTGGTTCTGTCTCTGTCACTGTCTGTCTGTCTGTCTGTCTATTTCTCTGTCTCTGTCTCTGTCTCTGTCTCTCTGTCTCTCTGTCTCTCTGTCTCTCTCTCTCTCTATCTTTCTCTCTCTCTCCAAATATAACTTTAAGATCTTTTTTACTTCAGTGGCAGTTTTGGTAATATTTTAGTCTTTTATTCTCGTAAAGGGAAATTCCTTAACATTGTATTAATAACTATCCCATAATCACATATAAAAGGTAAATTGTTCACTGAAGGGACTTCCACTCATTCATTCAACCTTTACTGAGTAAATATCCAGGGAAAATATTGTATTGATTCAGAATAGATATTCTCTAAACCAGCAATGTTTACTGTGCCTCTCATCTCTGTATGGGAAAAATCTGACACAAAAAAAACCAAAATGCTACAATATAAGAAAAGAACAAATGATCATATATGATCAAATCTCTCAGAATTCTAGCTGTTCTTTTATGCTTCTCTTGATTACTAACAATAATCATCACCTGGTGTCAATTCCATTATTCCTTTCAACTCCCTCTACTTAAATTTTTATTTCTGATTTATGAAAATTTAATCTTAAGCAAGGCTGCTGTATGAGGATGATAAAGAGGCAAGATGATAATGATCGTGTCTGTTATAGAAGTAAAAAACTCCTAGCCAAATTTCCATAAATTGAATAAAGTAGAAAGTGAAGAGAATTAGCCAAACAAGTCAGGACTGTTAATTTATGTTCCACATATAAGTGGAGAATTTTTCACCTCAATTGTTGATAGAATTGCCTCAATCCTTCTACTTTCTTTATTAAAACAAATCTACTTTTGTATTGACTTGTGAATCTATTTAAAGAGAAAAACTAAATTTGGACTACCTGAGGACAGGCACAGGATCTTTTTTTTTAATGAGAAACTTCTCCATGAAATATGCAAAGAATAGAGAAAATGTTACATAACTGGCATTGTAGGTAATCACAAGTCTGTTAATTAAGGCTCACTCTATTGTATTTGGTTTAAAACAGCACTGAGAAAGTTATAAATATTTGGGGATGGGTAATTTAAATTTGAAACAGTGAATAGCAATAATGCTAACAAATGAAGTTTTAGCACGAATAAAAGGTTAACACATAAAATCATTTGCCATGGCTAAAAACAGGAAGAATTATAGAATACACAGTAGTATCATTAGGAAAACTAAGATCAAACTATAATAGAAGCATTCAGAATAATGAAATTCCTCTACACAAATTTATTCAGTTTCTTTACAGTTTACATGAATTATATTATCTGGTTCTCAACACTGACAAATGAACTCTTTTATACATGAAAGTGAATGCATAGATCCAACATCAAAGAACTACTAAATAAAAGATTTGGAGGTTAATCCTAATGCTTTTCCTTCCAAGTATAGTGTTCTCTCCACAGTACCACTCTTAATCCTCCTAGAGCAGCATATTTCAGTAGAAAATAACAAAAACTTGACCAATGAAATATAAATTATATCACTGAATTCTAGAATCTTGGGTAATGAATAACTAATTTTCATGTGCTTATTAAAGTAAAAATAATATTCATAACATAAATAAAAATATTCCAGCATTGTAAGTCTGATAGAGAAAAGTTCTTTCATTTATTAATTTAGTATTTTTTGAGTATCTTGGAACACAATACTGAAGAAGACAGGCAAGTTTAAGTTTTCAGAGATTTTTTTAGTCTGAAAGAAAATATAATTAAACAGAATAGTTTAACAAAATAAAACTAGTGTGTAAGAATGCTATGATGCCAGACCAGATGCCATGGCTACAGAGAAGCTGATGGCACACATACCATGTTAATGACTTTGGCTTTGACCTAAGGACGAAAGACAAACCATATAACTTTATTTGTTTGTTTAGGTGTTTTACCCCCCCGCCCCCCAGCACTGGGGATTGAACCCAGGGCCTTCACACTGAGCAACATCCCCAGGCATCCCATTTATTTGAGATAAGATCTCACTAATTTGCCCTGGTGGGACTTGAACTTGTGATCTTCCTGAGTGCCGGGATTATGGACTTTTGCCACTGCACCAGATGCAATGGAAGATTTTTAAATGAAAGGGACCATAACCATTTCTTAGTTTTAGAAATATTATTTTACTTACATGTTGATTACAGTGTGATATATAGAGAAAAATAAGGAATAACAGTTTTTTCAGGCCATTTTAATAAATAAATGCAAAATTAAATCATCATAATTTTTATCAGTACTTATTAGACACGACTAGAAAATTAAAAAGTTGTAAGTATACATAAGTGCTTAATTCTTATTGTCATGTTATTTTTTTGTTATATTACAAGTCAAGGATATTCATATGAAAATAGGTAACAAACACCAATAGAAAAATTACTTTTATACCCAGTCCTTACAAGGAAGATTTTAATATTAAAATTTACAGTTCAAGATGACACAACAGAGGTATAATTTTATTACTTATAATATTAGATAGCATTTGTTAAGCAATGTTAAGTATTCTGTACAGGTCATCTTATTTACCCTGCACAAGAATCCTAAGAAATATTGTTAAATATATTTTACAAGTGAGGAATACTTAGACTGAGAGAAAAAACTTGTGTATGTTAGTCACCTTTCCTTCACTGTGAGAAAACCAACTTAAAGGAAGGTTCAGTCCACAGTCCATTGGTTCTATTACTTTGAGCCTGTGGGAGGCAGTAAATCATTGCAAAAGCCCATGGTAGAGGAAACCTCTTTGTTTTATGGCAGTCAGGAAGTAAAAGAGAAAGGAAGGGGCCAGGGTCCCAATGTTTCCTTCAAGGGCATGTCCACAATGACTAGGTTCCTCTTAATGATTCCACTATCTCCCAACACTACCAAGCTGCAAACCAAACCTTTAGCATACGGGCTTTTGGGGACCTTTAAGATCCAAACCATAATATTGCCCAAGGCTACACAACCAGTATATGCTGGAATGAGGACTCAAACTCTAGTCCTGTGATGGAGAACGTTTTAGAGGCGGAGCACATAAATTGAACCCAAAACCCACTTATTTATCACAAAGTGCCAACACTGCAATTAAACCCAAATATGGACATTTTAGTTTAAAAGAAATAGCTCATACATTTGGCTCATGTGCTGACACACAAGGTTCTGAAAACCCAGTGCAGTGAGCATGCCATAGGTTCGCAACCACTGCTCCAGTCTCTGTGGCACCAAAGGCCATACTTGCAAGTATTATTCAATATTGCAATTTGGCTTCTTGAGGAAATATCATGGATTTCTTTTTTCTGTAACTTTTTCTGCAGCTAGTAATTATAGTTTACCACCACCCCAAATTTAATAAAGTTTAACAAACACCTATTGATCAGGATATCACTCCTATTGAAACAAAGGAGGCGCTTTGCCGCTGAGCTAAATCCCCAGCCCCCAAACAAGAAGACATTAGTATAAAACTGTGGATTTATATTCCTCTTTTCAGTTAACTCATTATTTAAGTTTTTTATAGAACTGCAAAAGATGGGGCTGGGGATTTAGCTCAG
>NW_004955414.1:7208420-7254799 GCF_000276665.1 Chinchilla lanigera | reverse complement strand
TTTTTCTCCGGTACCGGGAACCGAACTCACAACCTTGCGCTTGCCAGGCAGGCGCTTTGCCGCTGAGCTAAATCCCCAGCCCCCAGTGATTTCTTATTTACAAATTTTTACACGTTTGTGTAAACTTTACTTGATTTAATTCTCACAATAATCCTAAGAGGTATTATTAGTACCTTTATGTTTTAAAATAAAGAAATTAAGGTTCAATAGGTTTATATTCTTTAGATAACCTAAGACAGCTGATGGTAGACTGGATTTCAACCCTGGACTCCCTTCTATACCATGTGAGCCATTTGTTCAAAAAACACCGTACCTCACAGTGAGAAGAGCATTAGACAAGCTTCTGGTCCTAATTCTATCACTAACTAGCTTTGTAAAAGTGAAGTTCATATACACATATATTTTAGTGAGGAATAGAAACCACATATAATGAAGGGGAAAGAGATATTATACTCATTTTCAAAAGGAAAGTGAGGTTTAGAAGAACCACATAACACAGGTTACCAGGTGGCACCAATATAAGGCACAAAAATTCTATCTCACAGGTGGGAGATGAGCATTTGAGAAAGTTTTTTCTCTCCCTACATTTCACCATTTCCTTTCCTCTCATTCAAACAGATAACAAATTCAGTACTTTATTATCTGTGGGGAGACATATGTCAGGACAAAAAAAGGTGATTTTTTAAAAGTTATTTCAGTTTTATTTTCCAAAAGTCTAAACCCTCACAATAAGAGTTTGTTACAGAGATGAAAGAGATTCTCAGACACAGACAGAGTGACTTCTCACAGCCCCTCCCTTGTCTAGAAAGAGTTTTTTCACATCTGAAAAAAAAAGAAAAAGAACAGAGAGAAGTCTTTGAATCCCAAGGCAGCAAGAATCTCGGGTCTGCTTACAGTGAGTGAGCCCTGCTTAGAAGGCAACAAGACCCCAGAGGAATGGGATCATAATGCATCCAGGTAAATGGAAACACGGAAATCATAAATTCTAGAAAGGAACAGAAGTCCATAATATGGAAGTACTAAATCTCTGCCAGACCAGAAAGAACCATTTAGGCACAACAACTCCGACCTCAGAGGTAAGCTGTCATATATAGATGATCAACGACCAGAATAACTCTCCTCCCATTCCAGATGGAATCCTACCTTAATCCTAGTGAAAAACCTCAAATAGGATTAGAATAATTTTGTCTTTTTCAGTTTTTATTTTTTATTAGTATGTGCTAGCAGTACACAGTGATTATATTCCTTGTGGGGAGTTGGTACATGTATGTAATACATCTCAATTCTTTATCCATCTCCTTTCCCTCCTTTACTTCCCCCACTTCCTCCCTCTCTTAATGGATTAGAATTATTTTGTCCATTACTCAGTGGCTCTGACTAAAACCTAAATTTGGAATATGAACAAGAAATGGATATTTCTTATATATTTAAACTTATATGATTTTTTATCTTGTTCCTTCTTCTAGTTTCCAGGTCTTCTAACTACTGGTCTACATTTTTTTCCACTGTATCACTATTATTGATAATGCTATAATTCAAGGCAAAGAAAATAATGACCTGAAACAGCATCTTACCATTCCCACATTGACTGGTCAACTTCAACTTTTATATCTCATCTTAAACATCCCTAAATGGGCTTGAATCCTCATTTGTCTCCATGACATAATATGTTAACAACATGAAACATTACATTTTCTCTCACAACTGCCTACTAACAAATGTAAATCATTAAGGCAGAGACTGAGTATCACTTGCTGCTGGAAAACACACATCTGGCACAATACCTGACCCATAGGGGACACATTAAAAAAGCCTATTTTTTGAATGAACAAATGATTGGTAAATACACAGATGATTTTACCATTTAAAATAATTTTAGCATACTTATTACCTATGAAAGATTTTAAATAGTTTAGAATCTAATAGGTTCCTTCCAAAATGACAGCCCCTCCCCCAATAGAAGCCTCAGAATCTTACTCTAACAGACTTAAGACCTCAATGGCTAGCGAGATGGTGTTATCAGAAGAAAAAGGACACAAAATCTTACCCATAGTCTTTGAAAGTTTAAATTTAATAATTCATTTTCACAGTGTTATCTACCTTATAATACATCATTCCTCTGATCTTAAAGCACAAAATAAATGGGGTCAGGAGAACTGTTTCATAATGGAGGTGATTTGGCCATAATTCTTGAAATAGCCTTGAGAAAATTACTAAAAATTGAACCCATGCAGAAAGCTTACTAGTTGGAATTCAGAATGACTGACTGGACAGAAGAGACTGGGTAAAACTCATGATCTTTTGCTGATGAAGCAACCTACATTGAGGCTACAAAGCCCTCATGTCTTAACTCTACAAATTCCTGAGCAGAAACTGTAGCAAGGAAAATGAACCTGCTTCCCCCAATTAAAAAAAAAAAAAATTGTTCATCTCAGCCTCATACTAAAAAACATTTTATAATCACTGACATGGTAATAGTAAATATTAAGAAATAAAAGCATATAGAATATATAATTAAGAATAGTATTTTCATAGTTTAGTGAATAAAATGTTATATAATGGGGTGGGGATATTCATTGAGAAGCATGAACGAATTGAATGCCTTAATTCAATTCTTTAAAAATTCAATATTTAGCACACATCTCACTGAATAGGCTTTTCTATCTAAGACAGTAAGCAATAACAGGCCTAAGGGAAAAATAAAATATTCTGTTACAAAGGGAACATTTAAGTAGTTTCCTCTAAACCCAGAAGTTCACACATCTTACTGTATCAAGTAATTAGTATACATTTGCATACTTTCCCAATACATAAATAAAATCAATTAACAGATCATTTACCTCTATTCCTATTATTCACCATATAGGATATACCTAATCAGTAGCTGAATACGGAAATATTATTTTATTTCTCTATCCAGAATGCTCTCTCCTTATGCCTCCTAGACTGATGAATATTTTCCAACATCAAGAATCTATGGTTTCATTATTTCCAATAACACTCTCAACCAATGTCAAGATGACCCTTTCAGAAGGTTTTAAATCTAAAAAAGATCTTTAGTAAATTACTTATTTTACTTTGAGTTACAGAAATTGCAAACCTTTTCTTGTTGGGTTTTTTTTTTTTTTTTTTTTTTTTTTTTTTTTGGTACCAGGGATTGAACTCAGGACCTTGCATTTGCCAGGCAGGCGCTTGTGCCGCTGAGCTGTATCCCCAGCCAGAAATTGCAAACCTTTGATAACTATTTTTTCTAATCTCTTCTGGGAAAATCTAAGGCTTACCTTTTTTAAGTTTTATTAGCTGCAAGGGAAAAAACATTTTCACTGTCTACATATACCACTGGTATAGCACATATGAAAGTTCAAATACAAATTTGGTAAAATGTATGCAAAAGAGATGTAAGAGCCACTCACAATAGTCAATAAATTCAGGTGCAAATTTTTCCCTTAATTTATTCTGGCAAAAAATTTTTATGTGTAAGAAAAGTTCGAGATGGAAAGAATATAAACAGATAATGAGAGTCAAATTAAATTAGTAAGATACTACAAAAAAGAATTTAACCACAAAGCTCTGGAAACAAACACTGAAAGTGGAAAACTTCAAAGGAAAGGATAAGCAAAAGAGTTCTATTATCCCTTCCACAGAGAGAAAAAAAAATAAAAGAAAAACAGAAATGGACACTTTTAGAAAGCATACAGTCAACTAAAAGTAAAGATATAAAAAACTGAGCCCCTCCCACAAATCTCAATTTCAAGGGTGCCCATAGATGTATGATGGTATCATGATACCATCATAGAATTCTAAATATATAATATTTTTCAGTTCCTTTTAAAAGATATGACATTAAAATATATAACTGAAAATGATAGTATTTAACTTTCAGTAAATAAAAATCTGTTTATATATGCTCCATTATATCACCAAAAATGGTTGCAAAAGAAAGATTCAAAGGAAATAATATAAAATGTGAAGTGGGGAGGGGATAGAAAGTTAATGTTTATGTTTAAAGTATAGCTATTTCAGCTGATCCAAGAGCAAATAGACAAAAGGTATCAGTTTAAAAGACCCTTAGAAGATAACTAGTTGGGGGCCGGACATGTTGGCACGTGCCTGTAATCCCAGCACTCGGGAGGCTGAGGCAGGAGGATTGTTCTAAGTTTAAGTCCAGCCTGGGCTAGACAGTGAGCTCAAGGCCAGCCTGAACTGCATAGCGAGACCCTGTGTCCAAAAAAAAAAAAAAAAAAAAAAAAGAAGCAGATAACTAGTTGAGCACTTTTCAAAAAACAAATAAAATGAACATTTATCTCAAGTATTAACAGCAATGACTTTCACATAATGACAAATAAAAAAATATTCAAAAATTAAATTACATTGTACTAAAAATTTCTGTTGAAGCACATCCTATCCTTAGAACAGCAACTTTCTGCTGAAAATATAGGGAAGGACACCAAAAATATTTCTGTTGTTATACTGACTCAGTATGAAATCATGTCATTTTAATTCACAATGTCCTATTGAAGTAGCTTTTTACAATCCACTAATCTTGCATCATATTAGAGAATGCTAATCTTGGATTCACTTTAAATTTTCACAAAATAAAATGTCTTATTTTCCTAAAGGTATTGGAAGCAAATCAAGTCACTTTGCAATCAGAAAGAGGACCATGAGGTGG
The DNA here is from genome assembly GCF_000276665.1 of Chinchilla lanigera. Taxonomy (NCBI): domain Eukaryota; kingdom Metazoa; phylum Chordata; class Mammalia; order Rodentia; family Chinchillidae; genus Chinchilla; species Chinchilla lanigera. The sequence continues at coordinate 7,250,127 of NW_004955414.1, read as the reverse complement.
AGAAGAGGGGAGAAGAGGAAGAGAAGAGAAAGTAAAAAGAATGGAGATGTGCTTATGTACATGTGCCAACTCCCCATGATAAATGTAAACATTATGTACTGCAAACATGTACTAATAAAAAAAAATGAAATGACAATACTTGGAGGAAAAAAGTCATTACTGTAGATAACAAATCCTGGAGGGTAGGGGAGCTGTTAACGACAAAAAATCTTTAACAAGGAAATGGAAGAGTCTTCTGTTGACAAAACTGAGACCTGCAGAAATGTGCAGGGAGTGTGGAGGTAGAAAGTAATGCCCTAAAGCAAAAGACTACGTTTAAAGTGTAGCTGTCTCAGCGGACCCAAGAACAGTCAAGAATAGAGCCTGGAGATTGGCTGGGTGAGATTTCACACTCATTCCCACTTCCCACCATAACTGCAAGTTATCAGTCATATGAATCTGGCTCTTCCATGACCTAAGTCCCTGTTAAACTCTAAAATATTTGTTTTTCTTATAGAAACAGATATAGTAAGTACAGGGAGATAGTAAGCTTAACCAACTAAAAATATAATGTACATGTAATAACTCATGGTTAGTTCTATATAATAGTCAACACATATATACCTTAATACTAACAATTTTAAAAATTAAAAAGATAATTTCTGTAGATTAGTTCATAAAGTGAAGTACATAAGGCATATATTTTAGTATAATACAGTACAAATATACATTTGTTTTGCAAAGTAGAATTCATTGATTCTTTTGAAATTTTGTTTTTTGGGGGAGTTTTTTTTAAAGAATCTCACTACATAGTTCAGGCTGGCTTTGAACTTGCAATGATCCTTCTGAGTGCTGGGATTACATTGTGTACCACAATGCCCAACTTCTTTTGAAATTTTGATGTATTATGTCAGTCCATTATTTAAGAAGAGAAAAGGAAAGAAAAGAGAAAGAGGATGCACCTATAGTAGTTTTTTATAACATACTATAATTTTCAGAAATATGTCATCCATTGCTGTGACGATTCCTGTAAGGGTAAAAACTTTTAAGAAACTCAGTCTATTGGTTTTGGAAACCTTAAATTCACCTTTAGTTAAATTACACCAATAAATCAATTGTGCTTCCTCCTCTTCCTTCCCACATATTCCTTTTATCCCTTTTTCTTTTTTTTTCTCTCACTCTCACTCCCTGTCTCTCTCTCACACACACAAGTACATAATGTATTTAATTTAATTATTAGTCCAAGATAATAAGGTAATTTTTAAAAGGACTATCTAGAGAAATGGGTAGAAATAGTAAAAAACATACAATGAGTTAAATAAATCAAAGAACTATACTTATTATTAGCTATTCTCAAAGCCATTATTGTTCCAGATAAACAAACTGTGTCAGATCTGGACAGGCTCTGATTCTAAAATCTCAGCAAGTTTACATCCTCAGTGGTATTATAAGGAGGAGTGAAGGAAGAAAAAATCCCACTAGGAAAGACCAGTGGGCAAAAAGAACAATTCTCAATATTTAAAATGTTTCATATAACATTGTCCCTTTCTACACATACCAGCATGGATAAAAGCATCTCTGTGATTAAAATTGCTCTCAATGTATCTTCCAAATCCACAGGTAGAAGGATTAAACACCATGCAGAGCCAGGATGCACTTTAGCATACAGTTTAGGCTCTGGTTTCAGACTGTAGCAACTCATACAACCGAATATTTTGAGTCTATGTTAGCTAAGTATAGTAGAGTTCAAGGGTGTTAGTATAAATTTTGATTCAAAACTACCTAGGAATTCTTTATAACCTCATCTTTCATATCAGGTAAAAAAAAAAAAATCTGATTTCACCAGACTCTTTTCAAATAAAATTAACCTGAGGTAGAGGTAGGCTAAATTAAACTCCTAGAGTCTGGCCTATCATAAACTATTTCAGAAACCCACTGAATCTTGATCAGTTTAGAGTAATAAAAGTTGTTGAAGGAGAGAAAAAAACAGCTGTGTGCCTTTTTTAGCAAATGTACTGAATAATGCATGTACAGTATTTCAGAAGTTATACTTTATCACAAAAGCAAAGATTTACCCTTGACTAAATCCAAATATGAAATCTATTTTTTTTTTTTTTTTTTTTTTTGGTTTTTCTCCGGTACCGGGAACCGAACTCACAAACTTGCGCTTGCCAGGCAGGCGCTTTTGCCAGTGAGCTAAATCCCCAACCCCTTGAAATCTATTTTAATCAAAATATACATGGTAAAGCTATAATCTTTCTGCCAACAAAATTACTTTTACAACTACTTAACTTGCCCAATTAATATTAAACCTTTGGGGAAGAGCTCCATTGTACAAGTTTCTTTTCAAAAGACTGTTTAAAAGTAAGCTTTAATAAGGTAAGAAAGCAAGGTAAAGAAGACACCAAATCTATATACTGAATCTATTCTCATTACAAATGGTGATATAGACACCTGATTTATGAAATTATACATGTCTAAAAATACTATAGTCTTACTTCATTTTACTATAGTAAAACAATATTACTGAATGATACAACACTGAAAAGATATTAAAATAAAAATTACCCCAAGGCCAGGCAAAATTTTACTCTCTGATGGAATGCAATTGAAATTACAAATAGTAGAACCAAGAAAAGAAATAACCATCTATTAGGACATAGCCCACCTTTCTTTTTGACTGGCATTCTTGGGTCTTTCCACTGCTACAGGACTCAAGATCTCTTTTCAAATCTCTGCTGGATCCAGCTGGATTGAGGCCACAAACTAGGTAACTGTTGCAAACCACTTCACTGTTCAGTTGTTAAATCCAGTCTGAGTCTTCTCTTTCAGATAAAGAAAATAAAGAAGTATGTTTTTCCCAACTAAACTTTGTATTGCCCACAGAGTATAGAGAAAAATAACTTTTGAGTTTTTTTAAGTTTTTTGATTTTTATAAAATACGTATTTTTTAAACAAAAAAAAAGCTGAGAAAATTATTGTAAGTATAGAAAAACGCTATTAAACCTCTTCAGGCAGCAACATTTTTGGAAGTCCAATGTCTAACTCAAGGCACAAACCAAATTTAGACAGCTGTCTCACTACTATATACATGATCGGATTCAGTGATGAACTGGTTGATGACCAAAATCCTCAATTACTAGAGAAAAAATTAACTCCTCCCTTCAAAAAATACTTTTAAAAGTCTCTTTGACTCTGGTCTTTAAAGAGGGGCGGAAGTTTGAACAGTTTTGTGGGGGTAAAACACAGACTTAAAAGCCCCTTTCTATTTAATGAACCAGAAGTTCCGGTCTCCCCCTCAGTAAGACGGGATCCAGCTTGCTGTCACTTTCATTTTTTTTCTTCTTTGCTTTCCAAGCCCAGAAGGCTTGATCCTTAATGCCCCTCTGATTCGGATCCTCCCGTGTATTAACCAAGAGGATTGAAAAGGAAAGCAATCCCTTGGCTTGGAGACATTAAAGTGACAGTGCTACTCAACGGGCACTTGATGCAGGATGAGTTGGCGAAGCAGATTTCTTCACCCTGGAGTCATTCACATCATGCTATCTCTTCGCATCCAGCAGCTCCCTATCCGGCGAGGAAAAACACCGAGACTGCCGAGAGGAGAAACCAAACCTTTCCCCAAAGGTGTTTTCAGAGATGCTGTAGTAGTAGTAGGCATGCATAAGCTATGAAGACGGTCCGCGATTTCCTAAGAGTGCAGCTGTTTGGCTTCCACGTCCACCCTTTCTCTCAATTTCTCTTCGAACTACCCACCTTCCTTCTGCAGAAAGGACAAGACATCTCTCTGCCACCGCTGGCCACCCCTGCCCACAACCCGATCTTATACAGAAGAGCGCTAAAATGTCCTGCACCCTCCACGCGATGAAGTGTTTCCTCAGGCAGGAGAAACAGCAGCACTAGAAATTATATAACTCTCGAATTTGGCTTCTGCAAGACACGGAGACTGGAGGGTCGGGGGTGGCCTGGTCAGGGAGGCACTGCTGGGCACTGGAGGTGCACAAAAGCGCGCCAGGCCTCCCCGCGCACCCTCGCCCGGAAACGCCGGCGGGCAAGGGGGTCTGCCCGGGCTGGGGGTTCCTCTCCGGCCCCTTCCCCAGGAGGGCGAAAGGACGGAACGTGAAGGGACCGAAGACCGGGGGGAGGAGGGTAGGCGGGGTGCTCAGACAGCGCTTGGGCGGAGGGTTGGGGGCCCTGAGGAAACAGAAACCAGAGTCTTAAACACAGAGACCGGGTCGGACGGGCAAGCTCCTCAAGGCGTGAAAGGGGCGGAGCGCCCGCGCCCGCGCCGAGCTGCCCTGAGGAGAGGAAGGCGAGCGGCGGCTCCCCGGAGTCGAACCAACCCGCTTCCCTCAGGTTGGAGGGAGAAGGAGCGCGGGTGACTAACCCAAGGGGGAGGAAACCCCGCGGGCAAGGGGGCGGGCCCACGGGCCCTGGACTTCCTGGAGGCCAATGAGTAGCAGTCATTCCCAGACGCCGCGCCCAATCTCAGGCTGGGTGGAGGGCGCGGCTTTTGACTGGCTGGGGGCGGGCCCCGCCGGGGGCCAAAGGTACAGCCCTCCGCCGGCTCCGCTGCCAGCCTAGGGCTTTCTAGATTCCCGCCCACCTCTAGTCACGTGACCCACCAAGATGGCGGCGCTCGGGCAAGACCCTGGAGCAGACCTGAAGGATGCAGTTCTGGTGCCGAGGGGAGGCGGGGAAGTGCATGAGGTAGGAGGAAACGCGGGGTGGTATGGACTGTGATTTCTGGAATCTGAAAGTGTTGCCCAACATCTCTGAGGTGATGCACGTAAAAGATCTCAACAACTAAAGAGAACAGCTTCAAGTCCTTGCGGAGCTTAAATCAAGTCCCCAGTTGATATGGGAGGAATGCGGACCGAAAATAGACTTAAACTCTAGATGATCTGTAGCTTGTTTTATTTTGTTTCCAGTCCTTTGTACAGACCTTTCTTTCAATTATGAGTACTTCTTTTTCTGTCCCTCTCAATTTGCACCAAATTTCTCTCTCTAAGATACTTGTTTAAATGTGACTTCTAACACTTAGACTGTGGCTAGTTAAGTTTCATTTTCTTTCCTTCACTTTTTATATGACACCTCATTCTGTTTTTAAATTCCTGGCATTTGTCCTGACTTTCCGCTAGGTTGTGGGTTCCTGAACACACTGACTATATCTTTTTTTTTTTTTTTTTTTTTTTGGTTTTTCTCCGGCATCGGGAACCGAACTCATGACCTTGCGCTTGCCAGGCAGGCGCTTTGCCGCTGAGCTAAATCCCCAGCCCCTACACTGACTATATCTTGATTACCCAGAGTCCTGCATACGCCAGTTGCTCAGTAAATGATGTGCATTTCGAATAAAATTGTGAACGTCCGATGAAATAACACATATAGAAACATGACGCACAAAAACAAGAAGAAAAACAACAGCAGAAAAGAAACACAATAGAAAAATGTTTTGCAAGCTATGAACCTACGTAAATGCACTCTTATGGGTACGAGTATGGTTAAAGTTGAGTGCACTTGGACTAGTTAATTTTTAGAAGAAATGTTGGTTGTAGCAAAATCTTAAGTACTGCTGATAATCTTTCTGGGTGCTGAGAGTAGTAGTTTAGGAGTAAAGATCTTATCTGGTATGCAAGAGACCCCTGGGTTTGAACTTCAGCAAGACAAAAAAACCTTTCTGAAAGTTTCTGGTCTATGTGTTTAAATAAGGAGAATGAAAATAGTCAATACTTTGATGTCTTACGAAGACTAAGGTTCAGTAAATATTTGTTGTCTTATTTATTTTCATTATTTCAGTATTTATTGACCTGTAATAAGAATCCTGAGAGGGTATTTATTTCTCCCTCTACATAGCTAAGGGTGTACAGTAGGTAGCCGATGTTATCGGACATTGATCACAGACAACAAAAATGGATCTAATTTTTCTGGTTGCTCATCATGTTGATATTTGCTTTCATAGTATGCTAGATGGATTAGTTGTAGCCTCTCCTTTAGTTATTACTCCCTGTTCCATTTGCCATTTGGACTACAGGAAAAAGCTAACGATTGTAATTTGTAGCTGTATACCTTTTTTTCCCCATCCTTCTCAGATATTTTAAAGATTGAACTGGCTTAACTACAGTCCTGCAATGATGCAGGGAAAGAAACTTGTCTACTATTACTAATTATATAACTCCTTAATGAAGTTCATGTAGCTCTCTGTGTGGTCACACAGGTTGTGAATGAATGGTTCTTTTTAACTAGTTAAAGGTATATCTATGGACTAAAATTTCAGAAATCCTTGGTGTTAATAAAGTGCAGATTCAAGGCCTCACCCTATTCCTATTAAATCCAGTATCAGGAGGAAGCTCAGGAAAGTGTATGTCAAAAAAATGCTTCATGTCATTCATGTTCACACTAAATGCTGAGAACCACTCATTATCATATATTCCTTATTACCTAATCTATTCTAATCCTCTTGCTTAGGGTTCCTGAAATTTGAGATTGGGTATATGACCTTGACTATAAAAATTTTTGGAATGAAGACTGGTGTAATTTGTGAAGGGCATTAGATTTTATATCAATGTGTTGGCTAATTTGAACTATAGAATGAAGAGCTTTGAACTTTGCATCAGTAGACCTTCCACTTACTGATGTAGTAAGTAAACATTTGCAACCACAAATACAGATGTGAAAGAAATGTCCATATTTCTTTGTTTAAATGAAATTAAACACAACTCTAAACTCCATAATGCCAGAGTGGCAAAAGATGAAACAAATATTAAGACTTTTCACAGTGATCCAGACTCTTACCTAGATCAAAACATCAGAAATGATCCTGAGACTCGAGTTTTTTTATTTGTTCTTTTTTGTTTTTTTAACCTCACTGTTTTTTATATGTTATTGGCCAACCTCTTATGGTTCCTCAATGTCTTGAGTGTTGGTAGTGGCTCAACTAGTGCCCATCTCTCTGATTTTCTCTCATTGTTCTCCAAAACAATCCCTGCTCTCTCTAACTTCTCCAGGAAACTCAGTATAATCTCCAAACTGAGCTTTGTTATTCATGACAGACAGAAGAAAGGTACAGCAGGTAAAGACTGGTTACTTTCTTAGAAAGACTAGGAAAAACTACTGAAAACACAGACTCAGTATCAGTATCTCAGTTAGACTTCTGTACTAAGTCCTAATGTAAGTCAAACTTTCAGAACTTGGGTTTTCCCATCTGTAAAAATAGAAGTGATCCTTGGGGGTATAGCTCAGTGGCACAGCGCCTGCCTGGCAAGCACAAGGTCATGAGCTCAATTCCTGGTAACAAACAAACAAAAAAATTAGAGGTGATCATTATCCTACCAATTCTCAATTACTGTATGATTCATATTATCTATTTCTAACAGATAATAAGAGCTTAGTAAATGTTGATCAGATCATTTACTTAAAGTATTTGAAAGCAGATGACATAGTACTGGGTACATTACTAGATTCTAAATGTTTTTAATCTGAATCTGTGTAATTTTATAAGACTTTGTTTCATATTAATATCATTGTTATGGTTTAGATGTAGAATGTCCCCCAAAAGACTTATGTGTTCAGTTAGGGCTTTTCGAAGGTGAATGGAACCTGGGAGTGACATGGAAGGGTATGTTTCCTCCCCAGCTCCTCCCTTTGCTTTCTGCTTCCTCACTGCCATAAGTTGAGCACCTTTTTCTAGTGCCATAGCCCTTTCCCATTATGTATCTACCTTAAAGTTAGCCAACCATGGACTGCAACTATAAGCCAAAATAATCCTATCTTCCTTTAAATTGTGTGTATTGCGTATTTTGTCCCAGTGACAGGAAAGTAAAACCAAAATTGGTACTAGAGAAGTAGGGGTGTTGCTATAGCTTCTCCTGATCGTGTGGTTTAGAAACCTTTAGAACTGGTTTGTGGGAGACTTTAGAAAGGTTTGGAGATTGATGTAAATGAACTTTGATTGGAAATTCTTATCAGACTTCAGAAGACCAGAATGCTGAGAAGGATGCAGGCAGTAAAGGCCAGACTCAAGAGGTTTCAGTTGAGAACAAGGACTCCATTAGCAGTTGCGCTAGAAGCCATGTATATTACACCCTGGAAGAAAATTTGTCTTCATTTTTCCCATGTCCAAGACCACAGGGGACTGAAATTAAGGGCAATGGGCTAATTAATCTGGCAGAGGAAAATTTAAAACAGCCCAAAATTCAGGCTATGAGATGGGTACTGGTGGCTGCTTTCAGCCATATATACAGTAAAAATCAGGAGCAAAAAGCCCACATGAAAAATTTGCAGTTTCATCATAAAGTAAATACCTGCTAAGGAGAGCATGATTGCTGAAATGATTGGCATTAAAAAAAAAAAAAAAAAAAAAAAAGCCACATACTTTGTATCAGGACTTGAAGGCATCTTGGGAATCCACAAGACCCAACTCTTTACAGACATAAGGTTACAAAACTGTAAAGCTTTCTTCTGAGGAGAGAGCCTCTAGACCCCTTGTTTGAGAAGGGATGCCTGGGGAATTGGTTTTTTAGGATTTGTTTCACAGTGCTGATTCTTTCACTCACAGGCCTCTTCAGCTATGAGCCAAGGGGGCCTGGCTGCTGCTTGAGCTGTCAGACAACCTCAGTATCATCTATGTGCTACTGATTTTTCAGGCATGTGGAATGTAGGAGTTGTGAAGTCAATGAAGCTTCCATCCAAATTTAAGAAGGAGGGTGTGTGCCCCTAAGAGGGCAGTACATGAAGCTGTGAGAGTGAAACCAAAAGTGCAGTGACTTCAGGAAGTTGGAGATGCCAGGAATGTTGAACATCTTCTGAGGAAAGTCACAAGTAGTGGAGCCACCCCAAGAGACAAGTCATATGGTCCGGAACTGGCAGTGCTATAGAAGTGGGACCAACCAAGTCCTTTGGAGCTCACATCTCACCCCCACTTGCCCAGGGTGCTGGACATAGAGATTTGATGTTTGCCCTGCTGGACTTCAGTCATGCTTTGGTCTAATTCTTTTCTATTCTTCTAGCCCTTCTTTTTGGAATGGGAATGTTTACTCTGTGGTACTGTATATTGGAAGTATTTAATTTTCTTTTTTATTTTTACAGGGACTCACAGCTAAGAGACCTGAGGGTATATCTAAGTAACTAAGACAATCATGATATATGGCTATGGAATTTTGTTTTTCTAGGGCATGAAGACAGCGATCTATACACATGCTGAACCTAGTCCTTCTGTAGAAGATGCAAAATTCAGAACACCAATGGTCATCGAAATCATACAAAAAAAATTTGAATATCTTAGAAGAGACAAGTAAGAGACATAACCAGACTAGAAGTTAATAACTTTATTTAGAGATCCTTTCTATTGCCATTGTTTGTTTTTCTGGTTTTTTGTTTGTTTGTTTGTTTTCCAGTACCGGGAATCAAACTCACAACCTTGCACTTGCCAGGCAGGCGCTGTGCCACTGAGCTAAATCCCTAGCCCCTTCTATTGCCATTGTTTAAGATTATTTTCTGAGGATTTAGATATGAATCAAAATAAGTAAAACAGGATATATTGTATTTCTTTGGGTGAAGTTTGATGAATCATGAACAAATTAAATTTGTTTAAGCTAATTAAGAAATTATTTTGTAGCCATCCTAATCAAACATAAACACCTTTTTCTAGATGGCTTTATACAAATTCTTTTAAGAAAGAGAGGTATTCTTAGAAAATGGCTATCCTAAAATTTGGATTCATTGAAATATATTTATATTTATTTATAGCCACAAAAGAACTCCATTTTAGAACTGCTCTAAATATTCTCCAGAAGAAAATTATATCCTCCAATTACATTACAAGTCCCATGATGGGTAGGATTCATTCTTTTTCCTTGCTTTACCCTTGTTCATTACCTCATCTTTGGTACTTAGAAAATATCTTTCACATAATAAGTGCTCAAGAAATATTTGGGGGCTGGGGATTTAGCTCAGCGGCAAAAGCGCCTGCCCGGCAAGCGCAAAGTCGTGAGTTCGGTTCCCGGTACCGGAGAAAAACCAAAAAAAAAAAAAAAAAAAAAAAAGAAATATTTGATGTTGAGTACATACATAATAACAACTACTGAGAAAAGACTATATCCATTACAATAATATTATGTTAAATTTAATTTTTTTGTTTTTCCTATTAGGTCTTTAACACCTGGAACACTATTACTTGCAACATCAGCTGGTACCTCTGGAATATTGGCAAACTTCATTTTGAGAAACTGCTTCAAAGTTAAATACGATGTTTTGAAGACATATGCGTCATTAACTGCACTTCCATTTTTGTCTACCATAGTTACTTGCAAGTTCTTTGTAACTGATCCTTTGTATTCAGGTAAAATTTAAATTCATTAACATGTAATGTTATTTCTAAGGGTAGTTACTTATTAACATATGCTAATTCTAACTATTGTGGGTTTTTTGTTTGTTTTTTGCTTTGATACTTACAAATACCTTCACGTATATTTTTCTGTTTGATCCATACCACAACCGTGATCAGGCAGGGCAAGTATTGTCCCTTTTTTTTACAGATAAGCACCAAAACTGAGGCATATTCAAATGAGAAACAGCATGCCGTATTGGGAAAAAAGCAGGTTTTAGCATATTACACATATGAGTTTAGATCCTACTTCCTATTACTTAAGTTTTGTAACACTTAAAAAAAAAAAAAGAAAGAAAGAAAGAAGAAAAGTATTGCAACATTGGGCCAGTTGTTTAATCTCTGAGCCTCAGTTGTCTTATCTATGAACTAGGACTAACGGGATATTCTTCAGAGGACTGTTGTAAGAATTAAAGTATGCTGTGTATTAAATACCTAACACAGTGTCTCACATGTTATGGGCTTCTAATGTTATTTCCTGACTCCCAACCTTATCTTAAGTTTTACAACTAGTAATTAATGGAGCCTCTAGTCTCTGTTTATTCTCCAAGTCTTTACCTAAATATCCCTTCCCTAAGAAAACTTTCTCTAATTGTCTCATAGCAGGTTTAAGTTTCTAGATCCATTCTCTGTAGACTACCTCCAAAGCATTGTACACACTTAGAATCTTTTGTTTAATATTTGTCTAATGTCTTTCTACCCAGGTATACTGGCTGGGAGGTCTCTTTTATGTACTACTGTGTCCCTAACACATAGTTGACACTTAGTTAGTAGCCAATACATGTATTAACCTAGAATCCAGGTGTCTAGTCACCTAGTTTAGTATTATTATGGAATTGCTTCTACAAGCATGTAAGTAAAAGATAATTATCCATATAATAAAGTATAATAAAATCATTTTCAAACAAGATGCATTAAGCCTGTTATGTGCCATAGACTTTGAGTTTCTAATATTCTTTCTACTGTTGCTCTGTGGTTGAAGACAGTACAAGTAACTACTCCATGAGACACAACATTGTCTTAAGGGTTCTTGCCCTGAATTTTAAAGAAAGCCAAATTTTACTTTTGTTTTCTAGATAATATAAGCAAGGAAAATTGTGTTCTGAGAAGTTCACTGGTTGGCCTAGTGTGTGGTGTTTTATATCCCAGTGGATTGGCTTTTTCTAAAAATGGACGCCTGGCAGTCAAGTAAGTCTCTGTTTATTCCCTTTTTTCTTCTCTTCCTTCTTTTTTTCAGGTTAATAAACTTTTTATTCTTCAGATATCTATGATATAGTCAAATATAAAAATATTAGTTTGGTATTCCAAATAGCTAACATTTAATTTTTTCTGTCTACATAATAAACCTATGATGGAAATAACAGTGATCAGTTTAAGGAGAAAACAGTGAACTTTGTGATATATATCCAGGAGAATGATTAACTCTTTTTCTTTTTAGGTATCATACTGTTCCACTGCCACCAAAAGGAAGGGTTTTACTTCATTGGTTCCTGCTTTGTCAAACACAAATAAAAGCAATGTTAATTCCTCTAGTGTTACAGATACAATTTGGACTACTTCATGGTCTACACCACTATGCAATATATGAAAATACACGCAAGAAAACTCTACATGAAGACTGAAGACTCGGTGGATGCTAACTCAGCACTATGTGTTTTATATGATGAGGACTGATGCATTGCTAAAAGAGTAAAAATAACTATTTGTTCCTTTTGCCTGGTATATAGCCGATAATAAATATTTAGTAATTCGATAAATACAAATGCTAAACAAATACAGGTTTCATCTTTCTTTCTGTACTGTATGTAGAAAAGGGCTTAGGATCTCAGGTCTGACCTATGCAGTCATACATTCGTTCATGGAACATTCACTGCATGCTTACTATGTCTCAAGCACTGTATTACACATAATAAGAAGCAGTCCTTACCCAGAAAGAATTCTCAATTAGAAGAGGAGTATAAAATGTGAACATGTAATATCAGAGAGTTTGGAGATAAACACATAATTTGAGGGTTCTGAGGGTGTGGCTACTAAGTACTTAGGGGAAAGTAACACGTGAGGTAAGTCTGAAGGAAGAGTTGGAGTTCACAAGAAAGCAAAATATGGAAATACAGCCCATTCCTCTACTCCCAACTCTGCGTATATGAACTAGTTTCTTGCCATTTATGTATTGTCTTCGCTACCGGTGACTGGTCTATGCCACTGGTCCCACCAGGTCCCTTTTCCAGGTACCACCCGGGGGAACCAGCCCACTCCAGTCTTTCCCCCAGTCCTGGGCACCACGTGCAGGGACCTAGCCTTGCTAGTTTGTCAGTCTGATCCAGGGGCTGGAGAACAAGAAGGAAAGAAAAACAGGCACAGTTTAGCATGCGGGCAGCCAGGGGGCTCTTGCCTCTAGTAGGAAGAGGAGCCCCAAGTGTCTGGCTGGTCCTGCTTTTATTCCCTCAGACATGGGTACAAGCAATTAAAGGAACATAAGATTCAACTTGTCTTCCATTATCCATTTACATGTCCAGGTAAACAACCTGATCTCAGCTGTATTAACTTTTCCCTTTCATTCACAGAGGAGGCCAGCTAGGCCTCAATTCTCTGGTCTCCCACACTTTACTGTCCAGTTTAAAGAACATTTATTGCATATGTACTTGTCATGCAATAAGATAAGCACTAACGGTGTAAGAATTCAGTCTCTGCCCTCAAGAACCTTAAATTCTAAAAGATTTCAAAACGCTTCTGTGGAGTCTGCTGAGACATTCCTGAGCTACACATTTATCTTAGTTCATTCAGGAAATGAATACTGATGAGAAATAGTTTGCAGAATAGCTCTTCCTCCTTGTCTTAGCCACATGTAATAAGTAGCTAAGTAAAAATTTGTAACTTAGGAAATACAGCAAGGTTAGCTTTTGTTCACCTTTGCTGCCATCTGAAATCTGATTTCTATCTTACTCGGTGACTTCACATTATCTTTTGTATAATTTTTTTTTTTTAAAGGAATTGATATTTTCCCTTGGCGTTGGAAAGCAGTGCTTGCCAAAATGACTGCTGGAAGTGTAAAAGGAAAAGTTAGGGAAACCTTGGTCTTCTGGATCCAAGTCAAAAGGTAAAACTACAGTTGAACCATAGTGAAGAAAGCAAGGTTCTACAGGCAAAACAGTGCACAGGTGAAAAGTACAACCTGTAACACTGAAGATTCAAATCCTGTGTCACTGCTTACCTCTTGGCACCTCAAATTCCTCATCTGTAAAATGAGTATTAAAAATTACTTCATAGTGTTGGAAGGACTGAATTAGCTAAATATAAAAATCAAAAGTGCTCCGATCATAGGAAGTTCAAGTGTTAGCTGTTTAGTCCATTTGGACTGCTGTAACAAAACACTATAGACTTACAAGATTTTTTAAACCAAAAGTTTTTCACAATTTTGGAGGCTGAGAAGTCCAAAATCAAGATACCTGCATATTTGATGTCTAGTGAGAGCCTGCTTTCTGGTTCATAGATAGAAGTGCCTTTTTATTACATGCTACATGGTGGAAAGAGCAAAAGAATTCTCAGAGGTAATAATCTCTTTCCTGAGGACTTTGCCCTCATGACCTAGTTATCTCCCGAAGGCCTTACATCTTATTACCACACTTTGAGGGTTTCGAATTCAAAATAAGAACTTTGTGGGGACACAAGAAGCCCATAGAAGCAATCATAATTGTCGTCATTATTATTGCTGTTTTTGCATACCTATTATCATGAGCCTTTCCTAGCCTGTACTTAACTAGTGTGGCATTTTTATAAGGAAAATTACAAAGAAGCACAGGGAAATGCTTTCATAGGTGTATTTCATTTGAATAAATATATGTTTATTCATCCAATATTGATTCAATATCTATTGTGAAGACACCAAATATATCTTGTGCAAGTAGCTATTTACCTTTCTGTGTTTTTTTCTTATATTAATAATAGCTTTATAGTGTGGTTATAAAGTTTAAAATGCATGGCAAACTAAACCAACAGCACAAAACAAAAAAATAAATAAACCAACAGCACATGAAAAAGATTACACACTATAATCAAGTGAGATTGATCCATAAACATGATACCCCACAACCACTGAATGAGGGCAAAACTATATTATCACCTCAATAGACATAGAAAAGTGCTTTGACAAAATTCAACATTTCTTCATGATATAAACTGAACAAATTAGGTATAAAAGAAATATATTTCAACAAAATAAAGGCCATATATGACAAATCCACAGCTAACATCATAGATAATAGCAAAAAGCTAATGGCTTTGCCTCTAAGATGCAGAACAAGGCAAGAGCAATTAGGAAGAGAAAAAAGTAAAGGCCATGCAAATGGAAAGGGAGGAAAATAATTGTCCTTGTTTGCAAGAAATATGGTCATGTACATAAAAAATCTAAAGATACCATAAAAAACTCTTAGTATTAATGAATTCTTTATAGGTGCAGGATACAAAATCAACATACAAAATGCAGTAGCTTTTCTATATGCAAATAATGAACTGATTCAAAAAGAAAGCAAAAAGTAAACCCATTTACAGTAGCTAGGAAAAAAGTCTAGTGATACATTTAACCAAGAAGGTGAAAGATGTTTACAATTAAATTATTTTTTAAAAGATGAGAAAAATTGCAAAGCACCAAAAAATCAAAATAAAAAAGGAAAAATATCAATACTATAAAATGTTCCTACTACACAAAGTAATTGACAGGTGCAATATAATCTCTAACAAAATACTAAGGACATTCTTCACACGGCTTTTTTGAATTCTAAAATTTGTATGGAACCAAAAAATACCCTTAAATAGTCAAAGTAGCCAAGACTAAAAACAAAGCTGAAGGAATCACACTACCTTCCTTCAAAATATGCCACAAAACAGCATAGTATTGACATAAAACAGAAAAATAGACCAGTATAACACAAGAGAGATCCCAAATATAAAGCCACATATTTATAGCCAGCTAATGTTTTGACAAAAACATACAGTGGAAAAAAAAGATAGTCTCATTAGTAATAAGTGCTGGGAAAACTGGATATTCATAAGCAGAAAAATGACACTAAACCCCTATCTCCTACCATATACAAAAATCAATTCAAAATGAATTAATGGGGCTGGGGATTTAGCTCAGCGGCAAAAGCGCCTGTCTGGCAAGCGCAAGGTCATGAGTTCGGTTCCCGGTACCGGAGAAAAACAAACAAAATGAATTAATGACTCTATGTCCTGACACTCAGAAAATAACATAGCAGAAACACTTCAGCACACGGATATGGGCAAAGAATTTTTTGGAAAAGACCTCAAAACCACAGGCAACAAAGATAGGAACTGACAAATGGGATTATATCAAAGTAAAAGGTTCTTCGGCACAGTAAAAAAAAACAAAAAGTGAATAGACAACATGCAGAATGGGAAAAAAATTTGCAAAACATTCATCTGACAGGAGGTTAATATCCAGAAGATCAAAAGGAACTAGATAGCAAGAAAATAAATTTTTAAATGGGCAAATGACTCTGAACAGATATTTTGCAAAAGAAGACATACAAATGACCAACAGATATATCAAAGTTCGATATTACTAATCATCAGGGAAATGCAAGTCAAAACTATAAAGTGCTATCATGTCACCCCAGTTAAAATGGCTATTATCAAAAAAGACAGCAAGGGCTGGGGATATAGCTCAGCGGCAAAAGCACCTGCCTGGCAAGCGCAAGGTCGTGAGTTCGATTCCCGGTACCGGAGAAAAACCAAAAAAAAATAAATAAATAAAAAAGACAGCAAGTCACAAATGCTGGTGAGGATTCAGAAAAAGGAAAACTCTCAAACTCTGGCAGAATGTAAATTAGTACAGTCACTATGAAAAACATTTGGATGTTCAAAAAATAAATAAATAAAAACACTAGGAAGAAAAATACCACATGATCCAGGGATTTCACACTTGGGTTTATATCTAAAGGAATTAAAGTCAGCATGTTAAAATGTTATCTCTGCTCAGTCTTGCTACAGCACTATTCAGAATAGCCAAGAAATCAACCTCAGTGTCCTGTGGCAAAAAATGGGATAAAGATACAATGTAGAGGCACCCGGATGATGGGTGATAGGAAACAGTAGCAGTGTCAATATGAGAGAGAGAAACACATACTTGATTTTTGACTTTTGAGTACATAACGTTTTTAATTTAGAGACCTAGCCAGGCCTGATGGTGCATGCCTGTAATCCCAGCACTTGGGAGGCTGAGACAGGGAAACTGCTATGAATTCTAGGCCAGCCTGTCTACAAGTGAGTTTAAGGCCACCCTGAGTGTGTTGGTTTGGGGTGGCTTAATCTGCAAAGGGAACAACATAATACAGGACACATACTTTATATGATTATTTATAAGTCACCCAAAGAACAGTATACAAAAGAGTGCAGGAAATCTATCCACACACTAAGACCAAGGAATCCAGCTGAGGGCCTGGATCCCACAACAGTGTCTACACGAGTTGAGCTGAATACCCAGAGCTCATAACAATGCCTCCATGAATCCAACTGGAGGCCCAAAACCCATGACAATGTCTCATGCGGACCTGTTTCATGGATCTGCTGGAAAGGCCCAAAGGTCAGTGGTGGAATCTACAAAGTCTGTGCCAGCAGGAAGAAGGATCTGTGCTAGCAGGCTGAGGGATCTGCACTGGAGCCAGGAAGTGATGCTCAGAAGAACCAGAGCTCCCCCAAAAGGTACCACAGCCATCGTCAGCAACAGTGAGGTCCCGAGCTCCTCCGATGACCAGGATGGCTGAGTTCCCATCAGGGAAGCGAACGCAGCAAGCTTTTCCAGGAGGCTGGCAGTGCACCATCTTCCCCTCTGAAACCAGGAAGCTATGCTCAAGTGAGGACCAGAGCTCCCCAAAGTGAACTGAAGCCATTCTCAGTACCAGCGAGGTCCCGAGCTCCCCAGAGGATGAAAACAGCCAAGTTCATCAGGAAGCCAGCTCCCCACGGTCTCTCTCAGCTCCCAACAGCTTCTCCCAGCTCCCAACAGCCTTGCTTCTTCTTCTCCGGGTCTGCCTCTTATGCTGCTGACAACAATCCCCAGGTGGGCCTCCCACACCCAGCACCACTCACTCAGTTCAGCTGGCGGTTATAAGTTGACCACCAGTTATCAATCCACTACACTGAGCTAGATAGCAAGACATTGTCTCAAAAAAACCAAAAAATCAAAATAAAAGAAATAAAGACACCAATCTAATCTGTAGTGCTACCCTCTTTGGGTCAGTACCATATGAATCTTACCAAAGTGCAACTATGATTATGTCAATTCCATTTTTTAATAAGTAATGTCTGCCAGTAAAGCAAATTAAAGGAAGCAGATTCTTAACCAGGTATTTAAGATATTCCATACCCTGGCTTTGTTCTATTTTTTGCTTTTTAACCCTAGTTCCTTTTCCTTATCCTTTTAACCTTATTTCCCATTAGTCTTTACCAGTTGGTAATTTTATGATGTCTACATAATTAGGAAGTATATACAGGTATAGAGAAAGCCTAGCAGAATTCCATTCAAGCCAACCTACAGGATGGCGTACTGTGTCGTGAAAGTTTGCTTTAAACTCTGACATGGAAGATAATGATATGAAAGCAAGACTAGGAATTTCTCCCCTTTTACACTTTTATGAAAATAAATCTTTATGTCTAAGTTCAGACACTACAGTTATAGACTTCCTTGGCACCAGGAAGCTTAATGGTCAAGTGACTTTAAGCTAGATAAAGGACAATGAAAACACTTTATCAGTTTCTCAGAAATGCTGGAGGAAGAAAAATATCTGAGATGTGTTATGATCAAGTTTTATTTACTATATTTACTTGTGTATTTATTGCCAGTTTTCACCTTCTGCTAGGGTTTAGATGTCCCTTCTAAACCAGCACTGTCCACTAAAAATGTAATGCAAGCCACATACTGTATATACTACCCTGTCTAGTAGTCATACCTGAAAAGCATGAATACATTAATTTTAATAATATATTTTATTTAACTGAGTATATTTTAAACTATTATTACTTCAACATGTAATACAAAATTTTGTATTAAATCTTCCAGATCTGATACATGTTTTATAGAGTCATGCCTCGTTTCATAAACCCTTCTGTTTGTGAACAATTTGGTTTCTGTCTGTTCACAAGGTCTGCAGTGGGCAGCAAACATGATTGAGGCCATCTTCCCTGCTCTGACACGTGGTCACAGCTTCCTCTAGTTCAGGTTGCAGTCATAGCCCTGTGCATATGTGAAGAGTTTTGGTGTGCTTTTTAGTACACAGCATACTGCACAGTAATTAAATCTAGTTTGTCTCCAAAAAAGTGCAGAGCAAGCATGGTGGTAAAAAGAAAGTGCAGAGCAGTAATGAAGGTGACCAGAATGTGCAGACCACGAACGAAGGTAACATGATATTGCAGAGCAAGAAGAGTCTAAAGAAGGTTTTGAAGAAAATAACCACTAAATAGAAGAAGGAAATTGTTCTTCCTTGAGCACAATATACATGTGACTGATCTAGCCTTGGAGCACAAGATGGCGAAGTTGACAATCTCAACTATTTCAAGAATAAAGATGACCTACCAGGAGCTGATGTGGCAAAAGGAGAAGCAATGTTAAACAAGTAGAGGAAACAATGCTGGAAAAGGTAGAAAAACTTTTCTTAGTGTGGTGAATGAGAAATGGCTGACAGGGGACAGCATTCCTATAGCTATGATCTGTGAAAAAGCCAGGAAACTGCACAGTGGTTTACTGCAAGAAAATCCCTCTACAAATGCAAAAAGGGATGAATTTCAAGCCAGTTGAAGGTAGTTTGATAACTTTGGCAAGAGAAGTCCATTCACAGTATTCTAAGATACACTGAGGCCTCTACTTCTATCAAGGCCACTGTAGAAGCCTACAGTAAAGAATTCATGAAATTCATGAAGACAGAAGAATACGTCACTCAACAAGTGTCCAATTGCAATGAAACAGGCTTTTCTGGAAGAAGATGCTGAACAGAACCTGTATCACACAGGAGGAAAGGGCACTGCCAGGGCAGAAGCCTATGAAGGACAGACTGACCCCTCTTGCTACGTGTGAACACAAACACCTAGCTAAAGATTAAGCCATTACTGGTGCAGCATTCCCAGACCCCTCATGCGTTCAAGGAACAGAAGGTGAACAAGGCCAGACTTCTGTCACAGGGAGGGCCAACACAAAAGCGTGGGTCACAAGGCAGTTGTTCATGGAATGGCTGCATGAGATGTTTGCACCCACTGTTAAGAAACACCTGACAACAACCAACTGCCTGAAAGGTGCTCTCTTCTGACAGACACTGCCCTGGAACACCCTCCAGCCTTGGTGGATGATATGGACACTGAGTATGATGTCATAAAGGTGAAGTCCTCCCCAACACAACACCTCTTCTGCAGCCCATGGACCAGCAAGTTCTCTACAACTCAAGAAGCTGTACACAAAGGCACTGTTAACCAAGTGTTTTAATGTCAATGAAAAGATGTCCTTAACTCTGAAAGAGTTCTGGAAGAAATATTTCAATGTCCTCCATGCATCAACCTCATTGACAAAGCCTGGGAAGATGTCCTACAAGGGACCTTACATGCAACCTGGAGGAAACTGTAGCCAGAATGTGTCACTGAACCTGACTCTGAAGGGTCGGATGCACAGGCAGTGAAGGACATTGTGTCCATGGGCAAGAGTATGGGTCTGGACATTGATGGTGCAGCCACAGAGGAGGTTGTTGAGGACCATCAGGAGGAGCTGGTGGTGGAAGAACTTGCTGGACTGGAATGAGCAGCAGAAGGCACTTGAAGAGCATTGCACTGAGAAAGAGGAAGATAGGGAGGAGGTTGGCAGTGATGTGACTAACTCCATTATGGAAAAATGGAATGGGTGCCAGGATTTCTTTGAGAAGCACCACTCCAACATAATTGTAATGAACAGTGTTGAATCTGGTGAACAATAACATGGTCTTTCATTTCTGGATGGTTATGCAGCTCAGGATAAAACGAGTCACATTTGACAGAATTTTCATCAAAACTGACCCAGCAGCGAAGAGACAAAGAAGAAAGGAAACCCCTGAAGGCAAGCTCCCTGATGTCCTTATGGAGGGGGACCCTCCCTCCAAACAACACCCTCCTTTCTGTCCTCCACAGAAGAAATCGCCTTAATCAAGGCTGGTGTTCTCTCTCTTCATACTGTACAGTACCTTGTTTCATATTTTCATGGTTTAAAAAATACATATGGTTCAGAATGGATTAACTTTATTTATACTGAACCTTATGGGAAAATTTGATTCAGTTCATGACTAAAGTCGGTTTACAACCATATTTATAGGGATCTAAACAGGTTAACCTTACTTACATTGAAATTCGGTTTAGTTCATGACCAATTCAGTTTGTGACCAGAATTGTGGAATGAGTTAAGTTTGTGAATCAAAGTACCACTGTACTTAGAGCAACTTTTTTCTTTTTTTGAGATGCGATCTTGCAATGTAGTTCCAGCTGTCCTTGAACTCCCTATGTAGCCTAGGCTGCCCTCAGACTCACAGTGGTCTTCTTGCTACAGCCTCCCGAGTGCTGAGAGCAACTTTCAATTTGGAGTAGCTATATATTCATGTGTTCAACAGCACATGTGACTAGTGGCTACTGTACTGTAAGTTTCAACTCTGAATCAAGACTTGTGCAATCAAACAGTTCCTAAGCAGCAATGCATGGCAACTACTAAGTTGACTTGCCACACTTGCATGGATTCATTCAGTAATGGGACAATAAGCTCTGATGAATTTGCAGTTTATTAACAGTGGCCAAGCAGGCAGTATGAGTTTTCATGGGCCCAGGTGGGTACTATACAGAGGTGGCTCCATCGCTAGCTGATGAACACTAAGCTTACATAAGCCCCAATTTTACAAGACAGTTACAAGCAACCCTGTTCAAATTTTGTTCATCAGAAAAACAATATTTTTACCATCCTGGTCAGAAAACCCACAGGGAAACATAATCTGAAAGCTTCAAGGCTACTAGGCAAACATCCTTGCAAGGATCGCCTAGGACACAAAATACTTAGCAATCCCATTAGAAACTGTCTCCCAACAACTGGCTTTTCTCTTGAAAGGCTCTGTAGACATTCCAGGAGTTAAATGTTCCATAGTAGCCTCTACATAGCTTAAAAATAGCAGAGAACATACAATTATTGATTTTGTGCTTGCCTCTCCTACTACCTACGAGCTTGTAGGAGGCAGCGAGATACAGCACTCAATAAATATTTGATGAAGAAATAAAAAGTACTTGGAAAGAAACTAGATAATAAGAGAGACTAATAGAAAGAATTTACTTTAAGATTGTCAAGAAAAGTCAAGGTTTGATTAATCTAAAACTTGAACAATAAGAATTTAGCCATGTCAAATCTAAGGATAGCCAGGCTCATTGTGTAATGCACCCCTGTACTCCCAGCACTTGGGTGGCTGAGGCAGAAAGATCCTCATGTGTTGAAGGCTATCCTGGGCTATATAGTGAATCTAAGGCCAGCGTCAACTACAAAGCAAGACCTGTCTCAAAAAATTATAAGTAAATTAATAAAATCTAGAGATCAAGGAGGAAGAGCATAACTAAAGGATCTGGAGCATCAGAACCTTGGAGAGCTGAGGAACTGAAAGGCCAAAGCATCTAGACACAGTGAACTTGGTGTTCAAATGGTTCAAGATCATTTGGAAATAGAAATAGAACCACATTATGTAGGGTTTTACAGATCATGTTAAAGACTTGAAGTTTTATTGAAAGTCCATGGGAAACTATTAAGTAATTTTTAGTAGGGTATATTACAATCTAATATTTAAATGTAATATAATACCTATGACTATCCAAGTGTGGCCGCATATGTCTGTAGTAACCCCAGTACTTGGGAGGCTGAGGAAGGAGGATCACTGGCAAGCTTGAGGCCAGCCTGGGCTACATAACAAGACCCTGCTGGGAAAAAAAAAAGCCACACACACACAAACCTATGATCAGCTGCCTACTGCAATATGGATGGGAGCAGTCACAAAATCATTAAGAGTCTGTGACAAGAAATGGTGACGAAGGTCTTATTTTGCTGTTTTGTTTTTTTGTTTGTTTGAGACAAGGTCTCACTCTGTAGTACAGAGTGACAGGCCAGTGTAGGGCAGTACAGGCTGGCCTTGAACTTGCTTATGTAGTCCAGGCTGGCCTCAAACTCACTGTGACCTCCTGCTTCAGCCTCTCCAATGCTGGAATTACAGGCATGTGCCACCACACCCAACTTAGTGATTCATTTTGCAACTTTAATTTTTCTTCTCCTATGAGTTTGGTCCTCCTAAATCTAGAAACTGAGAGGCTGAGGCAGGAGGATTGCAAGTTTGATCCTGGGCAATTTAGCAAGATACTGCCTCAAAATAAAAAATATAAAAGGTCTTGGGACCAATCCCAGGTAGCTCCCTCCCCACAAAAACAAAACAAAAAACATATAGCTTCCCTTCCTTCTCCTGCCTTAATATTAAATACTAGCCAAGCCCACATTTAACCATTTCCTTAAATACCTTAGTTTCTCACCTTAGCTCTTCAACTATAATACTCCATATCTACTTAAATTTTACTCTTTTTGTGTGTAGATAACATTTTAAACTTTTAAAAAAATCTCATTATATTAAACTGCTTTTGTTAATGTAGTGCTGTGGTGGACTGACAACTGGCGGTCAACTTTAACACCCTGCTGAACTAAACCAGCATGGTGCTGGGTGTGGAGGCCCACCTGAGGATTGTTGCCAGCAGCATAAGAGACAGAACTGGAGAAGAGAAGCCGTTAGGGAAGCTGTTGGGAGCTGTTGGTTTTCCTGGAGGAGTTTGCCAGAGATCTTCCAGTGCCAGGTCCTTGACAAAGGCAGGACTGGCAGCGGGTATCTGCAAAGCAGGGACCGCATAGGATGGGTGTGCAGCCTCTCTCTGTACTCTCTATTAATTATAGCTTTCCGGATATTCACTGTGCTATTGATAAAGGATGGTTGGGGACTTGAAGGATCAGAACTGAAAGTAGTTAAGAAATCAGAGCCAGGATAAAAGGCACCCTTTCAGGGTTGAAAGAGGGAGTAAAAGCCACCATGGAGATTTGTGTCAATCCCCTCCCTCCTGTGTGACAATGTTCACCCATCAGAATGGGAGGGGAGCCCTGCACAAAACTCAGTGCATGGGAAAACATTGGCCAAAGGCCCTGTGTGTGCTGAACTGGCTCTAGATGGAAATACTGTAAATGTGGGTCCTGTTGTCCAGTAGACAAGTGAACAATTCTTTGAAAAATTATACCTAATCAAGAACACCTAGTGATTGAGCTTTTTGCTTTCTTTTATGTGCTTTAGAAAAGTTGATTTCCTGCTAGGGTTGCAGCCAGATGGTCGGTCAACTATATCTGAATCTGTAACCAAAATAGAAACCTCATTTTATCTAAGCAAACACTGTTTAACCTGCCAAGTTTCACATGTAATTGCAAAAGTATATAATAAAGCAAAAAACATTTCTCTGTGTCAGAGGAGCCTTGCTCCCCCGGCCCACCAGAAGGACCTCTGGTGTCTGTGTTGTCTCTTCACCCGCGTCGTTCCCGCCTGCAGGAATCTCCTGGTTATGGCAGATTTTTCCGGACCATGGCAGGAGTTTATCATGCTGGCTTTCCTCATGAACTCGGCTATTCTCATCGTCGAAGGAGCTCAGGACCTTGGTGTCACTGGGAATGGCTACAGTTCACTTTGGTGGAGCTGTGGTCCTTATTTTGAGCTTTGCTTCCTGGCTCCAGAGGGGAAGATGGTGCACTACCCAGTCTTCTGGAGAAGCTTGTCCCATCGATTTCCCTGATGGAAACTCGGCTGTCCTCATTATCAGAGGAGCTCAGGACCTCACTGTTGCTGAGGATGACTGGTACTTTTCAAGAAAGCTCTGGTTCTTACTTTGAGCATCGCTTCCTGGCTCCAGTGTAGATCCCTCAGCCTGCTGGCACAGATCCTTCATCATGCTAGCACAGACTTTCTAGCTTCCACCACTGACCTTTGGGCCTTCCCAGTGCAGATCTGAGAAACAGGCCTGCATGACACACTGGCCTCCAGTTGGACTGGTGAGGGGCATTGTTAGGGGCTCTAGGTCTTCAGCTGGACTCATGAAAGACATTCTGGGATCCAGATCCTTAGCTGGATTCTTTGGTCTTTAGTGGGTAGACAAATTTCCTGTACTCTTTTTGAATTCTTTAGGTGACTGTTATAAAAATAATCTTAAAATTAAGTGTCCTGTATTGTATTGTTTCCCCTTGCAAAACCCAAAACTACAACAAATGGCATGCTAGAGTCTACACATGGAGAACATTTATTAATTTCAAAATTCACTTCAAACCATTAAAACATCAAATTAGATTTAGGAGTATAAGCGACGTAAAAAGAATTAAGACATTATATACATGTACCAACTCTCCATGATTAATTCTGTACTGCAAACATACTAAAAATAAAAAAATTTAAACAAAAGTATGAAAGACAGTATTAGGACCCAAGGTATTCACACTCACACACACACACAAAATATTAGCATCTAAGTAAGTTGGCTCTTCCAAACTTTTTCTGCACTTATCTCACAAACTTTCCTATTAGGGAATAGGTTAACTTTATACTTAAGAACCTGAGGAACTTAGCTTTTCTGGCTCATTAACTACAGATTATTTGATGCTAGCAGATACAGTAAATACTAGCAGATACAGTAAATACCTCTGAGACAAGGAATTTGAGGGGGTTCTTATATACTATTTACCTTGCCTGTGAAGGCCTTCCTTTTATCTTGAATGCCTCCTTCTCCCTTGATAAAGTTCAAAGATTTTCAAAGCAACCTTGGAAAGCGTTTTTATTAGATACTCACAACTTTACAAAAGAAAATAAGTATTGTTTCCCCTCCTACTTTAAAAATGAGCAGGCTGGGGTGATGTGAACAGTCTGGAGGAGGCCCCAGGCTCCCTCTGGACAGTGTCTCTGTTACAACGTTCACCCGACAGTGCCTTGAAATTAGCCATATATGGGAGGACACCAGGGAATCCTTAAAAGGAAACAAAGCAAAACAAACAATAACCAGGCTTTTGAGTTGCTCAGATTATGTCGGGGCAATCAACCAGATCATAGCAGGGTACCCAGAAATGAAGAGCCACGAAACAGTAGAAAAATGATGGAGCAAGGAAATCTCCTTGCCAATTTATTTTTTTTTTTTATTTTTTATTTTTTTTGGTTTTTCTCTGGTACCGGGAACCGAATGCCAATTTATTTTTAACCAGAGTTCAGGAGGCCAACTTCAGGAGCAGAGTTCTACCGAGCAGGAAGTAACATGCCTCGGTAGATTTTCAGATGGAAGAGTCGGATTTAACGTCACTCATTTTATACCTCAAAACTGCACAGTTTCTACAGGCTGGCGGGAGGGGTGAAATGGTTTCTGCCACAGCCAAACCTTCAGGTTTACACCCGCAGGTCTCGCCCGGACGGAAGTCCCTAACAGGAAGTAGCATTAGCGGCGGAGTCACGTGTCACCCAAACATGGCTGCACCCTGGCAAGTGGAGCAAAGGTTGCAGTAATCCGCGGCGTGCTGGAGGAGAAACGCGGGAGGCGAGTCTAAGGTGGTAGCATTCCGGAATAAGGTGAAGTAAATCTCGCGGGGTCAACAGTACCGGGTAGTAACACGCTGTTTTTTGACAAAGCAGAAATGAGACAGAGGAGGGAAGCTGACAGCATGGTGCAGAGC
This sequence comes from Chinchilla lanigera, assembly GCF_000276665.1. NCBI lineage: Eukaryota > Metazoa > Chordata > Mammalia > Rodentia > Chinchillidae > Chinchilla > Chinchilla lanigera. Next base: position 7,223,998 of record NW_004955414.1, on the reverse strand, counting down.
ATTTCTTCCATTTCCACCCTGGAAGGAATGACCTTGTATTTAAAGTAAACAGTACTTTAAACAGTACACAGTATAAGGACTCTACGCAATTAGATTTAACCCCGAAGTTACTGCCAGTTTACACGGGACAAATTTAATTTAAATTTGGCTAAATTTAATTTTTATAAACTCCATTGAACCCATCGTCTACGTCACTGACGTACCTAACGATATGAGCTAGTTAATACAAAAAATTTTTTTTTGTTTCAAAATTTCAAGTTTGTAGTGAAGGTGTTTGCGTTTGGCTGTGGTTTTTTGAGACGGGGTCTGGATACGTGTACACAGTAGTTGAAGCTGACCTAAACTATGTAGTACAGGCTGGCCTCGAACTCGTGGCCAGTTTTACTGAATTAAGGGTAACTTAATAGAGCAAATGGCTAGTTCATAGAACTAAGAACCTCACCAATATGCATAGAACCTAGAAGTAGTGACAGGTTTGGGTTAGACATTTTAAGAAAGTGATTTGTTTCTGATGTCACATAGTGTAGACTGAATTTGATTACATATATATTCCTGTACCCCACATACAAAAATAATCCAGTGCTCCAGCTATGGCAGATTGTGTATACCTTGTTAGTCAATGCAAATGCCCTCAAAAATTTGAGTCCTGCAGACCTGAGTTTTTTAAACCTGAGTTATATTTACTCGGTTATTTTTAAGTATAGTGGTAATGGAATTTCAATGCATTCACCATTTTTCAAATGGCTCCTGTATGTAAAACAACTATCCAATAAATATTTGTTAGAGTTATCAATTAGTCTTGTGGCAGGTAAATATTGTTAACTAAGACAGTAAACCCTTTAACTGTTACCTGGAAATCTAATGAGCTCAGTCTTTAAGCTAAAACTCATTTACTCATTCCTCTACTGACATTCCCCCTATATAGTGCAGAATTCAATAGATTACAGGACTCCATGCCACACCCAGTCTAATACTTGTTTTATATGGACAGGCAAGAACGATTTTTCTCACATTTCTAAATTTTTTCAAGACTATGTGTACCCATACACTTTAAAATACTTGCTATTTGGCTCTTTAGGGGGAAGTTTCCTGAGCCTTACTCTCACGTGTCCAATCTTTTGGTGTTCCTGGGCCATATATAAAATATATTACAGTTTACATAGGTAGCAAAACTTCCCCTTAATTCTTTTTTGGGGGTACTGGGAATTTAACTCAGGACCCTGCACTTGTCAGGCGCTTGTGCCACTGAGCTATATCCCCAGGCCCAAAACTTCCTTTTAAAATTTTTTTTTATTATAACATTTTAAGAGGGCTCGAAGCCTGAGCCACAGATTGGACACACCTACTAGACAGAATAAACTCCGAAGTAAAATTGCCCATTATGTGTTCTCCGTAACAGGTAATACCAAATTATTTTCCAAAGTGGTTGTACCCATTTTAGGTACAATTTACACTTCTACCAAGAGCACGTGAGTGCTTTGGCTACCCTAAATACTTGCCAGTACTCCAACTGAAACTCAGATTTTAAGTTTAGCTAACCTATGGGTGCCTATTGGGATCTTTTATCTGCCCAAATATAATGAGGTTGGGCATATTTTTGTATTTATTGGCTACTTAACGTCTTTGTAAAGTGCCTTTTCAGAACTTTTTGTTAATTGTGCTTACATTGGTTTTTTTTGTTTTTGTTCTTTTTGGGTTTCTAGCTCTGCATATGTTCTGGGTACTAACTACTTTGTCACTTTCCAACATTTTCTCCCATTGGTTTCTCTATGATTTCTACTGATCAGCCGTTCTGTTTTAATAGTTTAGTGCCGTTGTACCATGTTCAGGAAATGTTTTTAAGATTCTGTAGTTCTTGGAAATTTTTATGTGTTGCTTTTTATGTTCTGGTTTCACTTAAGGCTTCTGGGGTGCTTTCTGTTTTGCTTGTTTTGTTTCTCTGTGTTCTTTTTTTGCGGGGGGCAGTTTCTGGTACTGGGAATCGAACTCACGACCTCACGCCTGCCAGGCAGGCGCTGTGCTGCTGAGCTAAACCCCCGGCCCATTTTTCTGTATTCTATATATGCATTTTTTTTGCAGATTATGAACCAAATCTATACCTCTTTCAAAATTGAATATGGTCTTCAGAAACATTCTTAAATTGTTGTTCTTATAGATATACATTATTGAAAAATGGTATTTTTACTTTTTTAAGGCTCAAGATGGAAAATCACAAGCCAGATGATACTAAGGAAAACTTAACTGATATTATAGCCAGAAAAATTAACCAACTTCCAGAAACAGACAGGTAAGATGCCTTAAGGATATCTTTTACCAACTGGATTTTTAACTCAAATTTGGCTAAGTACAAACAAGATATCAAAAGACAATGAGTCTTTCTCTTCCTTTGATGATACCATATCTCATTTTGGAAGATGAGGCAAGATCATGCCTTCGGACATACTTAATTGTATGATTGTTTTTCCGATCAGCTTGGAGTAGAATATAAATATCATGAACCCATTTCAGTAACAAAACTTTCAATTTTAAATTATATTTTCACTGGCCATGGTGCATGGCTATAATCCCAGCATTCAGGAGGCTGAGGCAAGAGGATCACTCAGAGTTCAAGGCCAGCCAGGGCTATGTAGTGAGTACCCCATCTCAAAAAAAAAAAAAAAAACAGTTCCTTTCTTGTCTTCCTCAGTTCATGCCTACCAGTATGCTTGCCTGTCTAAAAGAGCACCATGGCTACAGGGAATTTCAGAGAAATAGGATTATGGCTGAAGATCTTTAAGATATTATTAAAAAGAAAACATGGAAACATACTCATAACTGAAGACAACAGAGGCAGCTATAGCACTCTTCTACAAGTGTTCTTAGACCTCCTTAAACAGTAAAATTTCTAACTAGGTTGCATTTAAAATGAAAATCTGAGGCCTTTAGGATTAAAAGAGGCCAGCTGCCAGAAAGGGAGGAACAATTTCTCAAGCAGAGAAAATGCCATGTGCTTGGGCCAAAGAGTTTATATTTGAGGAACCAGTGTTAGTAAATGATAAGTACACATAAGAAAAAAAAGTTTCAGGAAATATGATAAACGTGTTATATGTTGGTAATCAACTGCTTTGAAGTTTATGGTATTTGGTACTTAGTGCATTTTGACATGAAATGTACTTGTTTATTACTCTAACACAAGCTAGAACGTAGTGTAAATTGCCTTATGATTTGCTACCCTTTCCAGCCAAAAAAAAATTTGTTTGCTACTCATCAGTTTTGGACTTTGTCACATCTCCTGGAACCAGTTAATAACCATATCAAGATACCACTGTAACTTTTCTAATGAATATTCCAGCTCATTTGGAAGGCAGATGTAAGGTAGGATACAAAAAGGAAGACCAGTACAAAAACTGCCATAGTTATCCTGGTGAGTACAGAGGATAGAGCGCTGGTAGTTGAAGAGGAAAGATTTGAAATACATTTTGGAAGTATACTCATCTTCAGGTGTGAACACTGCACACATTCCAGTCTTGCTATTACTTACCATCTCAACACAGAACCTAGAAACCAAGAACAAGTTAAGAACTTGAGATTCTAAAAGCTCTGTATGTCACTATACCCTCTGTGTGTGTGTGTGTGTGTGTGTGTGTGTGTGTCTCTCTCTCTCTCTCTCTCACACACACACACACACACACAGTTTTGTTGAGTAAATAACAAACTTAAAAGCAAGAGGGTCTGTGTTTCCAAACCAGCAAGGCAGGGAAGAACCTAAGGACTGACACAAGAAACAGAGTAGATAGTGCCAACTTTGAAGAAGCAGGCTGCCACTCAGTCGTCAACAATTTAGAAGAGTACTAAGAAGAGAGCTGGAACTACAAAGTTACAATTTACAGCTAATAAACTGCTTTCAAACATTGGCACAACAATATCCATTATCCTTGTTCATCTCTTCTTGCATTATCAGACATACTTAATAGTTACTTGATATATTCTTGAGTATATAAACTTTTTATTATCAAAAACTTAATTTTCTGATCTAAGGAACAATTATATCTGCCTTGTAATTCACTGCTATTTGTTAAATTTGGTCTTGTACATCAAGCCAGACTTTCTTTCTAGTTCCATAGAATTTGCTAGAAAATTGGCAGTAATGATTTTGTGCTAAGGGAATTACCAAAAATTTTAACTTTATCCACAAGAAATTAAAACCTGGCTGGGAAACAACAAAGTGTGCTTTTCAGGTTGTAGTTGTACTCTCTCAGCATTGGTTCCTATGACTAAAATGGGGATAGTATGTATTTCACATGATTTTTGAGGATGCAGCATTTCAGAGGAAATGCTGAAATTTCCCATGCCCTCAACCCCCAAAGAAAAACCACAGATCTTTCACATTTACATGGTTCTTGTTTGGTAATTCTCTAAGTCCTCATCACTTTAAATATCTTGTACAGTATACGCTAAGTTCTTGAACCATCTTTTATAGACTTTTGCTATACCTTGTTTGCAAGTCTTTCTTCTCTAATACTCTATTTTGAAAACTTGAAGGTAAAAGAATTTTTGTGCTTTTAGCACCAACTGTACTGCAGGTCATAGGTGCTCCATGAGTGAAATGACAGGGAAGAAAAGTAACACCTTACACAATGTAGGAAGCTTAACTAGGAGTTCCTAGGAAAGCTGTTTCTAATATAGTGTAAACTATACTAGTTATGAGGGTACTACATAGCATAGTTTGGGTACTCATGAGTAATGGATTTATGAGGTAACCTGCATTCCAGATGGCAACAAAAAATGGCTAAAAAAAATAGGCTGAAAAAGTTTGAAGTGCAGTCAGTATTTTCAGTACCCAGAATTAAACAATACGTAGACCCTAAGTTATATATTCCTATATAAATTGGCTTAAAGTCACCATCTCCCACTGTCTCGAAACACCAATTTATCTTTTATCAATGGATATGATAAAGTACCTAGGTTAGAATATCACTTTTATGTTTGTACTTCCCTAATCTCCAAATCCTGACACTAACACTTCAAGGAAGAGTAAAGGGAAACACATTCACTCCAAAACACTTTCTGTGGTAGCTGTTACTAAGACATCTTCATGTCTGTTATCAAGTTGCTTATAGACAAGAAGGGAAGCCTGACATGTAAATCAATGGTTATAAGTTAATACCACCTTGTAATGTATTGTGCTGAAAGGTAAGCATTGGGTATTATGGGAGTTCTGAAGAGAACCATCAAACTCAGACTCTTTCAGAAGCTGTTTCCTGCTACACAAAACATGTTTAGCAAAATCTATCACTGTACCCTTGAACACTGACCAAATTCAGAATAAAACTCTGGATATAAAACATGACTTAAGGTTTCAATGTTAGGGAAGTATAAGGAGTAGATGTGTATTTAGCTATTCCCAAAGTCCTGTTAAGGTCTGTAACATTTGTTTGTTTACACAGTAGAACCAAAAGTTTTTTCTCACCCTCAGGAATCTACTTGAATATGGTTCAGCATATATTGGACTTAATGCTGCTTTCTGTGGTCTAATAGCGAACAGTCTTTTTCGGCGCATCTTGCATGTGACAAAGGCTCGTATAGCTGCTGGCTTACCAATGGCAGTGATCCCATTTTTGTCAGCAAGTACCTCTTACACAAGTTTTGTAAGTTTACCTCTGAGTACAGGTAAATTCTATTTCATTGTCACCAAAGTTTATCTTGGTATGTTATTGGCAATGTTAACACTTAAGGTTTAATATCTAACAGCTATGTTCTAATGCAGTGTTTGGATAAAACTGAATCTTGCTAGCCTCGCTATTATATGGTAACTTAATTACTATTAGCAGGGTCTTACCAAGCAAGTAAGAGGAACATACACAGCATTTCTAAATACGTTAATCTAAGTTGTCTTTCCATCAGCACTCAGTAATGGCTATTTTAAAATTTAAGAAAGCCGAAAAGCTTACTGCAGCTTACACCCTTTTTGCTGTTATTGTTATAGAGAAGTTGTATAAAGGGATAAAATATTTTATGGGAATAAGACTCTATGTAGCAAATCTCTTAAAGCACTACATGCATACATAAGCTTTATAAAAAATTAACCATTTGTGCTGCTACAAATACACCTGATCACACAGATACACACACAACTTTTGACCAGTGACTTAAAACATATTACCATGGGAACTGAGGGCAGCCCATCTAAATTTTATTTTGTTAAGTGTTGCTAAATGTGATTTAACCCTAAGTATTTTGTCTGGATTCCCATCACCAGGATAGAAAGAGCTTTTACAATCAGTGGAAATCTGTTGCCCAATAACTAAACTAAGTGAAAATATGAGCCCAGGTTTGCTGATAGCAAATTAAGAGCAGAAATCTAGAAGCAGTCTAGAGAGATTATTATACCCAAGGCCAGAACCAATTAGAGAATTTTTTTCCTAAAATGTTTTTAGATTTTCTTGGCAATTTTAGGTTACCCACACATGTAATGCTTTTTTTGTTTCTCTGGATGTGGTGGTCAAACCCAGAACCTTGCACAGGCTGAGGGTACACTTTATCACTGAACTCTACTCCCACCTCCTCGCCGTGCCTTTGAATGTGACTTATAGAATTTGCATTTGCTGCATTATTGCCTGAAGTACCTGTAGTAAATATAAGTGGATCTTATATTTAAATCATGTTTGCTTACCTATCATGACCATAAATTAAGAGAACTAATTTATTTCCTAGGTGATTTGAATTGTGAAACCTGTACCCTGACACGGGCTGGACTGATTGGTTTAGTTCTTGGTGGTCTGTACCCGACTTTCTTGGCTATACCTGTGAATGGTACCCTAGCAGCCAGGTAAGATTGTTTTCTCATTATGACTGAAGAACCTTCAATAACATATGTGACTACGTAGAAAAACTGGAATTTAAAACAACTTCTAAAGCAGTGAGGGCAAACCTTTTAGAGTTTTCAATGATAAACAGCCAACTATTGCAAACATTCCATAGACTTGCCACCACTGTTTTAAGGCATTAGGCCAATATTATTTTTTTGATTAGAAGTTTAAAAGACTTGGTATTTTTTATTGTAAGTAAACAAATCTTACTAATTAAGAATTGAAAACAGCTCTAGAACCATATTACACTGTGCCTCTTAAGAGTGTAATTCAAATTAGTATTTTTAATTCGCATACTGAATGTTTACTACAAAACTGCAAACAATAGTAGGCCTAGTGTGAATGCTGTGTTATACACAGATTTTCAGAGTTTGAGCACTTGCACTAAAACAAATTTTCATCAGAAAATGTCTGGCTATAAGCCTGCTACTAGAAAATAACTGTGGTTATTCTCTGTTGAACTCATACCAGTAAACTACTCTGTATGACCCTCCAGAGGTGAACTGGAGGAGTGCAAAAAATAACCCAGAATTAATAGACAATGAACAGAGTAGCATCACCTTAACTTTAGCTAGTTTTATCCTAAGACTTCTAGGATAAATACATATTGTACAGAGGTTCATCATTTGATACAAGTCTTTTCTAGTGAAATATCTCCATGTTTTCTTACAGGTACCAAACAGCCCTGCTACCAGAGAAAGGAAACATCTTAACGTACTGGACTAGAATATCCAAGCCTGTCTTTAGAAAGATGTTATTTCCCTTTTTACTTCAGACTGTGTTTGCAGCGTACCTTGGGTCTAGACAATATAAGCTACTTATAAAGGCTCTTCAGTTGCCTGAACCAGGTCTAGAAATTAACTGATTTTTAAACAAATATGTATATAAAAATAAAACTGAAAATAACCTGTCTCTAATGTTAAAAATAAACATAGATTTATAATTTAACACATGAGGTACAAGGCTACATAGGGCAACAAAAGGCTAACTCTCAGTAAAAACTAATCACTTAAACAAGCATAGACAGGGGTTGTCCTCTGTGGTAGTGCTTGCCTCCCATGCATGAAGCCCTGGGTTCAATCCCTAGCACTGTGCCAAAAAAAAAAACAAAAAAAACCCCTAATTTCTCTGTAGTTTGCTCAACACTGTCTTTTCCATCTTGCTTGTGCCACTCCTTTACTTCAGGCATTGATTTTGGTTTATAATGCAAAAGGAAAAGCTAACCATACAGCAGCTTTCACTGATGACTTCCCAAAGCCAGACAGAAAGGAAAAAGATGTCAATATAGCAAATTTACATATGCATCATTTTCTCAGCTCAGTATTACATAAGATTGTTAATCCATAAAATCCTAGAATATATTTAATAACCTTCACAAGAGACCAACCCAATCTACATCCTTGGAAGGTTCTAGTTTTATAAGATTTAGACAAAGTCCATTTGAAGCTTCCAGATATTTTAGGACAGTTCTTTAGAATCACAGACATAAGCCTTTTTTCCGTGTATGATATTAGACACTAACATCTGGGTACTAAACACTTAGTACCCTTATCAGTAACCTCACTGAAGGCAGATATTGCATAGTAAGTTGCTAACATTGCACCTGACAAACCAAGTACTAAAATAGCCATATCCCTTGTGTTGTTCCTGGTTTACTTCCTGAAATATATTATGGATTCATTTCCTTAGGTCATTTAAATTTTTGAAGTGATCTGCTATATCCTCTTTCCAAACATTTCTCATCCTAGTTCTTTCTTTTTTGTGGCAGTGTCTAAATCAGCCTTGTCCAACAGTACTTTCTGTGACAGAAATGTTTTGTAGCTAGTCAGTGTTAGGCACTAGCAATATAGGTTTTAAGCAACCGCATGGGAATACACAGCTACGGTAGCAGACAGTGCACTGGTCTAGATCAACACTTTAAGAAAGCCAGTCACCACAGAAGAGTACAAAACAAAATCTTAAGTTATCTTCCTGTATCATATTCATGAGTACATCTTACCTAGTCCTCTCAAATATAGTGACTTATCTTAATATTATGCTACCTAATATTCTATAAAGAATTCAGAAAAGGCAGCTTTGCAAGATTAGAAAAAAATAAAGCAGTGCTGCCAGAGATTTAAAGTTCAAGTAAAATTAACAAATTTTCAGTTTTTCTGAAAACAAGATTTATTTTTTCAATAGACACATAACATGTATTTTCTACCAAACTAATATATGCACAAAGAGAAAGATATGTCAAAATGTTTACTGTAGATATCCTCTAGGTTATAGTTACAGGTGATTTTTTTTGCTTTATTTGTAATTTTCCAATCTTTCTATAATAAATGTGTTTGACTCTCACAGCTAAGGAAAAAGCAAATATATGTATATATGCAAACTAAGATACCAAGATAAAGGCTCTGGTTCAAAGTTGTCCATTTCAGCTACATTCTATTGAGTTCTATTTATCACATTTTAAAAATTCCCTCAAAAATAAATTCAGATTACTGACTTGGACTCCTTAGGAATACATAATGATACAACCAACTTAGATTAACTGAAAACCCAATGGTATAACTAAGCTGTTTGAAATACTCCCAAAATATTTACTCCCGAGCATACCATCTGTAAATGGATATAAGCATTGCTTCTGTAACGAAAAAGATTTCTAACATCTGTTCTCTGCTACATGTTTCTTAAATCATCTTTTCAAATTAATAGAAATGGGCAATTTAAACAATAAACCAGCTTTATTGTGGATAAAGTTATTGTGGTCTGTAACTACATCTCTACCAAAATTTGTGAGAAAGCAGATCCAACATATATGAACCTGCTTTGAGCTGCATGACAACTCAGTCATTTATAGCTAAGACCTAGACCTAAAGAACACTGCCTCAATCAGTTAGGAAATAATTTTTAATATTTCAGTTGTCACAATAGACAAACCAAAACTTTTACAGTTCACTTTGTATAGTCATATAAGATTTTTAAAAAAGGGTTCATATCATAATTGAGATAGTAATATATTTCATTATTCCAAAAATGTAGTACACCAAGAGCCAGAAGGGTCTAGAGAACTGACCTCAGTGGGAATACATGAAAGAGAATTTGCACCACACATTCTGGGCTACCAATAAAATTCAAACTTTTATGTATAGAATTACACAATGTTCCAAAAATAAGTAGTGACTACATTTTCTTAGTTCCTGTGAAAACTGAGCAACATGTTTTCAAGTAATTTTAGGTCAACAAAAATTCTAGGGTATTATAACAAAGGAGTGGCTGGAAGAATGCTGAGCCTACAAAGGTATTCAAATTCAAATACATGAAAAGTGTGCTGGCCAAACAAGACACTCTGAACATTTCTACTGGAAGACCTCCCCTTACTGATTTCTGACTTAGGTGGCAACTCAATTAAAAAAAAAAAACGGTAAAAGTACATTTAGAAGGGTCTCAAAATCTGTATTGATAATTTGGGGAAAAAAACTTACATCTTCCTACCTATTTAAGACTAATAGATTAATTTATCTTAGAAATTTGGCTAAATTAGTAAGATCTTAATCTGTACCTTAAAAATGCTCAAAACAGATAATGACATTTGAAAAGCAATTATGTGTTCTATCAAAGTAGTAGGTTATCTGTGATCAAATGTATAGTGGTGGAATTGGCTGTATTGTGGGTGCATCAGCTACTTAAGTATAAGCCAGTGGGGATGTTCTTTGCTGCCTGGCTTCACAGGCACTGAATATATTCAGATTTTAAGAAACTGAGTGGACTTAATGAATTTCATATAAAACCAAATGTATAGTTATTTCAAGTAAGAGCTATCTCCTAACATCCAATCCAAAGTTTTCAGGTTTTTTCCATACTTGTAGTAGACCAGAAAAAAAATTTCACTGGAACCATATTCCATGCAAAAAACCACTCCCATCATCCACAGTACTAAGGTCCTTACATAACACTAGAGAAACTTTAATATGGAAACTAATACACCATTAACCTCCAAGTCAATTACTCAGAGGCCAAAACCTCAGGATCCACACAGCCTAATGTCAGCCTAAACTGTAATTAACTATTCATACATCTTATCACAATCAACTTTTTCAAAGGATGTACAGACAAATCAATGCATCTTTTAAAAGACTGTTCTTTATAGTTAAGGACTTTACATTAACTTTTATATTCTCGGCAACAAGGTGTCTGTCTGTCCTCCAAATTAGCTTTTATGTTCCAGGAAATAAATACAAACTCATAATATGCTTTGTCATCACTGATGGCCTATTTATGTAACTCTAGTCCACTAAATGTAATTCCATAGAATGTGCTCTTGGTTATGTCAAGAATCTATTATTTCTTGATAAAATACTATAATTCTCTTCTCCATTGGTCACAAGTTTTAAAAGATATGCAAAGAACTGAATATCACTCCCATGAAAGACAAAAAAAAAAAAAGTGTAATTTTGTTCCAAAATTAACTTAGTTTCATGTATTTCTATTAAGTCTTTCAAGCATTCCACAGAATCTTTTCATATCTCCATTTCTGGAAAGTGAAATCAGTATAGAAGTAATTTGGGAACTTGAAAAATGGCATTCATATTTTTCAGCAGATGCCAAATTTTTGACCGACATGGCTCCCACAATTACTTTGTTACCATCAGTCCAGTCAGTTAACAGGTTGTAGGAAAAGATTCGTTTTTGCAGATACTGCTAAGCTGTTCAAAGAGAAGAGAGAGAAATTAATTTAGTGATTATAAAATGAACAAATATTTAAAATATTTCGAACACTTTGCTGGATATATCAGAAGTGTGACTATATTTTTTAAAAAGTGTTACTTTTTAATTAACCCTGCTCCAGGAAGTGCAGAAACAGTTAAGTTGGTATGACAGAAATAGTAAGTCAACATGTTGTGTTAGTTCAATTAATGTATGAATTCCTGCCACCATAGGAAGACTAGTACTAAAAAAGCTGTGTTTTTAGTTCTATATCACTTAACCAGAGGCACAATTACGCAAAAGGAAAAGGTTCCCCCAAATACTAAATTGTTTTCAACCATTAAACAGAATCAAACCTGAAAATTTCAAAACAATCTATTTATATTCCAGAAATCTTTTATCCAAATACTAATCATTTAGAACACACTTTTCTAAAAATAGTAAGACAACAGTTTCATATTAATCATAACTTTTTTAATTAACAAGTAGTGAGTAGGACACTTTAAGATTCTGTTTACTACATACTGAAATAAACATCTGTTGTAAATTCAGAAACTCAAACATTTACAGTAAAATGTGCTTACACATAAATATGACCAGATTAGCCCCTGATAGGTCCTAAATACATGCAATTACCATGTAAAAACAAGACCATGAGTTGATGTAAAAAAATGACAAAATCACTAAGTCACCAAAACTAGAAAAGAAATAATGAAATGGAAACTGAGAGAACACAGTTAATAAAACAAGGAACCTAACAAAGCAGCTTTAAAAACAGATCATACTAATCTTACCATTTTCGAAAGTTCTTAAATCATCTACTTCCCCAAACTGCCATTTATAAAATGACATTCTAAAAATCTATACTTGGAATTTCAAAACATCCCAATTCAGAAAGTTCTGACTACTGTTTCTTCTTGGCCCTGAAATTTAAATAATGCAGGAAAAGCAGTGGTATTAGGAGGAAAATATTCTAAGGGAATGATATAATTTTTAGAAACAAAGTTACTGCTTCCAGACCTTTTCAAGACCCATAGTCGGCATTAACAACAGTAATTTCTGCTATTTTCACCCATTATTTTGCAATGTCATACTAGAGATGAATAAATTCTTTGAGCCCATTACTGAAAGATCAACAAACCCGGTTTTATTATGACACCATATTTTTGTCATTGGTACTGCACAAAATTATATACAAAGAAATATATACAAAAATGTTCAAGTATTAGTTAAATTTCAATTCAAGGCTTCTGTTTCAAAAAGCTACATTTAACATATTTCATAAAGATAGCACAAATTAGTCATTTCAAATAATTCTTCCAACTACTTTTGGTTTTTATATGTATATATATATATATAATTCAGTAGGCACTAAAAATCCATGCAGCTGCATTGTGAGGGGCTTGCTCTTGCCCTTAGGTATAAGCAAGTTCGTCACTCCAGGTTGTGAGTTTGGCTATTACCCATTCATGCTCAAGTGCAGTAGATGATTTCACAAAATATGCTGTGATGCACTGGAAACCAGAGACCAATTTAGGTCTCAAGTCGTATTATCTAGCAACAAAACATTTACAGTTGTGCAAGAACAAGGATTCCATTTCCATAACCAAACAACAAAATAAAACATCTTATGTGTAAGATAACTTAGATCTTTGGACTGCTGGAAAATACTTTTCAATTACGAACATTTTAAAAATAAAAGACAGCAGAAGCCCTGATATTACCTCTTTTTCCTCATTTCTTATACTACCTTTTAAAATAAAGCAGGAAATGTGGCCAGCAGCTGGTCCCGTCTCTTCTGCCCCAACAGCTGTATCCACTTTAGCACAAAGAAAAACAAGGATGCTAAATACGTATATACTTTATCAAACAGTGATGTTTCACAAAGAATTTCGTAATGCCCCTTACAAAGAAGGACATCATAGTTTATACAAGTGGACAATACATAAGCGTACTGCAAGGGAAGAATACGCTCCATTTTTGGAAAAATAACATCAGTCATTCCATTAAGTGGCCAGAACCACTCAACTTCAAAAAAGTATTTTTAAACAGGGAAAATACTTTTAAAAGTATTAACAGAGAATAGGATTCTTTGTGAAGCCTCACTTTACACGTTTTCATTCACATTTCACAACCTTCAGTATCTAATCATACATACATAAATTTAACCTATAATGTCAATACAACATAAAAACGTGTCCAACAATTTATACTCAGTGATAGGGTAATCACTGTGCTGGTCCTCAAGGAAACATTTCATTAGTCATTCTTATTCTTCCTCCAATTAACTAAAACACAAGAGTCTCACAGGTAAATTTGCAACTTCTCTAATGGTGAGATATTAAAATCTGTTACTCTGAAGATTGTACTTTTTATATGGTGTACTGAAAACTAAAAAGCATTCTTGAATATTTAAGAGATTCCTGTCATCTCCAGCAAAGCAACTGTTACATTTTGCATGCCTCAAGTACTTATTGTCAACCTCTGAAAAGTTGCTCTAAAATTGGAATTCCAATTTGCACCTTGTACAACTCGGAACTTCCATTCAACTTCACCTGTTTCACTGTCTCCAAACTGTATCGCTATAAGCAGGTTTCAGTGTACAGTTGGAACCGATGTCATCCAAGGCCATGTCCACACTGGGTACAGAAGAGCTAGGTACACGCAAGTCTGAACAAGGGGACACATTAACAGCTATTTCAACCAGAAGAAGCATCTTAAATACATTATTGACCAGCACAAGTCTGTTTCCAGGGTGGACAGGGCCCAAATTAGATTCCCCACCCACCTTTCAAAAAAGAAAAATAAAAATCACACACACACACAAATTGAGATGTTGCCCATTAAAGTAGACTAAGCAGCAGAGCATGAGCGTTACGTGAAGAGATGGATCCTTACCAGGTTGTGAGGCGGGAACGACTGTTCTGTAACCCCTACAACGGAGCCTGGCAGGAAGGAAATCACCTAAAAAAGAAACTGTCAGAGAGATTTAATAGTCACAGGTTATCATTAGGAGTTGGTTACAGTGTCACATTCATGCTTTTAGCTAAACACTTAAAGATTCAATATTACTTTTTTCCTCCTCTGAAATGTGTCCAGTGAAGATGTCCCACTAAAGTGTTTTACATGGTGTAAGGGAGTTGAAAGGGGTAAACGCGGATAAAGAGCAGATTACTTGACCCTACATTTTAAGAGACGACGACGCCTTCCGAGCGCACGCCGAGCAGAACTCCACCGACACCTTATCCTTATCCACATGAAGACACACTCCTCCTGCCGACTCGTCCTCTTCCAGGGGGTCCTGCTGCTGCTTTCCGACAGGCAGGGCGTAGTCATGGTCCCCGGCGGGCGAGTCTCTGAAGAGCGAGGTGGTCAGCCGCAGTCCCACGCCGCTCAGCCGGCTCAGCAGGCGCGCCAGTCCCGTCTCGTTGGCTAGGACTGCCCGTAGGTAGCGACTCTCCTCCTGCAGCGCCTGGACGCGCCGGCCCAGCTCCCGATTCTCGGCCCGCAGCTCCTGGTTCTCGGCTGCCAGCCCCCGAACTCGGCTCTCCAGGCCCATCACGTACTCCTTCTTCTTCAGCCGATTAAGGCGGGCTGCGGCCGCCGCCGCCTTCCGGGGACTCTTTGTCGCCGCCTGACTGCTGTCGCTGCCGCCGCCGCCACCGCTGCCTCCTCCGGGAGTCTTTCTCCGCCTCTTTTCCCCGCCGCCACTGTCACTGCCGCAGCCTCCGATTCCGTTTAACAGCCTCTGCAGCAGGTCCGAAAAGCGCTGCATCTCAGCCGCCGCGGCCTCGTCGTCGTCGTCCCCCCTCCAGAGGCCGCCGCTGTCCGAGCCGCCGCCGGACGAGGAGAGAGGCCCCGGCGAGCTGAGCCCGGGCTCCAGGTGCCAGTCCGGCTGCCGAGGGTCCAGCAGGTCGGCCAGCTCCAGCCCCGACAGAAAGTCCATGTCCTCCGTCTCCTCCCCGGGGACGCCGGCGGCCGCCTCCTCCTCCATGTCCTCAGGCGAGGGCGCGCGCACAGCCACGCCGCCGCGCGCCC
>NW_004955414.1:7196290-7206455 GCF_000276665.1 Chinchilla lanigera | reverse complement strand
TCATTTTGTTGCCTAGGCTGGCCTTGAACTCGCAACAATCCTCCTGCCTCAGCCTCCCAAGTGCTGGAATTACAGGCGTGTGCCACCAAGCCCGGCTCTTGTCTGTGGTTTATTGAAAGGAACAGTTAATGCTTAAAAATGTATTTTTTCTTGACCAATTTTGCATGCTTGTATATGGTAATTAGAATGACTAATTTGAAGACAACAATATGGAATATAAGAACCATTGTTGAGTTCCTACCATCTTCTATGGTGAAGCTCTGCATTGTTTCCAATTTTTTTTATTACTTGTTATTGTCTTTGTTTGATCAATCTTGCATTCTTACATCTGGTGGACTGAACAACTTCGTTGAAGGTAAGAGTATGTATTGTAGCAGCCATTGTTAATTCCTATCATTTTGTTCTGAGGTCACATATTGTTTTTGTGTTTTTGTTTTTGTCTTAGTTATTTTTTTTCTCTTTAAAATAAAAAAATTATTATGAATTTAATTGTCCCCCTCTTTTAGCCTACAGAACTATGATATAATATGTTTCAGTTGTTGTAAGCTACCTAGTTTTTGGTACTTTGTTTCAGCAGCTACACAGAAAAATTGAAGAGGAAATGACAGGATCTTACCTGTCATATTTGGTAAATGCTTACCAAATATGATGACTGTCATGGCTTTAGACTGATATTTTCAATTTGAATTTGACACTTAATGACTTTTACTTAAATTTAGTATCTGCATTTACACACTGGAAATATTTTCCCATAGCAACATTCACAAAATTAGTTTTGCTTTTGTCTAATATCTAAAAAGCAGATACCAACATTACCACTAATAAAACTAATGAATGAAATTTACTAAGGTTTCTTTGTAGTTCTACTTATCCTCAAAATATATTCCATTAAAGATATTCAGTGAAAATAAATGTTTCCTAAAATTGTTTGGTGAATTCTTTTCTCTGTATGGTTACACCAATGTGAAATTCATGTGATGCCCTGCTCATCTCGGTTACTGGAGGTTTTAGCTTTCTGGTTTACTTTCTATCTAGTTATACCTTTTAAAGATCAACAAGTAAATGACAGTCAAGATTTTAATCCAGGCAGTCTGATGCCAATGTGGCTTCCACTCTGTACTAATATCACGTCCAGCTTGATGATCATAGACCTACATTTCCAAAGAGCCCTCTGAGAGCATTTGAGCAGGATGGAGGGGAGAGGATCAAGTCAGATTATGAAGGCTCAGGCTTTTGGCAGACACTAATGTAAATATGGATGTGAGTGTAATGGGATTAATCTGGCTAGAGAATCTCCTACCTGAATCTATTGTGACAGCTCATTCTCCAGCCTTGAATAGTACAGGTCTTGGAAAGGCAGCTCTCTTACCTAGGAACAGGGGGTGTTGTGAAGGCTTCTAGGCTGTTGTACTCTCATGCCTTCCTCTTCTCTTGAACAACTGTTACATATTCTTCAGACTTTAGCTTAAATATCCTTTTAGGAAAGCTTTCCCTAATTTCTCCTGCATTAGATTTTGGAACTTTGTATATCTTTTCATGTCCCCCTAATTTTGAGCATTTTTCTTACCCACTTGGATGGAAATTCAGAGAGAATTACGTTTTTATCTTGTTCAGATTGTATCCCAGCACTTAACATATCACCTACCCAGTAAAAGACTCAAAAATATTTGTTAAATTAACATTATTTATTAGATGAATGAGTAAACAGTTAAAATAGAATGATTCAAATGGCTTGGACTGTCTTGCTCCTACCATCTTTTGTGTGTTAGAACAAAACAAAGAAACATCCAAACCCACTCAACAAAGGTTGAATGTATGAGAAAATAGGCTTTCTAAAATCTAAGATTTATATGAACATATGAAAATCCGTGAGATAAACTAACACTCTAAATGTTTAAGTGTAAGAGAAAAACAGTAATCATTGGAAAGCGCTCTTTAGTTCAGATCAAGATAGCGTCACTAGCCGTGTGTTGCTGAACATTTGTGAGAGCAGCAGCTTCCAGCTGAATGGCCTGACCCAGATCTGTCAGGCCATATTTAGCTTCATCCCAAACACATCCAGCCTACCTAGTTCCTGGAGAGGAAAAACCTGCAGACTTCTGAGTCACGTAAAAGAAATAGAGTTTACTGGGAAGTTAAACAGATACGTGGAAGATTCGGATCTTTTAAAAAAATTTTACTATTTTTGAATAGGTGATATAGTCTTACAGTTCAAAAGTCAAATTATATAAAAAGGTACATATTAAGAAGTTTCCTTCCGATTAATTTTGATCGCCTTATTCTCTATCAGTAATAACCACTTTCATTAGTATTTTTTCCAATGTGTGTTTAAACATATGGAAGTAAATATACTTGCATTCTTATTCTCTTCTTCTCCTCTCCCTGTCGCACAAAAGAAACCATATATTGGGGGCTGGGGATTTAGCTCAGTGGCACAGCGCCTGCCTTGCAAGCTCAAGGTTGTGAGTTCAATTCCTGGTACCAAAAAAAAAAACACAAAAAAACAAACAAAAAGAAAGCATATATCATAAATATTGTTCCACTGGTTTTTAAAAACATATACCATGTCCTGAAGATACTTTTATATCAATACACAAAAAAGCTTCTGTTTTCTTTCATAGTTGAATTGTATCTCAGAGAGTAAAGGGTCCGTGATTAGGCTAACCTGTTCCTTTTCAATGATACATAAGCTATTTTTAATCTTTTGATATTGCAAACAATGATATGATGAATACTTTTGTATTAGTCAACTTGACATCACTCCAATAAATACCTGAGATAATTAGTCAACTTGACATCACTCTAATAAATACCTGAGATAATCTCACTTATAGAGAGAAAAGGTTTATTTTTGCTCACAGTTTTGGAGGTCTCAGTCCATGACTTGCATTTGAGCAAAATAGCACTTTATGGCAAGGACATGTAGCAGAATGAAACCACTCATGGTCAGGGAGCAAAAGAGGAAAAGATCAGAGTTTCACAATTTGAAGGGCATGCCTCAAATACCTACTGTTTAGCCCCACATCTTAAAGGCTCCACTACCCCCTACACACACACCTGTGGGCCAGTGAAGGCCAAGTACTCCTTCAAATGATGCTCTGTAAATAATAATTGAAGTTTAACTGCAGTACAACAGAACTGAGAGACACAGATTTTCTATTAAAACTCTCTACTAAAAAATTAACTTGAATTCATTTCCACTAACTATAATAACACAGTGAGTACTCTGAAAACATTAGTCAGTTCACTTTTCCTATAGCTCTTCTTTCAAGAGCTCATAATTTTTAGAACCAGACTACTTCCTCAGAGGCATACCAAAGGCTTCTCATTTAGTGATCTTAGGACAGATCTCACTTACTTACACAAGGCTATGTACATATTGGTAATATTTAGTTTTAAAATCTGTTTAGCTTTCATTTTAGGGATGCTGTTTGTAGATTTTGTTTAGGTCTTCTTTGAAAAGAAGTTATGTTTTTTCTTCTCGAAGGCGATGGATTGGAAGGGGCAAATTTATATCTTACCAATTTGTGCCAGCGATAAGCACCACTGTATAGAGTGATATCATAGCAGTTAAACTTGCTGCTCACCCTGGAATGGTTCTGGGTCACAGATCAAATACAAGATGACCCATGAGGGAGTGAAATGCAAGGTGACATGAAGCACAGAAGAAAAAAATTTTATGACTGTTTTGGAGGTAGTTTTTGTGGTGACAGAAAGCATGAATTTTACTGGAGGAGGATTTTTTTCCCCAGCTACTTATTTGGTAATGTTTTGTACAAAAGGAAAGTGTGAGTTCCCTAATTTAAAAAGGAAAGTGTGGGGTCCTGTGTAGGTGACACACTTATGAAGCCTTGATCAAGGGCCTTCAGTTGAAATTTCACGTGGCATGAGTCATCACCTCTGAGTCACACCCGTTGCTTCTGTAACAGTAATAATGAAAACTCCCTTGAGGAGTCATTGTGGGGGTGAAATAAAACACACTTGACACATGATAGGTGCACATTCTCCTTACTTCCTTAGTCTATGTTGTGGGTTCTTTTCCTCAGTTCTCTAGGCATTGGCCCTTGACTTTTCTCATTTTCCTTTTAAAATCTTTCAAAATTATATTCAAGTGAATATTATAAAATGGCCCATATCTGACCACTTAGGATCAATTTTATATGGTTCAACCTTATACACACTCTCTAGCATGGCTTTGAGCAATATTGCATGGCCAAAGCAGCTGGGCCTTCTCTCTTTGAGGCACATGCACCTGCCCCCTACCTACCCCCTCCCTCTGCTCCTCACAAACACCCTTCTCCACCTATGGGGGTAGGACAGGAGGGCGGAAGGAGAGGCTGTGTTAGCACCCAGGTGCACCAGGGCCCTCACAGCGTAACCTGGACCTGTGTGGGAAGACGAGAAGGACTGGGACTGCAGTTTCCATTTGTAGGCTTGTGTTTCCCCTCTGCCCTCCATCACCCTCCTCCCAATAGAAGAGGTCAGCCTGGCTCTCAAGGTTCTCTATATTCTTGCTTCAGCCTACTGTTCAAGTTGAATTTGTAGTCACCATTCTCCATACCTTCTCTCAACTACTTATAATTTCCTAAGTGTTGTAGGCATTTTTAAAACCTCTATCCCTTCTACACATTCTTTTCTTTTTTTTCCTCCACCTGATGACATTCTACTAGTTCAAGAACCAACTGACATGTTGGTTATCCATGGGAGCCCTCCGCACCATCCCAATTCTCATCTCCAGGTAGAGTTAGATTCCCTGTTCTCACCTCCTGTGAAAACACATCACACTGTACACAATAGCTTGGGTGCTACTCTCTCCCGTCCACAGACTAGAGCAGTGATGGCGAACCTTTTAGAGCTTTTGGTGAAAACAAACAGCCTGCTGTAGCACACTGGACTAGACTTTGTCAGGGCTCTTTCAAAGCAGAAAATGCATCCTTATGCTTATTCTCAGTGCTTCCCCCAGTGCCTGGTACTCAGTAGTCATAATTACTTTTCCATGTGAAAGACAATTTCAGCAGGAAATCTCAGCTCCCCCAGTGACCAAGTAGCCTTAAACAAACTACTGAAAGCCAGTTTTCTCTCCTTTCAAATAGGAATGAACACAGCTCCCTTCTTGAATACCTGTAAGTGTTAAACAAAACCGTATCTCCAAATTGCTTTAGCACAATGATAAGTAGTATGGACTCAGTAAAGGACACCAGGACTAAATTAGCTCTTGCGGTCTGATTCTTTGTAAGCTGTGAAGAGGAAGTAAATAGTCCTCTGAGGCCAGCAATGTGATTTCTATTTCGATAAGAAAAAATTGTATCTAACAGCATAATCTTCATAGAATTATTTTAAAAATAGGTTTAACAAATTGCCTGAGGTAACATTTGTTTGGAAGTGGTTTTCTTAAAGAGGCCTCAAGTAATTTTTCTTTTTGTAAATCAAATTTGTTTATGTAACTCTTGGTACACTTGGCACCAAATGAGTGAGAAAAATTCTATGTTACAATCTATTTCAGGAGGCATTCATAATAAAGTTTATATATCCATAACTAAAAACAGGAAAATAAGGAAATATAAAGTATTTTTAAAAACTGTACTTCTTTAAGAACTTTGCATAAAGATGTATAACTGTAATATTTTTGTAACAATTTCTTCAAAAATGTCATAAGTAAACATACATACATTTAGCTTACTTTTTTAAAAAGAAAAAACTTGATTATAAGAAAATATACCAATGGAAGCAGAAAGCAATTGCTATGAATTATTAAATTATAACAACTTTGCTAATACTTCTTACTCCAAATTGAGGCATTTTTTCTGTTAGCATATTGTACAATATAAAGTGAAACTACTAATATTTGCATTATTGCCAACCTAAATCCCACCTTTATTATGGAGAAAACAAAGAAAATAGAATATTATCTAAGCTGTCAGGAAAAATAAAAATTGTTGTTCTAAATTATTTTAATCTTATTACTTGTATGGAATCATAATAATAAAGTTAGCCTACTTTGGCAAATAGATCTAATGATCTAAATCTTTGCTCCCCAAGCTCATGAAAAATAAAATCAGACACTTTTTTCTGCAAAGTACTCATGGTATTAATTATGTTATTAACTATTTGCTTATAATCTCAACTATTGGGGACCATAAGCATATCTACCCACTGATGTTAATTGTGCTACTTTTTTTTCATAATGGCACATCTCATTGTATATTTTAGATTCACTTGAATCATAGAAGCTGCTAATATATTTAGACATCTGAGGTTGAGAGTGAATACGTTACAGAGTAGGAAAGATACTGATAGCAAATTTAGAAGACTTCAAAACTACAGAAATAGTGCTGGTAAGTCTTGTATATTCTCGATGGTAGAACTAAAAATTGCATTAGCTTTACTATAGTAACAACAACAACATCATAGGAAAGTAGCTTTTCTTTAGGTTTCCTCTAATGCTTACAAGTATAATAAATGGAATGTCCTCTTTGTTCTTGCCAAAATGTTAGGGACACAAATACTGGGATTGCTAATGGGATAGACAAGCAGAGGCTTCCTTATGGTTGGAAATGGCGGAGTTTGGCGTTGAGTTCTCTCTCCTTGTTTAAAAGATCCAGGGTATGCTTTTTGAAGGCTTCTGACTGCAGCCTGAGTTCATCATAGGCAATTTGGATCCCATCCACCCTGCGCTGCAGCTCCCGAACTCTCAGGTTGCTGTCCACAGCCGCTGACTCTTGCTCAAACCGCTCTAGTGCATGCCTCCTGGCCAGATCTGCTGTTTCCAGCTTCTCCTCAAGCTGGCGGATCTCTGCCTGTTTGTGCTGCAGCACCTTGCCTCTCTCCATGGACAACTGCAGCAGCTCTTCTTTCTCCTGTGTGACGGTCTGCAGCCTGGCCTGCAACTCCTGGCTCAGCCTACTATGTGTCTCCCTGGCATTTGCCATCTGCTCCACAGCTTGTTGGTGCTGCTGCTTAAGGCTCTGCAGCTGGCTGTGCAGCTGCTCTGTCTCCTTGGCATGGGCACAGGCCTGCTGGCTCTGAAGCTCTAGCAGCTCCTTCTCTCGGGCCTGGGCCTGGCTGGCATCCTGAGCGCATCTCTGTTTCAGAGCCTCCAGCTCCTTGGTGAGGGCCTCGCTCCGGATGGTGAGCTGCAATACTCTGGCCTCCTTGTCTTTCAGAGCCTGGCTGAAGAGGCTGGTGTTTTCCAGCCTTAGCTTCTCATTTTCCTCCCTCAGCTTGATGTTCTCACTCTTGTGTTCATCCTTGAAGCGAATCATCATTTCATGGTTGGCTGCCAGGGTCTTAAAGCGTTCCTCTAGCTTCTGGGCATGTTTGCTCTGAGCCTTCAGCTTCTCTGCCTCCTGCATCCTCTTCTCCTCCAGCTCTGTGTTTACTAGCTCCAGGATCTGGCATCGCTCCAGGGCCTCATCTGACCTCCGCTTCAAAATGCATATAAGCTGGGACTGCTCTTGGATGCGTGAGCGGAGCATTGCTTTTTCACTCTTCTCTTCCTCAGACAGGCCCCGGAGGCTGGCCAAAGCTTCCCTCAGCCCATCCAGCTCCTTAAACTCCATCTCCTCTTCCTCATATTTCATTTTTTCATTGTGCTTATTTGAGGACTCTTCAGGGGGTGGAGTGTCCATCCTGAGAGCCTGCCCTTCCCCAGGCTTAGGCATGCCTGCCTGCTGACAGCTGACTCCACAGTCTGTCTCTCTCTCTCTCTCCCAGATTTCAAAAGCTCTAGGGTGTTGCTAGGGACTCTTGGCAAGCTCCAGCAGTTGGCTTTTCCAACAAGGAGCCTTGTGATTGGAGGACAGGCCTTCAGAATGCTGTGAAGTAACAACAGGGAAAGGTGAGAGTCCAGACCCAATCTGCTCAGGTTACTCTCACCTTTCTAACCAATCAGCCCCCAGTTCATAGAGAGTATCTGGCCAGTAAAGAGCAGAGGTGCCAAACCCACTCAGCTTTCAGCCCACATCGGGAGGAAACCTGACTCTACCTAAAATTCCTGGTAGGAGCAAACAAACCAATCTTACAATGACTTATTCTTCCTCACTGCTTTCCTTCAATTGTCATAAAAATAAATTACTGCTTATATAAACACAGTTGGCTCTTCAGAAATGTGTAACCTATAAAGTAGCAATAGTACACTTTGAGAGCTAGGACCTTAGTGGCTGGAAGTCTACCCCTTAGTGTTTGGCCCAGGTCAGTTTTGATATTTCAATAGTGAAACAGCAAATCAGGTGAAATTTCTTTTGTCTCCCCTAGCACTGCGTTTAGCTGTGAATAGGTAATCTTTTTTTAGATATTTGGCACTCTCCCG
This sequence comes from Chinchilla lanigera, assembly GCF_000276665.1. NCBI lineage: Eukaryota > Metazoa > Chordata > Mammalia > Rodentia > Chinchillidae > Chinchilla > Chinchilla lanigera. Next base: position 7,198,147 of record NW_004955414.1, on the reverse strand, counting down.
CTTTTTCTAACCCATGTTTAAGTTTATAGGGAAAAGTTTAATGAACAATATAGATGTAAACTTTAAAACAACAACAAAAAGATCCAAATGAGGCTTGCTATCATATATAGCAAAGTCAATTCCAGAATAATTACTTAGATGTAAAGTAAAATTTTTTAAAAATCAAAGTATTAAAAATGGAACCTAGAACAAAATGAAAGGTAGAATCAAATCTCAGGTTGAGGAAGGACTTTGTTCACTTAAATATTATGTAATAGATCAGAAAGGAAAAGCAGAGAATTAGACTTCATTAAAAAACCTATTATTATGTATAATTTTAAAAACTATGTGGCCTCTAAGGTTTCTCTAGCTTCCTGATCCTCCGGAGTTGTCTGACAGTTTATTTCCTACAAACTCAACCATGGAAGTGTCCCCTTACAAGCCAGATTTCACTTCAGTAATTTACTAAACTTTTTATACTTAGTTAAAGAAGCATCTTCTCTGTGAAGAATTTCTGTGGTCCTTATATATAGGATTGTCCACTCACCTCTTTTAGTGCCTCTGCTGTGGGCTAGTTATATGTCTGGTGAGGCATGAGACAGCTTTATTTTATTGCAGTTATTGCTTGCCTGCCTGCTTCCCCCATAGATTGTGAGATCATGAGTGGTAGAAACTGTGTGTCTTTCATCCTTGATGACCAGCCCAGTGCCTGACACACTGGAGTGCCTCGGATAAATATGTGTTGAATAAATGTCAAAAGCAAAAATCCAATCTAAAGAAATATCCACAGTAAAGATGTCAGGCAAGATTTATACTTTATAAAGAACTTATGCACATCAATAAAACATCAACATGTTAAAAGAGAAATGAACAGTTAAATTTAAAAAGGAAAAGAAATAGCTAATTTAACCTCAACAGTGAACTAACAAATATAAGTTAAAACTAGGTACCTTTTTTTTTTCATTTTTAACTTTATTTTTTAATTAGTACACATTTGTCATATATATGAATCACATTCTTCACAGGGAATTTGTACTTGTACATAATAATTATTTCCCCCTCTCCCACCCCTCCCTTCAGCTCTTCCTCCCTTCCCCTTTTACAAGAGCTTTGTTTCCATTTTTCTTTCCATTCTTCATTTTCCTTTTCCTTTCCTTCCCTTCTCCTTCCTCCCTCCCTTTTTCCCCTTCCCATTTGAACATGTTATGTTCTTCTTACTTCCTAATATCTGTCTTCCATTATGCTTCTAATTTACCCTTTGGGTTTTTCACACAAGAGAACAAAGTGATATTTAAACTTGTGTGTCTGACATTTCACATAAGATTATGGTCTCAAGGTACACCCATTTTCCTACCGATGACTCTGGTCTGTCATGTTGGCATTACTGTTTCATGGTAGGCACTGTCTAATTTCTTCTTTAATTTTATCTGAAACTCACTGGTTATTCAGGAGGGTGTTACATAATTTCTGTGTCTTTATGGAGTTTTTGTGGTTTCTTTTGCCAGTGATTGCCAGTCTCATTGCACTATGATCTGATAATATGCATGAGGTAATTTAAATTTCTTTGCATTTATTAAACATATTCTATGAGATAGTATGTGGTCTATTTTGGAGAAAGTCTCATGTGCTGAGAAGAATATTCTGTTGTTGGGTGGAACACTTTGTAGATAGCTACCAAGTCCATTTGTTCAAAGATTTGGTTCAGCTCTGATATTTTGTACTGATTTTTTGGTCTATTTGATAGGTCTGTTCATGACACTGGGATATTGAGGTCTTTCATTACAACTTTATTGATGCCCATCTGATTTGTCATATCCATTAGTGTTTGTTTTAAATAGTTGGGTGGGCCAGTGTTTTACACACACACACACACACACA
>NW_004955414.1:7188587-7190393 GCF_000276665.1 Chinchilla lanigera | reverse complement strand
CGAAATGAAGAGCGGGCAAAGGGCTGAGCCGCCCCCCTCGGCCGGTCGACCCCCCGCGCCGGGGCGGGGGGAGGGATAGAAGAACGGCGCGGCGAAGCCCAGCGATGACTCGACCGCGCCGCCCAGACAACGGCCGGGCCGGAAGTTAGTCGCTCTGTCGACCCCGCCCACCGCATTTCGCGCTCCATCAGGCTCCGGTATCGCGAGAGTTCCCGGTGCTTTGGAGCCTCAGTAATTCCAGTTTTCTGGTGATGTCATAGTTAACAGCGGCAAGCACAATAAAACCCAAGCTGACCGCCGCCCGCCCCCCGGCCCCCGAGTTCGGTAATCCTACCCTGGACAAGTTCAACGGTGTGCCGTATTTTACTAGTTTTATATGAATATTTGCGAACATGTTTCTTTTGCTGAACCATTCCTAAATTACAGATTACACACCCGAAAATATTTCAGTATGTCTCTAAAAGTAACATTATCCTTCATAATCAAGTGCTATTATCAAGTACTGAGAAAGTTAGCATTTACTAATATTGTCTAATTCCCTGGGCTATATTCAGCTTTTCACAGTTCTCAAAATCTCTTTGGATGTAACTCACTGAATTTGTTTTGGGGTTTGGGTTTGGTTGTTTTCATTTCTCAAACTAGAACAATTGCCTTCATACTGACTCTTTGAAGAGACCAAGGCAGTTAAGAATACGTACACCATATTCTAGATTTGTTTGTTTTTAACCGGTGTTTTTAAAAAATCTTATTTCTCTAACTCCTCAGGGATTTAAGATTAGCAACATTTTAAGTACATTAAAATGAAATGTATTACTAGTGAAACAAAGCAATTTGTGTGTTTGAAAAGTAAGTCCAGTAAGAATGTAGATGTAATAGGAAGGTAAAATTTCAGAAGGAAAAAGATGTTAGCATCTGAATACAATGGATAAAGTATTTTACACAATTATTCTAGTTAGGCACAAAATAAATTAAACTTCCTGGTACTCCAAACAAAATAAACAGAAACAAACTTCAGATGAAGACGAAGGGGTTGGAACAGAGTGGGGTGTCTTAGTATATATGTTATCTGCAACTTAATAAATTCTATGTAACAAATACACAGCATTTTATTGGAACTCTGAAGAAGAAAAACCATGTTTCTAGCAAGCATGTAATACAACTAAAAACTAATGTAAGAGGTATAGAGGGTCACTGATATTTTTTTCTCTTTAGCTTTCCTTGTTTTTCTTTGATATATATGTTTTTCTCCCTATAGGATTTTAAATTCTTTAATCATAGATGTTTTTTCTACTCTAGAAGATCACCATCTCATTCCCTAAAACATGCATGCATACTTTTTTCAGCTGAGACACCAGAAGTCAGTGACTGATGGTGTATATATATATTGATGAAATGTCGTCAGTTGAGATTGAGGAAGAGAATAAATTATGAATTTACTGTATCATTTTTATTGTTTTTATGCAGTTTTGTTTATATACTTGTTTTACTTTTTCTCTTTAAAATGAAAAACAAAATTTATATGTATATACAAGGATAGCTGGGATAGGTGTAATGCTCATGTCTGTGGTTTTGTTTTTTGGGTTTTTTTTTTTTTTTTTTTTTTTTTGAGACAGGATCTCCCTATGCAGTTCAGGCTGCCCTTGAGCTCACTTTGTAGCCCAGGCTGGTCTTGAACTCACAGTGATCCTCCTGCCTCAGCCTCCCAATTGCTGAGATTACAGGCATGTGCCACCATGCCAAGCTTAAATGTATGTTTAAGTTTATAAACTACATGGAATGGGAATTGTATCACAATAAAGCCTTTTT
>NW_004955414.1:7144729-7182674 GCF_000276665.1 Chinchilla lanigera | reverse complement strand
TGTAGCCCAGGTTCGCCTCAAACTCATAGAGACTCTCCTGCCTCAGCCTCCCCAATGCTGGGATTACAGTCCTGCTCCATCAAACCTGGCTGGTGCATATATATTTATGATTATTATCTCTTCATCTTGGATCATTCCTTTAACAAATATGTAGTGAACTTCTCTGTCTCTTCTGATCAGTCTTGACTTGAAATCCACTTTGTCTGCAAATAGAATAGCTAACCCTGCTTTTGCCAAGTTTCTGTCACATGGAAAATCTTTTTCTACCCTTCTACTTTCAGTATATGAATGTCTTTTTTAGCTAAATGTGCTTCCTCTATGCATCATATTATTGGATCTTGTTTCTTGATCCATTCTGCCCATGTGTTTCTTTTGATTGGTGAATTGAAACCATTCCCATTGATTGTTACAAATGACAGGTATTGACTTATCCTTGTCATATTATTTTCCTGTTTGGGTTTTTTTTTTTCCCCCTCTGTTTGCCTTACCTGGTAGATTCATTCTACTGGGACTCTTGAAATTGTTGTCTTTTCTAGGATATCCTCCAGAACTTTTTGAAGTGCTGGTTCGCTAGTCCTGAGTTTCTTCATGTACTTTTATCACAGAAGTATCTTATTTTTCCATTAATTTTAAACGATAATTTTGTGGGGTACATCAATCTAGATTGCTGGTTGTTTATTTTTAGGTCTTGATATACTTCATGCCAAGCTTTTCTTGACTTAAGGTTTATGTTGAGACATCTTCTGTGATTCTGATGAGTTTTTCTTTCACAGATGTTTCTTTTTCTCTAACAGCTTTTAATATGTTTTTGTGTTGAATTTCTAGAATATTGACTATTACATGCCTTGGTGTAGTTTTTTTCTAATCATAGCTAAAGAGCTTATTTCACTTATCTGTATCTCAAGCTTTTCCCATTCTTGGAAAGTTTTCTTCTATTCTGTAAGGGTTTTTTTATGCCCTTTGTTCTATCTCCTGATTCTTCATTGATTCCAATTAGTCATATTCATTTTCCTTGTATCATCTAGCAGCTGTTGGATTGATTTATTCATGGTCTGTTGCTATTTTTAAATGATCTTTCATTTGATGATCACCAGCCACAATCTTGTCTTCTAGATCTGATATTCTATCTTCATACTGCTTGACTTTGCCATGTATACTTTCAGTAGAATTTTTAATTTCCTGGATTTCCAATGAGTCTGTTTTTATGAAATCCAGGTCTTTTCTGCATTAGGCATTCATAGTTTCCTTGTCTTTGCTATGCACCTCTCTTTTTTTATTTCCTATATCTGCTCTAGATTCGCTAACCATTTCCTTCCTTATGGCTGTCATCTCTATCTCTATTTCATTTTTGTCAAGAGATCTGTTGACTTGCTTTGTTTCTTTCACTGCCACCATTTCATAGACTTCAGCTGAGAGGTTTTTAGTTTCTTTCACTTCAGTGGCCCCTTGATTTGCTTTGGGTGAGTTGAGGTTTATGGGGTGCATCTTGGTTCCATGCCTTCTATTTTCTTTGTTTATTTGTTTTCTGGATTGAGGCCTGTAAATTGCTTATGGTAGGTAGCTCTACTGCTAATTTCAAACCTCTTTAGGAAATTACTACTTTTCAGAGATATCTTCTAGGCATAGCTGGCTTTGGCTCTTGAGTCTGTCCCAAGATCCTGTCTCATTTGATTTAATATGGATGAAAGGTTGCTATCTGCTTGGTCTAGCACCCAGTTCTTTGGTACTGGACTATAGTATTGCTTATGACCCCCCAGACAATCTAGGTATTGGTATGCAAGGAAGATCAACTGATCACAACAATTAAGTCACCTTGGCTAAAGTAGTACAGTCAGTAATAACAAAAGCATCAAGCATAGACTAGGAGATGACAGATCGTGATAATTATTAATTTGCCAGTGCTAACCACATGTACAAGATTTTATAGTTATATAACAAGATCTAAGACACATCAAAAAATTATACACAGTAAATATCCACTCAGTAAAGCCATTCTTCATTAAGGGAAGAAAATTTAAAAAGGATAAGAAGAAAAAAAATAGAGAAATAGAGTATCAGCAAGGCTGAAGGACAAAGAAAGATTACCCAAGCCTCAGGAAAAAGGAAGAAAAGAAAGAAAGAAAGAAAGAAAGAAAGAAAAAGAAAGAAAGAAAGAAAGAAAGAAGGAAGGAAGGAAGGAAGAAAGAAAGAAAGAAAGAGGGAGAGAGAAAGAGAGAGAGAAAGAAAGAAAGAAAGAAAGAAGAAAGAAAGAAAACAAAACTAAAAACAATGTTCACACTCATGAGAAAACAAAAACAAACAAGAAAAAAAATGGACCAAGCAAACAACAATACTGAAACGAAAAACAAATTCTCCTGGCTACAGTTTTGTGGCAGTGTCCCATTCAGGGCATGATTCAGCTATTGCCAGTAGACAAAGGAGGCAGTCAGAGTCCAGACCTGTGCTGGACAAGCCCAGCAAGCCTGCAGTACGATTTGGGCAGGATGCCAGTTCCGATACCTTCAAATACAAAGAAATTCAGGCTGATCCTGGCCTTTGGTCATGGGGTCGGGGCCTGAGTTATTCAGCCTACAACATTCTGGATCTCTCTTGCTGGCCTGACCATGGTTTCTTGGCTCTGGATGTCCCCTGAAGTTGTCTCTCATCCCAGTCACTGTGAGATTTCAACACTCGGAGCCCTGAAATGAAGCCAGCCCAGGGCTGCTCTGAGTCCCAGGTTCAGTTGGCCCCTCCCTAAAATGGTGTGCAACCAAGCACCCTCTCCAGGGGCCATGGCAGTCATTTGTGCTGGCACAGCATGCACTGCTCCATTCTATGGAGCATCTTTAACTGGAAGCCTCTGAAGTCACCCGCCCTCACTGGGTCTCTACAGATTGCGTCCTCCTCTCTCACACCATGTGCCAGGAGCTGGAGAGGAAGTACAGATTGCACTTTTTCTATGTTGAGGTCTTTCTCTGCACTTTTTTTGTGGACTCCAATTTTCCCTTCAGATCCTTCCTGGGTCCCAGGGATCCACCCCCATCCTTCTTTTCTTCCCCAAATTATTATTTTCCAGTGTCTGGATTCTGAATCTTGGAGAGGTTGATTTGTGGCTGTTTACTGTTCTGTCATTTTACTAGAAGTCCAAAACTAGGTATCTTTCACCTATCAAATTAGTCAAAAATATTTCCCTTAATTTATAACTACTCAGGATTGGCAAGGGTATAGTGAACTAGGCACTCTGTTGGTGAAAGTCAGTTGACACTATTTATTGAAAACTTAATGTCTTTCATGTCTTTTGAAGTAGTAATTACCTTTCTGGGGAAATCTTTCCTAGGGAAGAAATCTGAAAGAAACATTTACTCAAAGCTTTGCATTGCAGCATAGTTTATAATAACCAAAAGTTGGAAACCTAAATGTCCCAAAAAAGGGAAATGTTAAGAAAATTGTGATATATTTACACAACAGAATATTGAACATTGAGCCACTGAGCCAGAAAATTGAACCACTGAACATTATATGTTTATAGGCAAGTCTTAATGGCATAGAAAATATTTATGTTAGAAGGATAACTTTACAAAAGAGATACAAAACTTAAAATTCAGAATAATCTTGATGCTGTGATATAAGCATAAAAGGTTGACTATTCCTATAGGATTTTTATTTTAAAAATGTGTAAGTACATATTTGTAGTATATGGTTTCATTCATTGTGGGAAGTTAATTAAGGGGACAATCCAATAGGAAGAGAGAACAATTATATAGGCACTGAATGTTGAAGCACTTAACAGCATAAAACAAACACTACTGGACATAAAAAATTAAGATATGTTATGTACATTTACCAATTCCATGGTAGGAATGTAAACATTATGTAGTGCAAACATGTATTAATAAAAACTTTTTAAATTTTAGAAAGGTCAAATAAACACAAACAAACAAATAAACACATAGTGGGTGACCTCCTTATCCCACTCACACAAAGAAACAGATCAACTAAATAAAAAACCAACAAAGAAATATTAGAGTTGAATCTCACCTTTGAACAAATGAACTTAATAGATATCTACAGATGTTTTAATCTACTACAACATAATACACATTCTTCTCCGCAACAAACTGGATTTCCTACAAAATAGAACTCATACTAGTCCACAAAGCCTGCTTATGTAAATACAAAGAAATCAAAATCACCCCATGTGTACTATTAGATAATTGTACATTGAAACTAGAAATCAACTACAAAAAATGACAAAAAATTTATAAACGTCTAGAAATTAAATAACACACCTCTAGACACTCGGTGGGTCACAGAATAAATCAAGGAAGATATTAAACAATTCCTGGAATCAAGCAACAATGCCAGTACAAAACACCAGAATCTATGGCACATGATGAAAGCATACTTAAGAGAGAACTTTATTCCAGTTTTTGCTCACATTAGGAAAACAATGACTCAAGTAAATAACATAATGAACCTCAAGATACTTGAAAAACCACAGCAGTCCAATCCCAGACCTAATTTAAGAAGGGAAATCATAAAGATCAGAGCAGAAATACACAAAATTGAGAGTAAAAACACAGTACATAGTATCAATGAATCAGAGTTGCTTCTTTGAAAGAATAAACTGGATAGATAAACTCTTAGCCACACTTAACAAAAGGAGAGAAAATATTCACTTGCATTAGTTAGAAATGAAAAAGGCAAAATCACAACAGACTCCACCACTAAGAAAAGTTGTACTCCAACAAATGTCAGAATTTTGAAGAAGTGGGTGGATTCCTAGACACATAGGAATTAACAAAACTGAAACAAGAAGACATAAAAGTTCTGAACAAACCAATAATAAGCAATGAAATTGAGACTGTAATAAAAAAAAAACCTACCAACTAAGAAAAGCTCATTACTTGATGGATTTATTGCTGAGTTCTACAAGACCTCCAGGGAGGCTATGACACCAATACTCCTAAAACTCTTTAATGAAATTGAAAGGGAAGGAGTTCTTCCTGGGAGCCAGGAAGTCTGACTTCAAAACCAGACAAAGACTCAACTAGAAAAGAAAACTACAGTCCAATCTCCTTAATAAATGTAGATGTAAAAATCTTCAAAATACTGGCAAATAGAATTCAGCAAGTCATCAAAAGGATCATGCATCATGACCAAGTAGGTTTAATTCCAGGAATGGAAGGATCATTCAATATATACAAATCAATAAATATAATACACCACATAAACAGAAATAATGACAAAAGTCACATGATCACATCAGTAGATGCAGAAAAAGCTTTTTAACAAAATCCAGTTTTTATTAACAAAAACCCAGAAGAAAATAGATATAAAAGGACTGTACTTCAATCTGATAAAAGCTATGTATTTCAAACCAATGGCTAACATTATATTGAGTGGAGAGAAACTGAAAACTTTCCCTTTAAAATCAGGAACAAGACAAGGATCTCCACTATCATTACTCCTGTTCAATATAGTACTTGAATCAGCCAGAGAAATAAGAAAGAGATAAATCTGCCAGAGGAAGAGATAAAAGGAATATGTATTGGAAAGGAAAATATCAAGTTATATTTACAGATGACATGATTCTTTACACAGAGGACCCAAAAACATTGCATCAAAAGACTCCTAAAATTAATAAACAAATTTAGCAAAGTAGTAGGATAGAAAATCAATGCACACAAATCAATAACATTCTTTCTTGTGTATCAATAATGAATTCACTGAGGAAGAAATTAGGGAAAGAGTATTATTCACAATAGCACCAAAATAAATTACATATAGTACTTAGAAATTAATCTAAGCAAGGAACTGAAAGACCTCTACAATGAAAACTACAGTATTCTAAAAAAGGAGATCAAAGAGGATATCAGAAGATAGAATGATGTCCCCTGTTCCTGGATAGGCATAATGAATATTGTCAAAATGGCAATACTTCCAAAACTGAAATACAGATTTAATGCAATCTTAATCAAAATACCAATAGCATTTTTCACAGAACTAAGGAAAAAAATCCTAAAATTAATATGAACTAAGAGCCCAGAATAGCAAAATCAATTCTGGGTAACAAGGACAAGGCAGGTAGCAGCACAATACCTAACTCCAAGTTATACTACAAAGCTATTGTGATAAAAAAAAAAAAAAAAACAGCATGGTACTGGCAAAAAAACCCCCAGATTTAAGGATCGATGGGACGGATTAGAAGATGCAGAAACAAATCCAATCACACTCACCTACTTTATCTTTGATAAAGGGGCCAAACACCTTCACTGGAGGAAAGATAGCCTCTTTGACAAATAATGCTGAGAAAACTGGCTTTCCACATACCAAAAATTGAATTTAGACCCATATCTCTCACTGTGTATTAAGTTTAAATTGAAGTGGATCAAAGATCTAAATAATAAAACGGAAATCCTTAATCTAATGGAAGATAGAGTAGGTCAAACTCTTGAAGACATAGGCATAGACAAGTACGTTCTCAATAGAACTCCAGTCATACAAGAAATAACAGCGAGAGTCAACAAAACGGATCATATCAAATTAAAAACAACCACTAGAGGGAAGAGACAACCTACAGAATGAGAAAAATTTTTTTCCAGCTATACCTTGGATAAAGGACTCAAAGAATATACAAAGAACTAAAAAAAATTAGAACCCCCTAAATAAAAGATCCAGTCAAAAATATGCAATGGAAATAGACATTTCTTAGAAGAACAAATTTAAAAGGCCCATATTACAAGAAAAATGTTCAACTTTGCTTGCCATTAGAGAAATGCAAATTAAAACAACACTGAGATTTTATCTTAGTCCAGAAAGAATGGCCATCATCAAGAAGTCAAATAGTAACAAATGTTGGCAAGACTGTGTGAAAAAGGAATCTTCCTCCGTGACTGGCAGGAATGTGAACTAGTATAAACCATTATGGAAATCAATATGGAGATTCCTCAAAAAAACTAAAAATATAAAGTTCCTTTCAATCCAGCTATTCCCCTAAGAGGCTTCTTCCTGAAGATTTGAAGCCATCACATTATAATGATACATGCATACCATTATGTACAGCATTACAATTTATAATAGGTAAATCTTGGAAGCAGCCTGTATGTCCATCAATAGATGAATAGATAAAGAAAATGTAGTATCTATGCATAATGGAATACTACTTTGCTATAAAGAAAGATAAGTTTGAACCCAATGTAGGAAAATGGATGCACCTTGAAAACATGTTAAATGAAATAAATCAACCACACATGCTTAAATACCAAACAGATTCTTTCATATGAGAAATCCAAAGTATAAGTAAAGTAACAAGAAAAATAAAAAATAACTAATAGGAAATGGAGAGAGATCTTTTGCAAGTATGAAGGGGAACAGGAAATGGAGGGAAGGGGGAAGGGGTTAAAGGGAAAGGGATGCAAAAAAGAATTAAGATACGTCATGTACATGTGCCAAATACCCACAATGAAAGTGGTCATTATGTACTGCAAACATATACTAATAAATTTTTGAAAAATATATGAGATGCGCCTGAAGCATCTTATAATGAAAGAAAGTGAGAAAGAAAAAGAAACAGATGGTTATAAGGAGATAGAGAAGCAATAATCTGAAATCTAATCTTACATCCTAACTGAGGTACTGAAATAAGCGTGGATCTCCATGTTGTAATGCTGAGGATAACCAGTTTTTAGAACAAGCCACCTGAAGAAATGTTTTGTGACTGAATTAAGTATGTGAGAGCATAGTTTGTTTCATGAAAGGAACTAGTGAAATTAGTAAGTAGGGAGAAGGGGAGATGAGAGAGGAGATGGGAGAGTGACCCCAAAACAGAATGGGAGCAAAATGGGAGTGAAGGCAGAATTTATGGATGACAGATATATATATATATATATAAAAGTGCAAGCAAGTTTTCTGGAAAATGTAAATACAGAGAACAGAAGGGTGGGAGACCAGTCTAGATGAATTTGGACTAGGCAAACAGTAATCATGCTTTTGGTGGACTCCAAGGCTGTATGAGCAGGCCAGGGAGTTCCCAGGATAATCGTTACCTGCTTAGAAGCTGCAGTAGTCAGGGTGAGTTGGGGAATTTAGGCCTCTGGAAAGAATCATCAGTGATACTTAGGAATTTTTATTTCTTTTTTTTTAAATAATAGAATTTTGAAATGTTTTCACTTGAGATTCAAAATACCATGAATTTTGCCCATGTTTACACAACACCCCATTCTTCTGACTATGACCCCATGGACACACGCAGGTACATTAACCCAGGCTGTGGGAATCAGGAGATCTTACTTCATCCATTCTTGGTTACAGTAAATGGCCCAGTAGGTGGGGATTGGGTCAAAGGCTAGCCAGATTCCCCCAGAGATTTCTCTAGCAGGACCTAAAGAAGAGAGGTGCTGTGGCACAGCTGTGATGCTAGAGCTACTGGAAGTACTATTTCTCCCTCCTTGAGGGAGGAGATGACATTTGAGTTCCTGGTTCCTGCCTCAAATCCCCAGAGTAACCTGGGTTTCCATGGGCTGTATCTGTCTGTGAACTAAATCTCCCCTTTCCTGCTTATTCAGAGTTTATAAATAAATAAATGCCCTAGAACATGCAGTCCAAGGAAATGCCTCCAGTTTAAGAAAATATGCTTTGAAGTTTCAGCAGGGTCCTTGGCTAAAAGTTACACTAATTCAAAAGCCTGTCAAGCCAAGATCCCCAGAGAATTTAGGTGGCACACATTTTAAAATTCAGGAAATTCACATTTAGCATTCTTCTTGAGGCCAGGTGAGATTAAATTTACGATTTGTATTTTCTTTTCCAGAAGCCAATGTGTCATGAAATCCCTTTAGACTTTTGAGGCAGTAGGACATACTTTAGATAGAGGCTAGGCAGTGTGGGCGGGTCCATCGTTCATTGTGGTCTTTTAAACCTAAGAGACCTCAGTGTGGAAGCGGACAGGCCATTGTTAGTGGCTGGATGCCGAAAGATCAGTTGAACAGATTACGGAAAGAGGGCCAAGAAAGTACTGTGACACGGCACAAGGCAGAATAGGGTTTGCATGGCTGCTACTGTGTTCCAAGCAACCTTGGAGATATGGTTCTATTTAACTCATCTTGTTCTCCAAGGTCAGAGAGAATAAAGCTAAACACTCTCATAACAGATTAGGGAGACAAGGGAAAGGGCATTGTCCTAGGTTAGTCCCTCTTACTGGCAAGTAGATAAAAGGCTCTAGGATCTATTTGGGGAGGGAGGCAAGCAGTCTTGCGGTTTTATTAGATGCCTGTTGTAAGATCTTGCGCTCGTGAATTATCCAGGCTTTCCCAACCTACATTTAAACCAGTGCTTGTTTTGAGAAGACCAAGCTACTGGGTCTGAAGGGGGAGTGATGTTTTGGGTACTCAAACCACCCAGTATAATCTCTGGAAAAAATTTTAAGACTAAATTACCTTATCTTCAAGTTTTTCAACTATTCTTTTTGAAACAAAAATTCTGAGGATGAAACCCAGGGCTTCTCAGATACTAGGCGAGCACTCTACCACTGAGAAACACCCCCAGTGCCCCCCAAATTCTACTCTTACTAACATAGCCAAAGACAGCCATTTAAGTAAAATGATGCCAAGAGTTAAAGACTATGGAGAAGTATTATCCCAACAGAAGTTGTTCATTAGCCTTGTTAGGGAATTCAGATTTTAGGATTCTTAATATAAAGTACTTCATTTAAAATAAATAGTATTATTATGCAAGAGCTAGGGAACAAGTGGAAGGGAGAAGGGGTCAGGGAGGGTAACGTAAAGATAAATATGATCAAAAATATGTTATATGCCTGTATGAAAATACCATATTGAAGCCCACTGTTTTGTAAATTGAGTATGCACTAACAAAAATGTATTTAAGAAATAATAGGCTAATTTGCCAATAAAATTTAGATTGTATGATAATTTATTTAAGGGTTTTACAAAATATTTTATGAAAACTGCACATACATAGGAAGTACAGTAAAATTGAACAATTTACATTCTAATTTAAACTTTGTGCAAAGCATGTCGGTGACTACCCTTATGCTGTGTTCATGTAGTAAAGCTGTAAGGAAAACAATCATTCATGCAAAAAATTTTCAACATACTCTATTATAAAATACTACAGGGTTGAGATCTATTTTAGGATAGAACTGAGCTCAAATAAGCCAAAAACTGAATTCCATGTTAGCCAGTGGGTGGCACCAAAGTACATCTGAGAGCCAGGAAAAGGGAAGGCAGTTTCTAAAGGCAAAAATAAATGCTGTAAATTCAGTCTTATTGCTGTAACATGGAATTCTATATTCTATTGGAGATCTCAGAGTATATATTTGTCTTATTGTATAATTCTTTGTCATCGTTGATGTTCTTCTTCTTGCCCCATCCCAGGAAAAACTTTCTTTATATTTTTCTACCTATTTACAAGTGCTACGTTTTTTGTTAATCAAGGAGTAGGCCTTAGCTGGAAAACAAGATCGTGTGTGTTATGGAACACACAGTGGAAAACTAGAAAGATTTTTGGTTGAAAATATCCCAGATTTAGTATTTCTTGGCAGCTTTTTCTTTCAAGAAGAAGCAACAGTTAAGTTTTCCTAGCTTGGTCAAATATCTTCAATATTGGAATCACAAGTAAGCCACACATCTTGTCATTATTTAAATCCCTTGGGCCTTGTAATCAAAGGCACACATGCAGATTGACTTCAATGTGCTATGTCGTGTTCATTCGTGGCAACAGATAGGAACTGAGGATTTTCACCCATGTAGTCAGCTTTTCCAGATCAGCTTCCATCTATGTAGCAATCTGCAGTGGAGGAGCCAGTAGACTTTGGGCTTACTTAGAAATTTTGGCAATCAGAAGCATTCTGAGGGGCAGTGTGGCTTCAATCCAAGTGTTAGGGGAATTTACCATCTTCTCCCAGAGAGCAACTTCCTCTGAAGTGGAATCCATCCAATCTACTTCAGTCCCATAGCTTTTACCTGAAAAAAACAAAAAAAGGAAACTTTGCATTTAAAATGAATAACCCATTAGAAGACAGACCTGGGGCACAAGACAAGAAAGTGTGATTATTTGGCCATCTGAGTGACTCCATTGTTGAGATCGTTCCCATAAGTCCAAGAACAATGATTTCTCTTCACATGAATGTAAAAGCTGGATGAAAATGTATCAGTGGCATGAGAGAGTTGAAAGGTTTCTGCACTGGGTTGGAGGTGACACTTGATGATATCTAGGAAGCATGGCTAAGGCTTTAATGCCAAGCAGACTCAATTTAGAACCTTGAATCCTTCTGTTAGGAGCTCTGTCACTTAATTTTTTTGGCTATCAGTTCTTTTGGAGATAATAGTAAATAGCTCATAGAACTGTTATGAAGATTAAATGAAATAATGCAAATGAAACATTTAATACAATGACTAGTGCTCCATAAATATTAGTTATTATTATTCAAAGCACACCTTTTTAGCCCTGAAGGATCACAAATGTGTTTTTGGGGGAAAGTAGTATTAAAGGCATTTCTGTCCCCTACCCCTTGCCCCAACAAAATTTAAGCTCTATATGACAGACACTGTACCCTGTTAATCCTCATATCCAGAGGCCCTGGCACACAGCCTGGCACTCCTTTACTCATTCATTTCATTAAACTTAATGGATACAGAGTATCTATTTTCATTAGAAAGAAACAAAGAAATCCATTTCTAATGTCTCCAGGAGAATTACCTGTTCCAAAGCCAATCCGAAGACCTCCTAAAAACTGGTTGGTTAATTTGTAATGGTCCCAGACAGTGAGCTCCACACAAGCTTCCATCAGATCTTCAGGTCGGAACCCATCGTACACCATAGTGTGGTTGAAAATGGGGTTGTTTGTTTTCCCTACAGCTCTTGTCTTCTGGCGACTTTTCCTACTGGTATCTGGAAGAATGGTACTACATACAAAAAGGGGCATTACTGTGAGACCGTTTCAGTACAACAGTGAGCTTTTATGCTTCCAGTACCCTACAGCACAGCTACTAAGGATTGGTAATGGAGGGGAAAAGACTGGCGAGATAGCGCTGGTGGTTTGGTTGAAGGTAGGGAAAGGTGATTCATGCTGGAAAGACTGTGGAAATAGAGCTGGGTAGACTTAGTGTGAATCCTAACTCTGCTACTTATTGGTTGCACATTTTAGGGAAAGTTGCTTAATCTCTCACACACTTGTTTCCTCATCTACAAAGTGCGAATGGTGATATCAATGTCAAAAAGTTGATATTAGTATTAAATAACACAAAATTAGAATAAATAACACCAAAAACACTTATGGACAGGCATGGTACTTGCATTTAGTAAGCTCTAATATGGTAGCAATTGCTTGAGGATTTCTATAAAATTTAGAAGTACAGGCTATTCCTGATTAGTTAGGATAGCCAAAGGAATTACTATTACAGAGCTGAAAAAGAAAACTCTCAAATTTGCTAGATTTGAATTTGAATGATAATACATTTTTTCTCTCACTTGTTTTATTTAAGATAATCATCAAGTGAACTTTTGCATTCTGTTTTGTTTTTTGTTTTTGGTTTTTCTCCGGTACCAGGAACCGAACTCACGACCTTGCGCCTGCCAGGCAGGCGCTTTTGCCGCTGAGCTAAATCCCCAGCCCATCATCAAGTGAACTTTAATCTACCACATCTCTTATAAAGGCACAAGGTCTAAGAGTGGTTTCAACATGGCAGACTGACCTGAGTTCAAAAATTTTACTGGCTGACATCTATGAAAAATACATATAGGATGAATCATAAATAATGTCATATATATTAAAATCTATGTCACATATTTAAATAACTACTATTTGTCTTCTAGTAGAATCTGTATAGATAAAATTAGAGGCAACAAGGAGATTATACTAATCTACCTAGTTATTATTTACTACATGCCATGTACTTTAAATGTATAACAGAAAAAAAGTTTGCCACTTAAAAGCCCAAACTATCTTAAGTTCTAATGATCTAACTCTTAGTAAGGGTCTGTGTAGCAAGTCATTTTCCAAATATTTGCATTCTGATGCAAGGAATCTTTGCAAATGGGCCACAGAATATGAGAGACAAAGAATTTCTCCTACTCCACAGAAAAGCCAAAGAACGTGACATTTGCCATCAGAAATATAAATCTCACCAACAGATATATCCCTAAAATACCTTATATATCTGAGTTTGAGGACTCAGTTTCATCTGTATCTATAATCTCTTAGTATTTTGGGTTTTTTTTTTTTTTTGAGGGGGGGGGGTTGTTTTTTGAGACAGGGTCTCGCGATATAGTTCAGACTGGCCTTGAAGTCACTCTGTAGCCCAGGTTGGCCTTGAACTTGTAGTGATCCTCCTACCTCAGCCTGTCCCCTCTTAGTATTATGATTTTAAAATTCAGTGAAGCCTTAGAAATTCATGTTACAGATTTGTAAATTTCATGTCTCTGTTTGTTCCAAGTAAACTCATCAAGCCTATGAGTTTTAGCATCACAGACACTATGAGTTGGTTTTGCTGCTGAAACCAACCAGCAAAGGAGAAGCTACAGTACACCTGAAGAAAGCCAAGTAATTAATGCTATTACCATTTCACAAAAGAATTTAGATGGCTTCCCCTTAGCAGCGGAAGATCAAAGCATTCCTTCACCCAGATGTGCACTTCTCCAGTTGTAGGAAGCTTTTTACCTATAATTTTAAAAAAGGAGAGAAAAGTTTTATAGCTATTTGTCTCTTAACAATAACATGTCCGAAGATGTCAGCCTAAAGATGGTCTAGCTCAAGGGCTAAACTACACACTCTAAGCTGTATCTTTCATAGTCTGGCTGTACTGAGCTCAGATATCTGTATAAAAATAATTCCTAAGAATGAAAAAAAACATACTGATTCCAAGTATAGAGTAACTCATCATTTCTTTTTGGATTTTCCTTGGTTCAGTAAGATCAGACAGCAGGGATGTGAGTCATCCATTTACAATTATACTCAAAGCATCTCAGTGAAATGAATAATCCCTTCGAACACTAACACCAGTATCAGCTGGTATTGGTGAAAGGCATTTGAATATGTTTGAGTGTAAATTAACCAAAATTGGTACTGGCTAAGGGATAGTCTATATTCTTATTAAAAGTGTCAAAATATTTTATAGGGATATTGCATATATATACACACAATAGTTAATACCATAAGTAGGGAATTACTAACAAGTTGACTTAGTCTGGAGTTGCTATCTGGACTGGGTGCACATGGACAAAGGTATGCTATCAGATTTTTCGGCATGGCTTAGAGCAACAAATTGACCAGGCAGCATTTTGTGAACATCTGTAATGTTCTCATCCCTATGGTGTCACTAAATATACAAGGAATACAAGAAATAATCTATGCCTTCAGGAAATGTTTACAATTAAGCAAGAGAAATTAATTCAAATTAAAACCATGAGTATATAATGTAGAGAGAAATGCAAAGGTATTGCTGCAGTGTTCTAGAAAATGATGTGATCAGTGAGGGTTGATATAATCCTCAAAAAGCTTTATGGAGGAGATGGGACTTCGTCTAAGACTTGAACAGGCCAAGGAGAAGAAAAAGCCATTCCAGGGGAGAAAAACTGTATGAGTGAAAATGCAGACCAGGCGGAACCCAGCACAACACACAATTCCCTGGGTCTCTCAACTACCAAGTGGTAGGGGAATAAGACATGAGGTTGGCATTTTTATGCATGTTGACCATAAATTATAGGATACAAATTATATGCAAAAGAATCTTCCTTCTAGGAAGATCCAAATGTCACAAGATGATGGTCTGGCAGCAATCTGGCCCAAATATATGCTTTGCTTGCCCTTCAATTTTTTTTGCAGGGGGCGGGGCATTGTCTCACTACATAGTTCAGGCTGGCCTTGAACTTGCAGTGTTCCTCTTGCTTCAGCCTCCTGAGTTCTGGGATTCCAGGTGTGCACCACCATGTCCCGTACCCTTCAACTTTTTAAAAACTTAATTAGAATATCTTATCTTACTTCAGCTACTGCCCTTACCATCTATTATTTTCTTCATATCCCTTGTTGTACTGCCTGGTTACTAAAAACGTTTGAGCCTGAAATCCTCAATTTAGCCATAACACTCATACAGATTCTAAGGAAACTACTTTGGGGAGACTTGCTTGGGAGATAGCGCAAGGGCTGGCATTCTTTTCCTGCCAGTTTTTGCTCCTGGCAGGAAGACCTGAGGCCCCAAAGTCAAGAATAATACAGTAAACTTGAAGAAAAAAGCTTTATCCCTTAATAAGACTCTGAGAATGGAGACTCAATGAGCTCTAAGTTCTTAGGGAGTTCCTATGAATATTTCTAGTTCCCACGTGGGAAAGAGATGACTCAAGTTCCATGCTGTTTTGTTTTTTTTTTTTTTTGGTACCAATTATTGAACTCAGGACCTTGCACTTGCCAGGCAGGCACTATGCCACTGAGCTACATCCCTGGCCCTCAAGATCCATTCTCATCACAGCAGTATGAAGACACTCAACTTCTGAATACAGGAAAGGCTGTTTACATTGTGTAGGTACAAGTTGTTGGAGAAGGAGGGGCAATTTAAAAGAAAGACTGCATATTCGACTAAAAAACTGAAAATATTCACAGCAATAGAAGGTTCTACTCTGAAAGTCTTTTGAGAAGACTGGGATAAGGAAAGCACACGGATGTGAGTAGAAAATCATTACATACCAGGAACTGGCTCTGGAACATACTGGAGAGCTAGCTTCATTTCACCTCTGTTTTCTGCTTCAAGGGCAACTGGTGCTGTCTGAAAAATAAAGGGGAATCAGTAGTTGCAAGACACAGGGTTTTAAAAATCTTGTTTGTGGGTACTCTGCTCCCAAACCATCTGGCCCATTTCGGAGACTATAATTATTCTTGAGAACCCTGAACTCAAATTGACCTCTGTATCGGAGATAGGCTGTTGGTTTTATAACTGGAAAAGCAATGCTGTATGTCTTGGAAAAGCTTGCAGGGTGCCCAAAAATATTCCATGGTCTTCAGTCTCAAAAATGGTAGAGTACTCAGAATGGTTTGCTTGGAGATGCAAAAGTGTCCCCAAAATGTTCATTTTTATCAGAACACACACATTTTGTTAGTCATTCAGTGTGTAATCTTATATTTTCAAAGCTGTATTAACCTGACTGTTAGAGACTAAAAGCATAGGAGTCTGTAAGAATAACAAAGATTGGACAATAACTTAAAGATATGTATGTTCTTTTCAAGCATAAGAGAGATGGGCTTACATTCAAACTCTGGTTGGTTAGGGCCTTAGTTCCCAAAGGGGTGTGCAGCAGAAACCTAGAGGAGGCTAGTTAAAGCTAAGATGTTTGTGTCGGTTAAGGAGGTGAGTCATCTTGACTGGCATGGGGACCTAGTCTGGATTCATAGAGCACACTTCTGTGTGTGTCTGGGTGGATCATGGGGCGGTGGCGTTGGCGTCTAACTCTAGACCCTCACCCCTTCCTTGCCAGGATTGTTTGCCTGCCCTGCTTGCCAGCCACACCACAGACTAGCATCTTTGCCATCAGGTCTTCCACGGTGATGTTTCTGCCTTGGAGTCAGTTGACTACGAGTGGAATCTCTAGAAACTGAGAGTCAAATTAACCCTCCACTTTTTCATGTTGCAGGTGTCAGGCACTGTGTCCCAGAGACGGGAAAGGTAATGCAATGCATAGACATCATCTGGGAATGCATACCCAGAGGCCGTGGGCAGAGCGAGAAATAAGTGATTAAAGTGCTTTTCATGCAACATTTGGGAACTATTTATTCAGTGGAACTGCTTTATTATGAACGAGCTATGAGTGAAATATACAGTGAATGTTTAAATTTTTAAAAATTTATTATACTTAAAGACACATTGCCATTAATCCCACTCAAAATAGTCCCCCTTGGGCTGCCCACTGAGGACCCCTTCTGTCTCTCTTAGACAGCTTTCTTTCTCTCAATAAATACTTCCTACCCTTAAAAAAAATCCCCCCTTTCTTCAAAAATATTTTCCCACCATTTTTGCCACTTTCTAAAGCAGTTCTGGAAGTCCTCTTTCCTGAGTGTCTTTAGGAGATGTGCTAGAACATGGTGAACACTGCTCCTGAAGGCCATCCAAAGGAAGGGGAGGTGTACTTACTGGATCTGGCACTGTGCAAATTCTGGCTCTTCTCCAAACCCAAAATAACCATGAAAGGTAAATGTTTTTAATCGGTTCAGGACTTCCAGGCCGTCGTAACAGCACAACCAAAAACACTCAGAAAAGAGGACTTCAGAACAGCTTCAAAAGTAGCGAGAAGATGGGCTGTGTTGGAAGTGAGGCTGAGTATTTTGAGAGAGATTAATGGCACTTTGTCTTTTATTGTACTAAATTCCTAAAAATGGTTTACTATTCACTGTGTTTTTGATCCACTTCAGAGATACCAAATTTGTATTGTTTGCATGTATCACTTCCAGCTATAGTAGACTAGCTTGGATGAAATGCACCCTCACACTGAGAAAAATTAAAAATGCAGGATTAAAATAATCAATTTGAAAATGTTAAAGCATTATTGAAACAGAAAAAGGATTGAAATGGACACGATTTTTTTTTTTTTTTTTTTTGAGGTAGGGCCTTACCATGCACTTCAGGCTGGCTTTGAACTCACAATGATCTTCGTGCCTCAGCCTCCCAAGTGCCGGGCTAGCTAAGTGGACAAGATCTTAGAGCCTAACATTCTCCGCTGCTTCTCACTTTGAAGCCTCAGCTGCTTTCTGCATAGTGCCAAACTGAGAACATAAAAAGCCTAGCGGAGAGACGCTGATAGGCTGAGCAGAGCTTTTAGCGTCAGTGTTACCGGGGAACCTGTTCTGTGCGTGTTCTTGGGTGGTCTCAAAACTAACTCAGTGAGAAACCTGGGGAACAGGTTCCCAAAAGTTGTGTTTCATCAAGTCCTTCTGATGAATCAGATGCATGCTAAAATTTGAGGACTACTTCCCTAGGTGTTCAGTCAAAACTCCTAAAGAGCCACAGCCTATAAATTCCAGCAAATAACCACTAGGCCAGAAAACTGAACATGACCTTCAAGCCAGCTCATTCCCAGACTAGATTAAGGTTCTAGTTCTATTCTCTCAGGAGCAAAATAAACCCTCTCAAGTTATCCCTAGAGTTTTTCCATATATAAAGCTTCACAGGAAGGAAAATGAACAGGCACATTAAGACAAGGGATGAAGTGATCAAATGAGGATTTAAGAAGAAACAGCTAAGAGACTCACAAATGATTATTAAAATTTTAAGATACACACTTGAAATAACTGGGATTGCTAGTTTTGTTTTGTTTTGTTTTGTTTTGTTTTTAGAAACAGGGTCCCTCTACATAGTCCAGGCTGGCCTTGAATTTGCTATGTAGCCAAAGGTTGCCTCAAACTCAGGGTGATCCCTCTGCTTCAGCCTCCCAAGTACTAGGATTACAGGCATGCACCCACCAAACCTGAGTTGTGATTGCTGTATTTATAAAGACAATGTTTTAGACAGAAATGAAATCAAAACAGAGTCAAATGAAGATCTGAATAAAAATAAATAAATTTTATATTGAAGTTGAGTTTAAACTACAGATTAGAAGAAGATTAAATAATTGAACTGAAAGACAGGTTAGAAAAAACTAGCCTGAAGCATAGAGAAGAAGTGAATATAAAATATAAAAATGAGGATAAAAGACATATGAGACAGAGTTACAAGGTAGAGTACACATGTAATTAGAAGTTCCAGAAAGGCTGGGAAAAATTAGGGGAAAATCAGTACTTGAAGAAAGAACTGCTGAGAGATCTTTAAAATTTATGAAAGATACCAAGACCCAAATCCAAGGAGCTCAGTAAACACAAAACAGGATAAATACAAAGAAAACTATGCTTACATTCATATCAAATCCATTAAAAATAAAAGACAAACACGAGAGATAAAAAGATACACAACCTTCAAAGGAACAAAAACAAGATTAATAGCTGACTTTGCAATAGAAATGACAAATCAGAATACAAGTCAGAATATAACATCAGATACAATGTCACAACATCTTCAAAGTGTCAAGAGAAATAGTTGCTGACCTAGCAACTAAGCAGAAATATCCTTCAACAACGTATGTGAAGAAAGAGCTGTGGCTATAGCTCAGCAGCACAATGCCTGCCCAGCAAGCACAAGGTCCTGAGTTCGATTCCCAGTACCTCAAAAAAAAAAAAAAAAAACAATGTATGTGAAAAAGATATGATACAATGAAAACCCGAGAGAATCTATTGCCAGTAGATAAGCACTAAGAGTAGAACTAAAACAAAGTCTGTGGGCACAAGGAACAACTTTGCATGGAGGTTCAGGAAGGGATGCAGAGAAATGGGGAAGCAAGCAGGGCAAATCTAAATAAATAGATTCTTAAACAGTAGTGTCAAACGGGATTTAAAATTTCTGTACAATCAACATATGACTAAAAATGCCACAAAAGATAGGAGAACAAATAAATGAAGTTAAAGTGTTCTTAGCTCCTTTCCTTATCCTGGAAGTCATACATTTTTGTTGTTGCTGGTACCAAGGATCAAACATAGGACATTGTGCATGCTCAGCAAGCGCTGTCACTGAGCTACGCTCCAACCTGTATATTAGACACTTTTAATTCAAAGATGAATACTGTAATCTCTACGTTAACCAGTAAGAAAGAAAAAACTATACCTGATTTAGTAATTGACAAGAAAATGGAAGTATATGATAATTAATCCAAAAGAAGGTAATCATAGAAATAATAAGAAAAATACTACAAATATT
Source organism: Chinchilla lanigera (assembly GCF_000276665.1). Classification (NCBI taxonomy): domain Eukaryota; kingdom Metazoa; phylum Chordata; class Mammalia; order Rodentia; family Chinchillidae; genus Chinchilla; species Chinchilla lanigera. The sequence continues at coordinate 7,162,914 of NW_004955414.1, read as the reverse complement.
AAGATTAGTAATACAAATATTAATCTAATAATATAAATAGCAGATTTGTACCCAAACATATTAATATTTGCATCAAGTATACTTGGGCTAAATGATCTAATTAACAAATATTTTCAGACTGAAAAAAATTGAAACTATTGCCTATAGGAAACATATCTTAACTACAAGAATTCAGAAAATTTGAAAATTAAAGGACTGAAACAAACTTGTGACTATGCGGAAGCTGACACAGCTATACTAATACAGACAAAATAGGCTTTAATACTTTCTTTTTCTTCTTTCCCTCATCCTAGTAGTTCCTTCCTTTGAGCAATTTCTTCTATTCTTACAGCTGGTAATCTGAGCAACTTCACTGAAGATAACAATATGTAATATAACAACCACTGTTAATCCCTATCATTTGGCTTGAAACCCTGTATCATTTTTAATGTCCTTGCTTTGTGTTGTTTGCATTTTGCTATTCTTTTTCTTGTACTATTTTCTTTAAAATAAAGTAAAAAAAAAAAAGTCCAAAAAAAGTAGACTTTAAGGTAAAAAATATTACTAGAGATAAAAAGTGTATTTTTCAATGACAAAACTGTTACTCCATTAGAATAAAATAATTCTAAATGTGCATGTACTTCATAAGGTAATCTCAAGATATATAAAAAATAAAAAACCTAAAAGTACAAGCTAAATCCATAATCATATCTCTCTTAGTAATTCATAGTACACACAGACATGAAATCAGTAAGGATAAAAAAAGATTTTATCAGCCATTATTGACTTAATTGATATAAACCATTATATCCAACGTTACTTTCTTTTCAAGTGACACATGGGACATTTATCAAAATCTGACCATATGTTAGGCTTAAAGTATGTCTCACACTTCAAAGGATCGAAGTACTTAAATGACCTTCCTGAAATCTCAGAGACATTTGTGCTAGGTGATTTAAACATTCTCCCTAAGTCTTTCCAGTCTTTCTCCACTGAATATGCAAGCTAAGTAAGTCCAGCCCTAGTTTAAAATGTTTCCAAATTACAATCAGACTCTGAGTTAACTGCAACTGAGCCATTTCCAATACAGCACGCCACAAACCAACCAACCAACCAACCAGGGAACTCTGAACTTACCTTCCGCTTTAGAGGGTACCACTTCAATTGTTTATTCTGTTTGTTGTCCCAGTCCCATGTTTCCAAATCAAGTTCCACCTCCCCTAGGAAACTATTACGCTTAAATGTGTCCCGATGCCAAACAGACAGATTCAGCTTCTGTGTCTTTAAGGTCTGCTTTTCAATTTTATACTGGAGTTCAAAGAAGAAAATTAAAATGATGAATAACATTACATTATGCCAAAGTTATGACAGAGGTGAAGAGAAAAGTCATCTGTGAAGATCAGATTTTCTCAGCTATTAGGTTTCAAGTCCCCCAAATATCGCAAAGTCACCTTATTCTAAGTGTCCTGTTTCTAAGAGCTAAAATCCATCTTTCATAAAAGCTGACATTCTTTCCCCTCTGGAAAAGCAAACCATGGCTCAAATATCATAGCTGGTAATGGCTTTCTAAAAAGCCAATCATTCCATTTTGCTGGATATTTTTAGACTAGATATAACACAAATCAGGTTCAGTCTGTTTTCTACCCAAGGATAAGATACTTTTAAAAGTGTATTTGTTTTTTAGAGCATTGTTAGGTTCACAACAAAATTGCGTGGAAAGTCCAGAGTTCCCATACAGTCTGCCCCACATATGCACTTCTCACTGTTAGCATCCCACAAGGACAAGACAGCTTTCAAAACAAAGATACACTTGGTTTGTTCCAGCTTCACATAGTCAAGTAGACAGGATTTGGTATCCTAACCATTTTTCATCTCAAATATAGTCAGACCTTGATTATATATAATCATGGAAGGAATAATAGTGCTTCTAAAAATAATCTCCATCTGGCTTTATGACATAGTACTTGAATGTCCATTTTGGTTGTAGTAAACCTGCCTTTCTCTGAGTGTACCATGTAAATTAGCTGGCTTTTCCTGAGTATAGGGTTGAAGTAGCTGACCCAGAAATAGCTTGGTTAGTGGGGAATGTCATAGTCAAATGATAATTAAAAACTTGCGATAGAAGCCAGGAATGGTGGCGCATGCCTGTCATTCCAGCACCTGGGAGACTGAGCCAGGAGGAGCACCATGAGTTTGAGGCCAGCCTGGGGTACCTAGTGAGTTCAAGCTCAGCTTATACTACAAAGCAAGACCCTGTCTCAAAAAAAACCCCAAAAACTTGCTTTAGAAAATCCACAAGTTGTTAATCTAACTACAGATGATTGAGAATTCATTTAACTATTTCTTCTTTTCCCAAAGGATAATAAAAAATTTAAGTTTTCAGAAAGATAGAAAAAAGAACACCTTATATATATATGTATAAAATTATATATATATGTGTGTGTATATATATATATATAATTTTTTCTTTGTACCGGGACTCAAACTGAGGACCTTGCACTTGCCAGGCAGGCACTTGTGCCACTGAGCTATCTCTCTGGCCCTATTTTTAGTTTTAAATGATCTGTTAATTACCTCAAAGCAAGCATAATCCAGTTTGGAGGAGGGGGAGAAAAAAGAATGTGGGTATATGAGTGAGGCTTATTATCCATACATCTTTCCTTCCTATAATGTTTTTGGTACTTATCGTACATACTGTACTACTAATCAATATTTGTTAATGTGTGCTAATCACCCCATACATATTTACTCTTTTAATGTCCACAACTACTGAAGTAGGTAAGTATTATTATTTCTCTCTTGAAAGTCCCAAAACTATCATTATCCCCTATTTCAGATCTGAGGTGCAGACATGTTCTTTGCCCAGAGACACGGTATACATACACCACAGTGTAGGTGCCTGCCTTCACGAAACTTCACATTTAGTGTCAAGGTGGAAAATCAAACAATAGTTTAAGTGCCGAGTATTCGAACAACCTATCGTTAAGCCATGTAATTAAGGTTATTAGGACAGACTCTTAGAGGAATAAGTGTTTAAAAGTGTGTAGAAGGGAGTCAGGGAAAGAATGTGGGGAGACTATTACAGCCTCAGGGAACCGAAAGGCACTACAGTGAAAGCAGATGTACTTCCTTCAAAGCACAGAAGGGAGTATAGGGTGACCAGAAAGGATTATGAAAGAATGAGGGTGAGGATGGAGCTCAGGTTGTGAAGGGTCTCTGTGCATGTTATAAAGGAGGAACGTGCCCTTAGGGTAAAGGAAATCTTGAAAGATTTTAAGCAGAAAAATAATGATCAGAATTGTGCTATAGAAGATAATTCTGACTGTAACACTAAAGTTTATCCACTGTACATCCTCAAGCAAATTTCCTTATTTCTCTAGGCTTCATTTGCCTGTCTGACAGGCAGCTTCACTTGTATGTCTATGACATGTAGCTAATACCTGCCTGCGGGAAATGCACCAGGAATGCATCAGATTGTGTATATACATTCATTTGTATCATCTCATACAAATGCACATCCTCACAAAACATTCATTCCTTTCCTCTTTTCTCTTAGTGAGTGACTTCGTGCAGATAGCATCCAGGAAGACAGGTCTATTTCAATGCACAGGTCACCACTTAGGATTTTCCTGCATAGAGAATTTATAGATACCCGCAATATCTCGTTAAACACAGGGTTCAAGGTTTTCTTTGCAACAAGTGTTTTCTTCTTGCCCATTTTGCCTTTGTCCGGTAACAAGTAGGTCTTTACATATCTAAAAAAGAGATGTGAAGCGACAAGAAGTTTAGAGAATATAAAAATAACGTTCCCACCTCTACTTCCTCTACTTTTAAAAACACAATGAAAACTGACCACAGAAATTATTTTACAACATTGAGAAAAACAATAATTAATAAATGTTCCCACTAACACCTTTATACTTTTAACATTTAAAGAGATTTCAATGGAATGAATCATTTAGTATTGTTCTGAAGATTTTTAAAGGAAATTTCCTGAATTCATTGTTTTCCTTTGGCCTTAGTTAATGTGTGTGTATGGGGTGGGGGTAAATTTCTAACTGTTTACTTAAATCTGTTTATTTGTTTCTTATTGAGAAAAGGCTTTGATGCTTATGGTTTTATTAAAGTGTTTGTTACTGTGTTACTGAAAAACATCAGTCTTGGCATGCATCAAATTGAGCAATGGTTGATGCAAAAAAAAAAAAAGAATGTGTTGAATACATTGTTTTTATAATAATAATAAAAAAAGAAAAAAGCTTTGGGCTTGACACAGCAAAATAATTAAAAATCACACTTCCCTTGGACTTTTAAAATATTTCTTTTAACACAGTCACACACAGACACACAGACTCTCCTTTTGGTTACCTTTTCCCTTCCTAGTTCCTATAGGATTAATGGTTTCAAAACTATAAGGAAGTAGGTAACTGCTACTCCAAAATGTACTCACGGGTCTGAACGCTGCTTTTTAACATCTGCTGCTGCTAAGTTCTTACACTGGGCCACAAAAACATGCAGTTCCTTCAGTGACTCCACATAGTCAATTGCAAACTGAATACTTCCTTTCACTTCCAGATTGCCAAAGTCTCCACTATAGACACTCATCACACTGCCACTCACCTGGAAACATCGGAAACACAGTGTTTGTCTCAGCGATACTCTTGAACCCAGTGCAAGGGTCACAGACATAATCCTTGCCTGGCATTATTTCTCTACCTTGCATATAAAACCAGTCAATTTCATATGGGATAAGGATATTAACAGCAACAACCTGATACGATCCATATCACTAGGATTTTTTTTTTAAGTTACTCTTAAAAGACATAGATGAAAAGGAAAATGCAAAGTTATTTAGATGCTGGCTCATTCAAAACAGAGTGATTTTATGGTAGGTGGCATTCAAAGTTCCATTTTTAGGCATGCACGGCATTTAAAATGCTAAAAAAAGAGGATAGGAGAAACCCCAGGCACACAAATCACAGTGACAAATAGCTTAAATTTCCAAGGCACTAAAAAGGAATTTTACCACGTTACCCATCCACTGAATCTAGAAAAATGCTTACTGAGCCAAGCACTTTTGGAGGTCAAGAAGGGTAGAAAATGGATGATTGATGAAGGGAGTTTAAAGACTTCCCAAGGACATATATTAGATTATCAGCAGAAAATCAATTGAAATAGATTTTTTAAAAAGGTTTCAGAAGTGCAAGCATAGTAAGAATTAAAGCACAGCATCACTTGTTCAGCATGCTTGATAATATGTGTACATATCAGGAAAATATTTAGCTAAGTGTACAACAATACACTTACACTTGTGCATTTCTACACACACACTACATGCACACACAGCTCCCTCACTTTATGCAAGAAGCTCCATGTAAAGTCAAATGCTCTTTTTTTTTTTTTTGGTTTTTCTCCGGTACCGGGAACCAAACTCACAACCTTGCGCTTGCCAGGCAGGCACTTTTGCCGCTGAGCTAAATCCCCAGCCCCAGTCAAATGCTCTTAAATCAAACTTGAGCAACTACACTTAGGGAAATTCCCTTTTAAAACCTTGTTCTGTACCTTGCTATAAGGCAAAGACTTACCTTTCCTATTCTTTAATATGAATTAGTAAATTTATTCAATCAGTTTATTAGAGAAGTACAGTTATATGGCTGTAACAGTATATAAAAATAGATCTGATATAAACATTTTATAATAGCTACCCCATTGGTTATACAGAAAATTTTAGTGATACATCTTGCTGGCAATTTAAATTGATTTCTGAAGTACAGTACTTATATCCAAAACTTTTTATTTATAATAGTGAATAGGAAACTCCTTATTCTTAAAAATAAATTAGTTCACCAGAAGCTAATTATGGATTAGTGAAAATGCTTGTGCCCTTAGAGCCTGAGAATGACAACAGGAGGCCACTTTACCATCAGCAGAAGCATGGCAAAGCAAGGTTTAGAGCAGTGGAGAGAGATTAACACGGAGCCTTTGTTTACATACAGAAGACAAGGACGTCATGCCAGAGGAGCTGCTAAGATTGGTTAAAGAGCTCGGGCTCTTCTTGTATCTGCTGAGCTGGTAACTGCTCTCTGATGCTGTATCTGTTTCTCTGTCATCACTCTACAAAACAGCATAGAACATGCACAGTATTTAAATTCAGAATGAGTCAAGGTTAGAATCTATATTTAGACAAAGATAATATCTTGGTATCCACTGGTCTATGACATTTCCCAAGGTCAAAGGATGCTAACACTAATTACCACAGAAAGGGATCCAGGATGACATGAGTGGTCTGCACTGGATCTACCATAAGGAGAAGGCACTGCTTAGCTGCCAGAATAACAAAGTGATTTTTCTACCTGCCAGGTGGCTCCAAGGTGCTATAGAAAACAGCACTATAGTGAGCTTTTTTGGTTACTTTTTTAATATTATGTATTTATGTTTTATATATATATATCCCAGATAACAAAAGGTTTAAGCATCTTGCCAAAACATAAAATATTATGCTTAATTCTGCTCGTTATTATCATAGCTCTAGCTTCCCTAAAAAAATCAGATCTTTTACTTGAGATACCATTAAGCCAGGAAAAAGAAATGCTAGTCTGATCTGTGTCAACCACACAGCATATCTAAATTCATTTAAAATTTTAAACTATTCTTTATGTATTCCTATAGCATTAGTGTGCTTATCTTTTTGGTGCTATAGGAAAGTATGTTAAATTACACATTCTACCCACATTGGATTTTAACACATTTCTTTAAAAACTAAAGATTAGTAAAATATTTATTTCAAATATGTGCCAAGAAATGTCTACCTGGGACAAGAAAGAAATGTTGCAATGACAAATTTTATTGTGTTTGTATCTAAAGTTTACTGGATGGCAGCCTACAGAATTCAAGATTCACAATGAGCTCCTTTGGGGTTAGAGTTCTTATGGAGTAGTTCACTGGCTCCTAGCGTTACAGAGGAGTAGTTAGTTCATGCCAGCGTATCCCATGACCATGCAATTATGCATAATGGATAGCTTTTAAAGACTCCCCACATGCTTAACAGTCCACTTCCTATATTTTAGCATATTAGCATATCAAATCGTTAGTGAATTTTTAGAAGGACATGACTGTCTTGTTGACCTGGAACGGTGTTTTTTTTTTACATAGTTGGCACTCAGCAAATATAAGTAATGCTGTCTCAAATAGACCATGGACAAGGGAGCGAGGCCTGATTCATCCCCACGTCCTTTATCATCCAGTTCACCCTCTGCACGTGGAAAGGTAAAATGATACACTTCAATACTGGCATCTCTGATACACAAATCCAAGTAATCTGAACTTCCTTCTTTGCAGGTTAAAATTCAATGGAGAAAAAAATGTAAAAACTAGAAATTGATATAATTTAACTCTTAAATTATTATATGGTTCATTCTTATGACCATCCAAGACCAAAGCAGAGCTACAGAGGTATAAAACCCCGGGAATTTCACAGGGTGGCTACTGTCGCCTTCCAGCTAATGAGTTAGATCTAAAATTGAGTGATTCATCCCAAATAAAACTATAATATGAGCTCTAAAATATATGCAAAGTCTGAATGTTTGCAAATACAGTTCATGGGGGTCCAGCGATCCACAGAAGGTGACCAGGATGGAGATATTTGTGATTTATATGATACCCAGAATTTTTCCTACATTCTGTCTACTGAAAGAATACTTGAGAATGCTTCTATTTCACCACTGGAAATTAGATCAAAAACAAAAACTGTAGCAGCAGTTAACATTTTTGGTGGCTACTCACTGTGATTTAGGGACTACGCTATGCATTACCCTACTGATTCCCCACAACCTCACTAGGTGGGTACCAGGACACCAGACTCAGGGAAGCTAAGGAATCTATCCATGATTGCACAGCAACTTAGTATCACAACCCTGACTGAGAATGTCTGACTCCAGGCCTCAGGGTCCTAACCTCTGACTGCAAGAACACAGGATCTTAAGCTCAAATATCCAATTTAAAATCCTAGATCTACTTTTTAGCTATTGCATGTTGACAAAGTGACTTAACTTCTCTGAAGGCCTTTCCTTTTTTTTAAGGTGGAGAAAACAGTACCTACTATATAGAGTTAGAGTTGGATGTTAGAGTCTGGTACAGAGTAGGTACTCAAAGAGTATAGTCATGTTCTTAGTTGACACAGAGATTATCAGCCTGGGAACCAAATCTTGGCTTCAGTCCTGGTCTAACCCCTTTCTGGCTGAGTAAGGTTATTTCATCTCTCATGGTCTCAGCTTCCTCAGCTGTAATATCTGGGGATAGTGATGGTGTCTACCTGTCATGGTTGTTGTACGATTAAATGACACAATAAATATAAAGTCCCTGGCACCCAAGAGATGCTCCTGAAAGCTTGCTGTGTCATTGTTACTTTTTACTTTAACAAATGTTTTCAAGGTAGTCAGGCTACCTGGATTAAGCCTTTACAAACCAACACTAGGCTACAGAGGGATAATTAATTCATGCCAACACATTTCTGCTTAGGTTTCTAATTTTGTACTGACTTTGAAACAAAAGTCACATTCTCAAATCTAGGCAATCTGACTTCACTGACCAAAAGAACTTATTTGAGTCAAATGAGACATGTCTTGTATCCCAGGACCAACAACACTGCCTCCATTGACTTGGAAGGCAAGGCTCAATCCTGCATTGGTCTTGACTACAGTGGAATGCAAACACACTGACCTGGGCATAGAAAATCTATCTATTTCCCTCCAGTTTTTGTCTGTCTGTCTGTCTGTCTGTCTGTCTGTCTTTTGACCCATGATCTTGCTCTGTAGTCCAGGCTGGCCTTGAACTCAGTATGTAGCCCACACTAGCCTTGAAATAGCAGTAATCCTCCTGCTTCAGTCTCCCAAGTACTGGGATTACAGACACGCTCCGTCATGACCACTGGCTCCATTTTTCTGAAGGTACAAAAGACAAACTTGCCTCATCTTGTAGAAATGCTGGAACAGACTTGCTCATCCTTTTGAGTTTCTCAGGGTTGGAAAACTGATTATCAGGTTGTGAAGGCACTGTAGAAACTAAACAGCAGCATTTCAATTTCAAAATTATTCTTACAAATTTCAGGCATTAGGCATAAATTGAAAACACACTTTTTTTTCATTTCTGAACAGACATGTTTTATAAAAAGGTTAAAGGCACAGTAGTTTACATGCACAGGATCATGAAGTAAGCAGCATGCAGATTTAATAAATTATATATAGAGAGAACTAGCAAGGAGTTGAACCAAATAAAAGTTTATTTGTTTATTTATTTATTTTGGTCTTTTTGAGACAGAGTCTTGCTATGCAGTTCAGGCTGGCCTTGAGCTCACTTTGTAGCCCAGGCTGGTCTCGAACTCGCAACGATCCTCCTGCCTCAGTCTCCCGAGGGCTGAAATTACAGGCATGTACCACCATGCCCAGCTAAAAGTTAATTTAAAAAATACTAGTTCTTATTGAATTAGAGATGGACTTACATTACATTAAAAATCTGTCAATGTGAACCGGTTTTACTTTTTTTCACATTAGATTTTTGAATGCCAAGTTCTATATTTATTGGTTCATCTCCTTGAGATGTATTATTAACATGCTACAAGCTGAAAAACTATTTCATCTGGATATTAAGGATCTTTGTACACAATTCAATAAAAGTATCCTTGACTACTGAGTGCCAAAGAGCAGGTTTATTTATTCAGTGACCAGGAGGGTTCCTTTTCTGATAGTGTTTCTCATTTAGAATTATGAAAGAGTATAATTTAAAAATTATTTTTGAAACTATAGGTCACTTAGGCACCTTTCTTAAAAGAGGGTTTTTAACATCCCAAGGCCAAGTTTAAACAGTTCAAGATAGAATAATTTAAGAATTTAATTTGAAAATATAGCATATATAGTATCTTCTTTCTGATGTAGTAAGTAGAAGACACCATAAGAAGATGAATTATTATTTTCATTTGCATATCTCTAGTTAGAAAACTTTTTCTTTGCCTACTAGTCAAAATGTCCAAGTTTTTCTTATGTTGAATCATAGCTCTTATACTGAAAGATCTCGCATTTCTTAAAACAGTTAGGAAAGTACCTGACACGTAGTAAGCTCTGTGAGATATTTTGAAAATAATTAATTAAATGTTATTGCATGGAAAAATTTTTAAAGTATACTGTGAACACAATATACATATATTAACTTGGCTTTATCATTAAAAGATATTAGGAAAATAGATAAAAATCAAGATATATTTCCATGTACAACACAAAAGACTCAAATTTGGCCCTTGACATTAGCTAAATTCACTTCAATGGAAAGAAATCTAATGAAAAAAAAGGAAATTTGAGTTACACACACTAAATACAATTTTCAGGCAGTAGGCAGAAACTGAAAACACACTTTTCTTTCATGTATGAACAGACATGTTTATAAAAAAGTTAAAGGCACAGTAATTCACATGCGTAGGATGTATCATTCTGCTTAAGTATACTCCAAAATTTACTCATAAAGTCTCATTAACATACCTATTTTAATTCATCACTTTCCAGTAAACAATTGTGTGTGTGCGTGCATGCATGTATGCATGTGTGTATACTGGAGTAAGCTATATTGGCAGTAGTATAAGATTATGTTACATAGTATGGTCCAGTGAGAATAAAAACTTTTTTGCTACAATTTAATATTATTTTCCAAGTTATTGTTGGATGATGGTATGCAAGTCAAAAACCCACTACTCAAATGGAGTCAATTTTACATTTATGAGCTTAAGTTATTTATATTTTGATCACGTGTTATGGTAATAATATATTCTTTACTGGTGGAAAGGCATTAAGAATCATTTTGGAAAATGTTAAAAAGATAAATTAATTTACTGTGTTCAGTACACAATTGGTCTACTTGTCTTGATCAATAACTGTCTGAGCCAATTAGGAGGCTGTGAACAAAGATATAGCTATATAGCCACGTGGTTCTGTAAGATTTTCTTTCACTCCTCAGGCTAAATGTTAAATAAAACATAGCAAGATAAAGTCAGATGTCCAAACTTGAACATATCCCAATTGAAAAGCAACTGGAAAACTTCATTTATCTAACACTTCTTAGAAGCAGAAGTCTTATATTGTTTGCATTAGTGATACTCACAAGGGCCAGGCCTGAAGTATCTTCTCTCCTAGGCAGCTCTTAAGAATTTATCAAGTCATGTGCCAAAGCTCAGCACCTTCTCCCGCCAGCAAGAAGAACTCATGAGCAAAGTCTCAGATTTCATACTAGATGTCACTGACTTCTTGCATCAGCACATTGTTTATCTAAGGACTCCTTCATTTAGCTGCTTGCCCCTTGAAGGCCTATTAGCACATCTGAAGGCTGTCAGGGAATTATTATTAAAAATACTGTGGAGCTGAGGGCAGGCGAGGTACGTACACCACTATCTTCATACCTCCAATGTGCGGGTTTATGAATGTGACTGAAAACGGGGAGCTGAGAAATCCCCCCACCTCTGCATGCTTTACTAGACCCTATGAGCATTTTAAACATCATTTGTCTTTAAAATAGTAGTCACAGCTAAGTAGAGGTTTAAGATTCCACTAATCTTAAAGTGGAACAGAAAAGAGGGAATAAATATTATCTTTGCATGGTGGTGGACATTAATTAGTTGATGGACCTTAATCACCACAGGTACACATTTATTTCTTAGATTCAGATGTTCACTTGCCTTTTATGTTGAATACTTGCTGCTGAAATAAAGCTTTGAGGTTTTAAACCTCAGAGTATGAGCCTCAGACATAAAATCTGCTTTCCTAGATAGGTAGAGAGGCAAATACGACAATATTACTTTTGCCAAAATACAGTTTTCTTGGGTCCCATTGGATTGAATATTGTAAATTGCTTCATGGCCACAAGCTTGTACAAGAGATCCAATACTCAAGGCCATACTGCAACATAGAAGCCAAATGAAATCAGAAGATGCCAACTTAATTTTAAGCAGACATAAAGAGCAGAGACTGACAAAAGTCAATAATACTCAGGAACAGCAATATAAACATAATATATATTTTAAATATTTAACTGTTCCTCAGTAGAACCATGAATTTTTTTATGTAGACAGTATTAATTTTTTTTTTTTTTTTCTGGTACTGGGAATCAAACTCACGACCTCGCGCTTGCCAGGCAGGTGCTGTGCCACTGAGCTAAATCCCCAGCCCTTATTTTTTTTTAATAAATCCTAATCAGAATGAAATAGTTTTGCAAGCTGCAGAAATTGCAATTTGCCGAATATTGCAGAAATTTAACAATAATAAATGCTGCATTATTAATGGGTTAGTTCTTGCAATATATTTAACACTATGCAAATAGAACATTTAGTCATTTTGAGAAAAATCCTGCTACTCACTTCCTGGTATGCATTCATTTGTATCTGGTTCCTGATCTGCCTTTTGATCTACTAAGAAGAGTAGCATTGAGAATAAATATCATTTTAACAGAAGGATTAAACAGACATGAAAGTAAACTCAAATGTCAGTTTCACAACTGAAGCTGCAGAATATATCTGACAGATTTTCAGCTTGCTTTCATCCGTATCCAAGTGTGACTCTTCATCAGCCTTTTTAAGGTCTCCTGTTCAACTGAAAACTAAGATCACAGGAGATGTGCAACCTCTGTCCTTTCATGTACTAAGCCATAGCACTGAAATTGGACATGAAGCTGAGATTCTTTTCTATAAAAGTAAAGACTTTTAGAGGGTTCTGTCATTACATTTTGTATAGGAAAACTAAGTGAATAACATGTTTATGATTATAGTGAAAGCAATTTAGAAAAATAAAAAGCAGGGTATAAATATAAGTTATTTATTTGCATAAATCCTGAACTACAACAATTGGATATTCTTCCACCCCTCGCCCCTCCAACACACTATCACCCTATCCCTTTAAAAACTGAACCCAGTGGTACACGATCATGGACAGCCTTAAAGATCTTTCGGCTCCTTATATTCAGAATCAATTAATTTCACTCTGTCTTAAGTTATTTGTATAAGCAGAGACTGGAATCCCCTACTCCTAGGACTTTTCTCTTTTGAAGGCTTTGCCGGTTATGCCCAATGATCTAAATGCTGAGACTTGAGACTCAAACACAGAAATAACTCAGCCCAGGAGCCCCCACAGGTCTTCCTTCCTTCAGAAGGAGTTCTGCAAGTCAGAGTAGTAAAAATCAGCTCATAACCCATAGAAATACAATTTTCTATTTATAGAAATTCTTGCTTCCCCAGGGTCTCTAATGAGATTCTCACAATGGTATCACCAGAAGCCTTAAAAACATACACACTATTTAATGCATCAAGTCAGAGCAGTTTTCATAATAACTTAGGCACTATCGGCCACATAGTAGCAAATGATGTTCTTCTATTTATCCAACAGCTGCATCCCAGTAACTGCTCCAATCACCCCGGCCAGAACTTAATACACACACAGACATGCAAATACATAAAGATATTTACCATCTTGAGCACTACGTACTAATTCTTCTGGCAGATTATCTACTTTTGCTTGATCTGTTCGGGAGAAATTAACAAATGGTTAACACGGCTGACCCATGGAGAGAAAAGAACAATGAGGTTGTCTCTGGAAGCTCCCGGAGTTGGAAGCAATTAGTCAAGATGCAGTGAGGGGTGCGACCAAGATGTCTTCCCCCAAATACTTTCTCTTTAGATTAGCTACTTGAGCGAGTGCCATAGCAGGAGCTCCCATTTCAGCCCTGATGCAGCTCACATCAGCACACTGCTGCACACAGACTCCCAAGGGTTAGATGGTTAGCTCAGAGCAAGCAATCTGCTGGCAACAGGAGGAAGCACAGGGCTGCAAACAGCCTCTCTATTCTTCTGGAGAGGGTACGATGTTAGGCATGACTAACACCTTCCCAAACCTATGGTCATTAACAGATATTTGTGTGAGTGCATCATCAATTGCGTATGCCTCTGGGAGGCTTGCTTGGGAAGTCAACTGAAGAGATGGAACTGGGGACCAGCTGCTAAGTGGAATTTTGGCAGGCTAGTGTGAGAGTGGTATTGGTATTTGGAAGGCAGCGTGCAGGAATACCCGTCAGCTGATAGTGATTTTTTTTTAACCCTACTCATTCCTGAATACTTTAAAGCTGCACCATGGAAATAGCTCTGTGCTTTACAGGCAAAGGGGTTTGCTAAACTGAACAATTGTTGCTGAGGGTTTTTTTTCCCCCTAGGGCTCATCACCAACATAAGGAAGAACAATCAGGGCTGTGCAACAAAGAACTAGACCTGCCTTCTCTGGGAAGCATTCAGGCAGATGTGGGGGCAAGCCACCTGTTGAGGAGGCATTAGAGGGAATTCTTGCATTAGGGAAAGGTTGAAATGGGTGATCTTCAAGGTCCTACTACCTCTAAGATTTGAAGCTCCCTGGGAGGGTTAGGACTGTATTCAAAATTGGGAATATTGTCTTTAGAACCCTGGAAACCTGTAAATTTCAGGAATTGTTAGGTGAAGTGGCTTTTACTTTTCCTTTTTAAACTCTAACTTTTCAGTCTCAATTGCAGGTGCCTAAAAACTATTTTAAATCTGAAAATAGTCAATTATCAATCATGAGACTGGCACACTGATTAGTGTTTACTTGGTTTTTCTCATGACACCAAAATCCCAGAGATATATTTCAGCTTCAAAATAGTAAGAACAAAATCCCTAGACGCTGTTTCTAAATCCATTTGACTGGCACAAAATTCCCTATATACATTCTGTTAGTACTTAAGAAATCCTTCACTAATTAAAGCAGCACCCAGTGCGGAACAAGGTACCTAAAGGATTGTGTCTTAGGAAATCTTTTTGTTTCCCCCTTTGGTTTTCTAAGATAGGATCTTACTGTATAGTTCAGGCTGCCCCTGAACTCACTATGTAGCTCAGGCTGGCAATGAACTTTTGGCAGTTCTCCTGCCTCAGCCTCCTTTGTGCTGGGATTACAGGCTTGTGCCACCATGCTCGGTATGTTAGATAATCTTTGGGCTTATAGTCCTAATATCCAAAAGAAATGTGTGAATAGAAAAGAAGGAATAAAAGAAAGCAAAAGTCCCTGAAGCCAGATACTAACTCACTCCCTATCATAAAAATTCACTGGACACCAAACACTGTTATATTATAATGTGGTAAATTCATAAATGCTGCTGACAGTTGTCTGTCAACTTGAGTCTCAGGTCTGCTCTGTGATATAAGTAAGCTACTTTACTTCTCTGAGCTTCATTTTCTTTTTATAAAATAAGGATAACAATTCTCTCACAGGGTTTTGCTGTGGTAGTTAAATGAGACAAAACATGTAAAACTCTTAGACAATTTTTGGCACAGAGTATTCAGTAAGTGTCACCTATTACTATTAGTTCTACTAGTACTATTAGCTACCATAGTCCTTTATAACTCACTGTACTTGAGTAAACACTCAAACGTCAATGCTTTTATTTTAGGGAAAACTAGTATTTTAGTAAGCAAACCTCATGCATTAATTTAAAAGCAAAATTCCACAGTGCTTGAGGGTGAGCCTCTCCAGCACACCTGGGAAGGTTATCGCCACCTGTGAACCCTTGTGTTAGGGGTCTCGGTGCATGCGCACATGCAGTGAGGCCAGAGAAGAGCACACAAGCATTTCTAAGCTTAGGTGAGGCATGGACAGTGGGGCGAACTTTATTCTCACTTGATGAATCTGATGAAATGTCTTCTAGACTTTTGGAAGGCATTTTTCTAGCAGCACTCCTTTCCAAAGGTTTCAAAACGGGATGGGGTTCTTCTTCTGAACCTGTTACAAGACAAAACCGATGAACGCTGCACAATACAAAAGAAAAACACAATCTTTTAATAACTATTGAACCCTGAAGTGGTAGGTTGAAAAGAGAAATTATGCAGCAGCCTCCCTACTTTTATTTGCTCTAAGTACTTCACAAAAGAAAGTAAAATTTCTCCACTGTTAACATTTCCTTTCAATTTTTTGGTTGTTGCTTGTTTTTTTTGATGCTTGTGATCAAGCCCAGAGCCTTGTATATGCTAGGTGAATGTTCTACTACGGAGCTACACCACCAGACCTTTAATATACCCTTGAAAAAAATAATTTACCTGGTCAAGAAATAGATGCAAACATAAACTATTATAGAAACAAGATTATCACATTAATAAAAACATCGTCTTCTAGGGGTTTACACCTCTATTTTAGGATCATGATTTATTTTGTGCCAGACTTTGAATGTTCCCCCTTAACATTCTATCTTTTGAAGCAGCCACTAAGTGATTTTAAAAACATTTGAAAAATTAGTTGAAGACTATGGAGGGAAGGATTCAGATGTTTAACATCTGTGTACAAATGGATCACAGATGCGGGCTTCTCCAGATAATAGATATAATCTTTCTTGATTTGGGGATTTAGTAAAATTTGCAAAAAAATTTTGGTAAATAAATGGATAATAAAATTTTATTTAATGAAGGCATTTAAAAGGTGACAGGGAGAACTTATCATTTACTAATACTTTTATTTTATAAAAGAAA
The DNA here is from genome assembly GCF_000276665.1 of Chinchilla lanigera. NCBI lineage: Eukaryota > Metazoa > Chordata > Mammalia > Rodentia > Chinchillidae > Chinchilla > Chinchilla lanigera. Next base: position 7,146,395 of record NW_004955414.1, on the reverse strand, counting down.
AAGAAATTCTAGAACCAAGAGAAATAACAAGGGGTAATCTCTGAATAAGAACAATCCTTAAACTTTATAGAAAAATTCTATAAACTGTCCTTAAAATTTTCATTTTGACAGTGAAAACTTCATCATGCATAGGCCCTATTCTAAATATTGACATTTATCATTGTTTGTTCCTGGTGCCTCGACAGTGATTGACCATAGACATTTTAAAACCTTTGCAGAATCAGTGAATGATTCAATGAATGAATAAATGAATTTCAGAACCCCTTATCTCAACAATAATTTCCTGAAATGTATTTTAGTTTTGCTTAACATTAATGTACATTTCACAGAAAATTGATTCTAAGATAAATTAGATTTGGGGTGTTTTTTTGTTCAAATTTAAGAGGTGAACTTTATTCTCACACTAACTTTGCCAGTTTTAAAAAAAATAATATTTGAGGATGGGGGTATAAAACCATGACCGCAGCATTTTATATATCTTATTTGACCTATAATTTTAACATATCTTCTCTCAGCACTGTCTAGGTGATCATTTAATACTATATTTTAAAGATAAGCTTTTGTTGCTCAATCAGTGATGCTAGGACACTATATGCATGCCTATATGAATTAGGTGACATTGTTTAAAGAAAACACAAATTTGCAAGTCTCCTATGGGTCAGTTTATGGTAGCAATGCACAGGGCAATTTAGTAAGGAAATACCTCAACCAGGTTAACGTGCTAGCTTTATTCTTGTATATGTTCAGTTTCAGACATGTATTTCTTTAACTTCAACTCGGCTAATTAGGATTAAAATAGATTCCTTGGTCAGTGCTGAAGCTACTTGTAAAGGAACTCAAGTCTCATAAGTCAGCCACCCAGAAAAACTTATCTAGTTTCATAGAGATTGTAGTCTATTAGTTGTGCAACTTTGGTTGTCCAACTTTGGTTAAAAAGTTCCAGCCAGAGAGTATCTTCTATTATTTCATCACTTGAATCAGGCAACCTCTCATGCCAATGTACTCTGTTAAAATACCAAGAGCTGACCAGAACAGCAAACTGAGATAAGCCTTATGGCTTGGCTGAAACCAGTCCCCCCATGCCCACTTAGATGAATGTGGCAATTGAACAGAGTCTTTATACAATTTAGCCAAGGCTAAAGCCAAAAAAATACAACAGCCAGGCAATGCATTTAGGTGGAACCACATGAAGTCATCTGATCAAAGTCAGAATCTAGAAGGGGAGATTCTGCAGATAACTAAAAATGAAGGGAGAGTGGCAACACAGATACCACAGCACAAAGTATCTGAAGGAAGGGAAGTTCTACCCCTATATTTCGCCCCTGATATTTAGCCACAGCTGTAGTAAAATGCTGCTCTTAAATGGGAAATCTTTGCCCATTTGTGGCACTTTCTTGGCACACTCTTACTAGAGACTTCTAAATGGATTGCCAATTAAGAAATTCTAATTATTTTCAGGAGGAAGGCTGGGGATTTAGCTCAGCAGCACAGCGCCTGCCCAGCAAGCTCAAAGTCATGAGTTCGGTTCCGATACCGGGGGGAAAAAAAAAAAAAAAAAAAAAAAAAAGTCATCAGTTCCATTCATTTTTCTTGAAATGATCTCAAGTCACTGTCATTATACCTGAATGTAAACCTCAAAGTTTATTTTAAAAAATTGTTTATGTAA